>NW_026596147.1:9791392-9818280 GCF_907164565.1 Psammomys obesus
TCTATCTATCTATCTATCTATCTATCTATCTATCTATCTATCTATCTATTATCTAATCTTTCTACCTTTTTCACCTTTTATGTAACCAATAGCATGAATCACAATCATCACTAAAGATCTGTAATAATGGGTAACAACTGGTATTTATTCCAACACAACCTCCTCTTTAGTCCTCTGCCATGTCTCTATTAACATTCTAAGAATGGCCTTTTCTATGTGCTGTGGCTGACAATCAATTCCTTATTTCTGAGCTTAGTCTCACGGTTGAGTGATGAAAAGCCTCAAAGGCTTCCTGGGAAAGGAACATGGAGAACTGTTTCTCTGAAACCTTTGGTCAGTTGATTTTCAACTATGTATCCTCTTAATAGGATAAAAATAGAAGCACGCATATGAAACTGGAGTTATCATTGGGGAAACATCATTTGCAGATATTGAATAATAAACCCAAAATAATTCAGACACTTATCCAGTCTTTGATGTGAAGAACAATCTGGCATTTAATTGACTTTTCTGTAATAGAATGATACGTAGAAGCATTTATAATTATTTATTCATCCTATGAACAGAACATCAACAAGCACTTTTACCTCTTATGAGTTGCTTTCAATCCCTGTATGTTTTGCATATTCATAAATGATTTTTGAATTCCCATTTTCTCTTTAAGTTTTTGAATTTTTACTAGCTTGGTATTACATGCCCTGGACTGATTCGCTAAATAATTTAGATTATTCTATTACAGTTTATTTTAATTTTATTCAGGAGATTGGTTCAACTTCATTTTTCAAAGATAGTATTACTTTTTAAACTTCTGAGATTTTTAAGGAGTTATTTCTTTCTCTATAAAATACCATTTATGTTTCTGCACTTATTAGTTATACTTAATTTGAAATGTTCTGCCACTTCTACTTTCACCATTTTTCAATTTTCTAATTTTGTTCTGCTTTTCTGCTTTTGCCCTAAACATTTTTTTTTCTCATAAGTGTTAGGATTCTTGATTATATTTTATATCTTACAACAAACTAGCAAAATGAGAGGTTGAGATGCTTGTGCACATTAACAGAGATTATTGGTTAAAGTTTCTGAGTGCATATTATCTTAGAGAAAGATGCTATCACAAATGATATTTAGGGGAAATGCAGTAAGAGGTGACAAGAGCAACAAAGTGACCCTATTTTTCTCCCAAACAAACTAAATCACATCAAGTTAAAAGCCCAGAGAGAAGGCAGGCTGTTCTCGCTTGTGAAAACCCCCACAGCATATTAGCTAACCTCTGTCTAGGAAGGTCTGAACTTCTCTAAGGTGACATTCCAGTTCAATCACTTTTCCTGAAAACAATCGATATAATGAACAAAGTGCTCTTAATGACAAATTAGTCACTGGATGCTGAGTTTTCATGATGGTCTGGCAGTGACACTGTGAGGACAAGTTTCCAAAATATTATAATGCATCCTTAATTGATCAGAAGGTACAGGGAAGGCAAAGAGAGCAGCAATACCTTTGCAGAGGGTGAAGACATGAGCTACGATCTGAACACGCTGGTCTTGAGAGGATACCCACATGCACAGTAGCTTTGTAGACAATGGATAACCGCACAAATCCTTGCGGTTCCCAGTAGAGAGGAAATGCCAGACCAACAGTGGCAGCGATAGGCCATGCATGAAGTTTTCCTGTGTGTATTCTAAAGACAAGGCGAGGAGGCTGACCCCACTCTCCCAACGCACATGTTTCCCAAAGAACGACAGTTCTCTTCCATGGGTCTCTTTTATGGAAAAAGTCAATGGTTCCAACAATGCAAAAAGCAACACAGAGGCCCACATGCTTTCTTCTTCCTTCAGACCAAGAACATAACAGACACAACGAAACTAAGAAATCAGAAGAAGCAAGACTATTGCACAAAAAAAATTATGTATTTGCTGAATTTCTTTCCACTATTAGTCAACTCTAACAAAAAAGGATTAGACATTTAGTTACTGTGAGTACAATTTTACATAGACAACACCCATCAGACATTAAAAGAAAAATATGCTCCAAAGACTCTTCTAACAATTGAATTTAGAACTTGGCTGGCAATGCCTTTACTATTCCTGTTAATCGACGGATGAATAAATGTTTAGCAGAATGCTGGCATTCTTCCATGACATCCTTACATCCGAGGTTCTGGAAGTGTGAAGAGAAAGGAGCAAGACAAATAATTATGGAATTTGAAAGCACTGTGTTGTCATTTATCTGTGAATACGGCTTTAAGGCCTCTTGAAGCCTCTGGGAGCTCAACACTTTCTAAATACAACTAGTATCATTAAATAAACTCTCCAGGAAGTTTGTAAATTTGGGAGTAGATGATCCTTTCATGCCTAAATTGGGTGCAAATAATTTATTTTTCCTTTCAGTTTCTCTTTTATGGAAAATCGAGATGCTTTCTTCTATCTATCCTCCCTCAGAAACAATGCGGTATGTTCCTGGTATGTGTATATGTGTTCCTGGTATGTGTATATGTGTTCCTGGTATATGTGTTCCTGGTAGCGCAGTTACATCCTGTCAGGTGCATGAAGTCTGCTATACAGGGGATCCATGTGCATTCAAGTTTTACATATTTGTTTACGAGCAACCTAAGATGAGATAAACAGAGCACACAGCAAGGAACCTAGGATTAAACAAAATAAATCTCTCTTGACTCAAATCTAATAACTTGCTCCAAAAGCTCTCATAAATTATTAGCTTCAAAATCATTCAATGTGTCTGAACTGCAGTGCGTGTCACTGGTGTACTTGAAGTTCACCTAAGAAACTGTATCATCAAAATGTGCCGACAAAAACTGCCAGTAGCAATGCCACCTCGCAATCAATCACATATCTGTTTCAGAATTATAAAGTGTCTGAGAGCTATAATTTCATCTTGCTTCTGCCTGCATATCATTTAAAACTTCATAGTCTCATGCAGAAAAAAAAAAAAGCAAAACCATTTGTCAGCTCCAGCTCTCTCTTTATGAAGACCCACTGTTTTCTCAGTACCTATGGCTTCCTTATTTTAATTTGTGTTTCTGAACCCATCTCTTTTTTGTGGGCTACGTGTGGTCTGTAGTTTATGAACACAGTAGTATAGTCAATTCTCAATTATCAGTCTGAATGGAAGCCTATGGTGGGACCGGTAATCCAAAATCATTTTATATTTGACTTTAGAATACATTATGTGAATTTTCCCTGGGAGGTTTACCTTCCTGCTAGTGCTTTGCCAGAACTAATATTAAAATATGTTTGCATTTCTTGAACTCATGCCAACTGACAGCAGTAGGGAGCAACAAAGAAAGGGGTGGCAAAGGTAAGTTAGACTGAAATTAAACATTCCTATGAGGAACTGCATGTGAATTTTCCAAATGTGGGTAACTGTTAGTTGGTGACATACTTGGGTTTTTTTTTTTTCTTTCAGTCCTGAAGGGAAAATATCACTTTGAAGTATCTAAATGCAAAAACCCATATTTTAAAATATTAAGTAAAAGCCAGATTTTCATGTTAGCTTAACTACTTACATACAAGTTAGGTATTCATTTAAGAAAAAAAAATATGAAGTATCCTTACAGTGCATTTTATATTTTCAAATTTATTACATTAACATAAATTCACCTTGCCAATTTACTTTGATACAATTTTAGCAAATGAACTGATCATTATTGATTATGGGCAGATAATTTCTTAAGCATGTTCGGTATCCTGGTATAACAGAATTTAAATTAAAATAAAAAAATAGATTTTGATGAGTGTAATTACAGTACAGAGGACTGAACCTAAAGTTCCTTACATGACAGGCAGGCTCTCTACCTCTGAGATAGAGCCCCGGCCCTCACTTTTATGTTTGAACCATGGACGGGTCTCTAAGTTGCCCATGTTGACCTTGGCCTAACTAAAGCAGATTTTAAACTCACAATTCTCCTGGTTCACATCCCCAAGTGTCTGGGAGTACAGGCAGGCCTGCACAAATACACCTAGCATATATTAGTTCCTTGAAATATTTTGTTCCTTATTTACTTTTTAGTATGATTTTATTTAAAGAACATATCCTATGATAGTCATCAAAATATAATTAACGTATGCACTACACACTGCTGGTGCACTGATAGAATGTTAAAACATCCAAAAGCAGCTTAGAATGCACTTTGTCCATTTCTGCGGGGGTCCAGATTGATGGACTGGGATGTCAGCGTTTGTAATCAGCACTCCCACAATGTGCTGGCTTTTCAAGCTCTCTTGGTATGCGAGGTCAGATCAGGATAGACCTACAGGAGAAGGTTGGCCCCTAGTTTATTTGGGAAAAAAGTCAGGTGGTGGCTTAGCATTATGAAAATCAGAAAGCACAATTTAAGGAAAACTGAGAGAGAGAGAGAGGAGCATTACAAGACGAAATTCTCTTGCCTATAAGTGAAACAGAGTTTTGGCTGAGGGATTTACTCCTTTGATCGCTGTTTGCTTTCCCTGAATCCATTTCTTAAGGTTGTTCTGATCTTTGTCTCTTGGCCTTCTTTTTGTACTCTTCCATCTCCATTCCCACCCCTATTATTACTTGAGCTTTCTCAGAGCCCTGGACCTATCAGAAAACTCTCTATCATTTCTGACATCCATGATGTCCATCATGAAATGAAAGATAGTCAGAATGAGTGTTTGCTAATAAAGACAACTGTATACAAAACTGATGAGAAAAGATACTATGGAGCAAATTGTTTTTTTGTGGCAAAATCCAGGCAAATGTTTGGCGTCTAGTTCTCCTATATCCATTCTTTGCAGTTATTCCATTCAAATATTTAGTGTGACTGAGAGGTGGTTGAGATGGGAATGGAGGGAAACCATGCAGACTATATTAATGCATTCGGTGGAAGGTCGTCTTTGATACGTCGGTGGGTACAGGGGTGCTAGCATCCTTGATGTACTTCAATGAAGAAAGGCCTTTGGTGTTTTTGAGTCATGAACTACATAAAACACCATATTGATACCTTCACCCAAACTCTGAAACACTCGGAGATATTGGAGATGTGCTAGGAAAAGAGAATATCCCTTTTTTGGAGATCAAAGACTAGAGGCCTTAGATGTGATCTTTCAATTAATCAATTATTTTCATACTATCAGAATAAGTTATATAAGGCTAGGAAGAGCAGTTAATTGAAAAATTTTCCAGGTGAAATCAAAAGAAGAGTTTTTCTTTAATCCATACCGTTCTTGACTATATCCAATTCACCTGCCACCTTGCACATTTCAAATACATCTATTTATCTCCATCCTTGATTTTTCCCTAATCATGCAAATCCTGATTATTTTTCAGAGTGACTGCAATGGGCTTGGAGAAGCACCGTTACCCTCTCTACCTTCAGTTCTTTGCAGAGTTACCCATAGTCCTTCACAAGCAGTTTCCTGTTATCTATGCAAAGCCATTGTATGGGTTCTCATCACTCCAAGCATGTATCCCAAAGGTGTAAAAAGGTTTTTGGTCTGGGATTTGATTACTGAATTCACAAACATCACTCTGACGATTATCTGCCCATCCAACTGTTCTCCAAGAAAAGGAAGTCCCCACATCTACATCTTGTAGCTGGGGACTACCTATGGGCTCCGATCTCAGGGACCACCAAGCACTTTTACAGCCACACTTAACTGTTGAGTGCCTTCTGTCTTACATTGTGCTTAATTTTCAGCCTTCATTTCCCATGCATTTTCTATTTCTACAGTCATCCCTTGGGTCTTCAGGAATCTGGCTCTGATAGATGCTTTGATGTGGGTTTCCTGGTGCCCTCTATTCATTCTAATTTCCACCCTTCTCTGTGACTGTTTCTTCAATCCATATTCCATTCGCCACCACCTTCTCTTTCTTCACACTCTCCCACTAATATTAGTCTCCCTCCAATATTTATCTCATCTATCTTTGTAGTCTGCTTTATACAAGTCCCTGCAAGGAACTTAATAAATATAAAGCAGATTGCATGAGTGTTTAAATGAGTAGAAGCTGAAGAATTTAAAGCTTATTTTAACTGTGCTTGTTATAGGCCCAGTTCTAACCATGTTGGGAGGGCAGACTAATTTTAATCTATGCACTAAAAACAAACAGCAGGCAACTGATTTTACGTTCATTTTAACATTTTAATCTTATACTTAACGATATTTCTACAGTTTCTTCTTTGTATTCATCAATTATAGGAAGCCAGTAATTTCAAAATAAAAAAAGTCACACCCATATTTAAGTCATTTAACTGTATAGCCAGTAGATTGTGCTGATTCCAAAATGTGTGAAGTGCCAATGTATCTGTAGGTCTTCCTCACACCAAAACTGTGCAGTCCCTTAAATATACTAAGAAGCTATTTCATATTTGTAAGGTAACACATATTTAAGCTGTTATCATTGTTTTTATTGCTATTATTTATTGAACACAAATCCTCATACATAGTAGGAAGCTCTAAGCTGCATTCTAAACTAAGTTTTACATAATACACGTGTGTAGTGGAAGACCACTTACAGATGTGTTCACTGGCAATTAATGTGGACCAAGAAAGGCTATTATATCGCTAACTTTGGCTAAGTTAGACATTTATTGCTGCACATATAACATATGAGGCAATCGAGGTAAAATGTACCTTCTTAGCCTCCTTCTTATTAGCTGTGTGATACCAGGTGAATGGCTTGTCTTATCAGGTTGTCTTTGAGCATTGCTATGGGGAACAGAACACCTCATTACCTGGAAATTATGGGTGGTTGAGTATTTGAGGCAAAGCTGGTAACGTAGTGCTTAGAAAACAAAATACGTGCATTGATTTTTAGCAATTTCCTTTTCCCCAATGCACTCGGATACAATAACAATTTGCTTGAACAATCTTTGGATTTTGTCTTTTCTCTGAACTGGTTACTGGCTCTTTCTTCAAGTGTATAAACTAGGAAGGTTTCCTGAGTCTATATTTTTCTGTGGACTCAGCTCACTGGTCCATTCTACGCGTGCAATGCCTATTTGACATTGCTAAGTTATAGGGTTTATGTGGTGGCACAAGGTCTCACAAGAAAGTCCTACACAGAAAACACTTGGCTCAATTCCCAGAATAACCTGTAGCAATCATAACAATATAAAAATCTTCCTCGACCATTGAACCAGGAGTCAGGAACCTTGGATGTGATTTCAAACTGTGCTGTAGCCTCCCTTTCTTAATCAAAGCTCGAGCCTACTGTGTTAGTGTTTCAAAGGTCATTTTTTTCTCTGTCTTTTTTTGGGGGGATGGGGAAGTAAGATTTATGGAGGACTTAGAACTCAGGAAAGAAAAATATAAACATATAAAGTTCTATTACCTCAAAAAAAATTCTCTATATTGTAAGAGTGAACTCATACTTTATCAGTATCCATTGGCCTAGCTGGTGTTGGTAAGTTGATGGATCTCTGATTAAGGTTTTATGAGTCAATCTGTAACAGGGAGCAGGGTTCACAAGGGTCTTCTTCCCATTTCCTTATTTCATATTGCAAATTAATTCTGCAATTTCACGTACCACTGCTCCTTTTTTCATCCAACAGGGGAAAAAAACCCATGTGCCAACCATGGGAAGAAATTCTTTATTGAATAATTCTGCACACTAGAACTTACTGGTAGAACAGAATAATGGAATCCATTTCAAAGACATATTAACTCCTAGTGTTACAGGTTAGCCAGAAGAATCAAATTAGTCAGTGGCCTTAATGTCTTAAGAACTAATGAAACTGCATAAATAAACAGTCTGATGACTTCCTCACTTGAAAGCTAAGAATTTATTTCTAATTTAACCTTTCCTTACACGGTTGTCATTCTTCTAAATGATAGTTAAAAGGGCCATAAGATAGAACATAATGGCGTTATTTTATGTGATATTGACTCTGATTCTGAAATATAACAAATACATATACAGATATTTTATTATAAAACACCCATGTAAGTATATGTACACAGACACATCTTTTATGTAGAAATATATATGTGTATATATATATATATATATATATATATATATATACACATATTTATATTGCATTTTTGAGACTGGATCTCATATTGTAACTTTTCAGTTCAGGCTAGCTGGAACTCACTGACTGTATAGCCCAGGCTGGCCTCAAACGTCCAGCATCTCCATGCCTCACTCTCCTAAGTGTTGGGATTGTGGGTCTGAGACACCACATCTGCCTCAAACACATAATTTTAAAAAAAGTACAGATCTACAGTGATAAAATGCTAGCGTGACCCTGTCTTGAATACATTGCAGATATGGCATCTTAGAGACAGTAGGCATATTTTGTCACTTAAGGTGAGGAAAAGGAGAAGCTTGCTCAGAATTTTATGTATCATGGAAGATATGCAATATGGCCAGCCTTTACAATCACCCCTCATGCAGAAACAAGAGGGGAGGGAGCTATCCAAAGGCAGCAGTAACTTTAAAACATCAATAAAGGGAATATAAATGTTTTTATTTTAAACAGGTTGGCTCCTAAGATTGTATTTAAGTACAGTATATGAGGGCCTATGATATGCAATTGTAAAAATTTAGTAAAAAAGTATGACAGCTTTATGAGTTATAGTTCTAATCTAATTGGGAAAGGGGCATATTTGTGAGTATATAAGTCTGGAATAAGATGTTGGGTGAAAATGCTTATTGTGGAAATATAGCTGAAATCCAATGTTGACTATTCTAAGTGCAAATATCCTTCACTTTAAAAATAGCCTCATGAACAACAATTAGAGTCAGACTTCTTCCTATCTGTAGGTTTAATAAGAGGCTGCTAAACTCAACGCCACATCTAATCCTACAGTATATCAGTAAAGAAATGGAGGAGTTTTCGAGAGAATTTGTGTCAGGGAATGTGGCATTCAAGTGGGAGGCTCTTCATTTCTCTCTAGAAGAGGGTAGGGGCCCTATTCTCAACATTGTCAAAGTCATGTTAGTATGACTAAACACGTAGAAAAGACAGGATCTCTTTTTTATTGGTACAAAGTTAGAGAGTAGTTGATGGATTCTTAATTAACTTATTCATTTATTTAAACAAAATGTTTGTTGAAAATGCACCATGTATTTGCTAGAGATATTCTAATAATTAAACTATTGTGATGAATAAAGCAAGGAACAATGACCATATAGGTAAATTCTATGTTTTATATTTGATATATGGTAGCATGTATACATGTTTGTATGTGTGTAATGAGATGGACAATAGCAATCCATAATAGATAACCTGGTAATGACCACTGTAAAAAAAATGAATCATGGTAGGGTAAACCAATTGGTGCCACCCTTTAGTCCAGGTGCTTTATAGAGGACAGTTAACCACGGTGAACTTCAAGCAAGGTCTAATGGAGCATGGCTGAGCTTTGTACATATGAGTGGATCATCCTGGCTGATAGAGGCATTAGAGAGAGTACAAGGCCTGAGGACAGACATTGATATGTGGAGAAGCCTTCCAAAGGGCCTTGCGGCAAGAACAAAGGAGAATGCAGGTGGCGTCCTGGAGGCTGAATTTTTCAGATTTGTAGCCTGCACGAAAAATGACCTTGCCTCGGACTGAGTTAGAGGCAGACACTTGAGTATTTTGTGCAATGTGTTGTATCTTTCATTACCAGACTGCCCTCCCAATTACCTATTATAGACATCTGGGGTGATGGAAGGCAGTGCGATTTCAGTATAAACCTACAGCAAGACTCCAGGAGAATGAGAATTGTTTGACCACAATGCTGGCTGCTTAAAGCCTGTCCGAATGTGAAATAAAGGAGACAAAGTGAGGGTAGGAATGGAGTGAGTTACACTGAGGTTATTTGATGGTGTGGTGAGGTTCTTTGAATTTTCCAAAATTGATATGAATGCAGAAAAACCTGGTTGATCTTGAGCATACCGATTGTCTCTTCCAAATATTCACTTTGGCAGGGTGTGAAGCCTTAGCAGTGAGAGGCTGTGGGAGAACTGCCATCTACTGATATGTGAGTTGAAGGAATGAGTGGGATTATCCTGGGACTGCTCAAACCTGCATAAACTCTTCTTTCCTGCTTAAAACATTTACCCAATTGTCCTACTACACAGAACACGTGGATAAGCAGAAGGATCCACTGACACAGAAATAGAGAGCAAGACCATTACTGATAAGTAATGAAAGGCTCCTGTCCCCTCTGAAGCATCTTCCTTAAAAACTAACTTAAAAGAGAAAGAAGGGAAATTGAAGCAGATGTCAGACTGATTCTTTGTCTGTCTGTCTGCCTGTCTGTCTGTCTGACTGACTGATTGTCATACATTATTAAATTAAAAAAAATATTTTTTTCATATAAAATAATGTATTTAATTATTACACTTTCCTCTTTTACTTTTAATTGTATATATATTTGTGTGACCATGTAGGCATATGTATACGCAAATTCAGATACCTGCTAAAGCCAGAAAAGGTGGGTGTGGGATCTCTCTGAGCTAACATTTCGGGTGATTCTGAGACACTCAGAAGGGTTTATGTGGACCAGATTCAAGTCCTAAGGAAGAACAGCAAGCACTTTTAATAGCTGAGCCACCTTCCACCCCCATTACACATTTTCCACACATGAATGTCATTGTGATTTATTTATATACACGGTATTCTTTCTTTCCAAGGAGGACTAGTATAGATTACAGTACCCAAATAACTGAAAATCTGTGAGTCTTGCTTACAATAACATTTATAGACTGAAAAGCAGGAGTCTATAGACCAGGATGGAAACAGCAAAAGTCAGGAAGGAAGACTGCTTATCCACGATAGAAAGTTGTAATGGGTGTTGCAATAGGATGATGGTGAACCAGTAGCTATTCTGGGAATGTTGCTAAAGAAATCTTTCATCTTCTAGGATGTCAGAAGGCTTTCCAGAAAACACAAAGCTTGGTGTCAGACCAAAAGATAGAGTAGATATTGTTTCAACAAAGGGTAGAAAAACATTGCAGGAACAATTGTGTTTAAGGTGGTAAGATAGGAAATTGTCTCCTGTGCTAATGGGATCAAGGCTCTTTCCCACTTTTTCGCCTAATCGATTTTGTGTGTCTGGTTTCACATTGAGGTCTTTAATTCACTTGGACTTTAATATTGTGCAGAGTGAAAAATATGGGTCTATTTGCATTTTTCCACATGTAGACATCCAGTTAGACCAGCACTATTTGTTAAACATGCTATCTTTTTTCCATGTATGGTTTTGGTATTTTTGTCAAAAATCAGGTGTCCATAAATAGGTGGGTTTATTTCTGGGTCATTCATTTGATTCCTTTAATCCACCAGTCTGTTTCTATGCTAGTACCATGTATCATAATCCAAGGGTCTAAGATCAACAATTAATAATGGGACCTCATGAAAATGAAAACCTTCTGTAAAGCAAAGGACACTCATCAGAACAAAATGACAGCCTATTGGGAAATGATCTTTACCAACCATATATCTGACAGTGGGATAATAGCCAGAATATATAAAGAACTCAAGAAGTTAAATACCAACAATCCAAATAATCCAATTTTAAAAATGGGATAAAGAGCTAAACAGAGAATTCTCAACAGAGAAATATCAAATATTGGGAAAACACTTAAAGAAATCCTCAACATCCTTAGTCATTAGGGAAATGGAAATCAAAATGAGTCTGAGATTCCATCTTACACCCATCAGAATGACTAAAATAAAAACTCAAGTGATAACATATACTGGAGAGGTTGTGGAGAAAGGGGAACCCTCCTCCATTGCTGGTGGGAGTGAAAACTTATACAACCACTTTGGAAATCAATCTGGTACTTTCTCAGAAAATTGGGAATAGCTCTACCTCAAGATCCAGCTATACTACTCCTGGGTATATATCTGAAAAATTCTCAAGCATACAACAAGGACATTTGCTCAACTATGGTCATAGCACCTTTATTTGTAAAAAGCCAGAATTTACGAACAACCTAGATGTTCCTCAACCAAAGAATGGATACAGAAATTGTGATACGTTTACACAATGGAATATTACTCAGTAATTTAAAAAATGAGGAAATCATGAAATGTGCAGGAAAATGGATGGCACTAGAAAAGATCATCCTGAGTGAGGTAACCCAGAAGCATGAAGACACATATGGTTTATACTCACTTATAAGAGGATATTAGCCATATAATATAGGATAAACATACTAAAATCTACAGACCTAAAGAAGCTAAACAACAAGGAGGACCCTAAGAAGAATGTTTAATTCTCATTCACAAGGCAAACAGGATAGACACTGGAGGTGATGGAAGAAAGGGAACAGGGAATAGGAGCCTACCATAAATGTCCTCTGAAAGACCACACCCAGCAGGGGATCGAAGCAGATGCTGAGACACACAGTCAAACTTTGGCCAGAGTACAGGGAGTCTTATGGAAGAAGGAGGTGATAGAAAGACATGGATGGGAAAGGAGCTCCACAAGGAGACTAACAAAGCCAAAAAATCTTGGCCTAGTGGAGCCAACAGAGACTGATACATCAACCAAGAATCATGCATGGAGAGGACTTAGACCTCTTGTTCAGATGTAGCTCATGGCAGTTCAGGCTCCAAGTGGGTACCCTAGTAAGGGGAGCAGGTGATGATATCTTTGACATGAACTTTGTTGCCTGCTCGTTGATCACTTAATACCTTAGTGATGCACAGGAAGACCATACAAAAGAAAAAATCAGCAGACCTTTAAAGAAAAACCAACACCAGTACTCCTCAAATTATTTTATCAAATAGAAAGAGAAGGGGAAGTCCAAATTTTTATTTATTACCAAGACACCTAAACAAACAAACCACAAAAAGATTCACACATACACACACACATACACACACACACACACACACACACACACACACACACATATGCCAATACCTCTGATTAGTATGATGCAGAATTTCTACATAACATATTTACAAACTTAAGAACATATGAGAAAGATTAGTCACAATGATCTAATCAGCTTCCTGCTTGAGATTCAGGGATATAGTGTTTGGAGTCTTAAGGAGAGCTACAAGATGAGAAAGCAGATGAAGAGCATACAAATAAACAATGACTATGTAAAGTATAGTTATTGCAGATGTTCTAATCTCTATATAAAAGTCCCAAAAGACTCCATCAGCAATTCCTATAGCTAATAAATACTTTCCACAAAAGTACCAGTATATGAAGTTAACACAAAATAAGTAACCTTTATGTATAACACCAACAACCATACTAAAAAATAAATAGTGGAAATATTACATTTCACAATAACTGCCAAAAAGGCTAGTAAGTCTTTGAACCATGAAACTGAAAGGGTTGTACAGTGAAAATTTAAACCACTGGAGAAAAAGCTGAAGAAAACATGAAGACGGAAAGAGCTTCTGTGCTCTTCCATTTGTAAAATTAATATTGCAAATTCTACCAAAGCAATTTGTAGATTCAGTATAGTCCCCATGAAAATGCCAATGCAATTTTTACAGATTTAAAAAGAAACGAATTTCATATAAAGAAACCAATTTTCTAGGATGAGCAAGGCAATTCTGAACAATATAAGAATGTTGGTATGTCTCAGCATTTCTTACATTAAATTATACTGTAGAGCTATAGTCCTAAAAGCAACATGGCACTGGCATAAAAATGGACAGCTCTGTTAATGGAGTAAAATTGAGGATCCACAGAGAAGCATACATTCCTAAAGCCATCTGATTTTTGACAGAAGTAGGAACCATATTGGAGAAGGGATGGCATCAACAAATATTGCTAATCAAATTGGAGAGAAACATGTAAAATAATGAAGCTAAATCCTTATCTTCCATGCTACCCAAAAGTCAACTCCAAGTTGATCAAAGACCTCAACATAAATCCTAACACCCTGACTCATTTAGACGAAAAATTAGGGGATATATTTAAAACTGTTAAGCATAGAAAATAAAAGCTTTGCGAATAGGACTTGTAGCATGGGTTTAATCCAATAATTGGTAAATAGGACCTGATAATATTAAAAAGTTCCTATACAATAGAGAACACCATTATCTATATGAGGAGGCAGCCTACAGAATGGAGAGAGATCTTTGCCAGTATTCTGATAGTAGATTAGTGTCCATATTTTACAAAGAACCAGCCAAACAAAAAACAAAAACAGAAACAAAGCAGACCAAACAAACAAACAAACAAACAGAACCCTAAAGATCTAGAAAATAAACAACTCAGTTAAAAATTGGGAGATGGAAGTGAGCAGAATTCTCAAAAGAAGAAATAGAAATGGAGAAGTTTAACATCAAATGGCCAGCTCAGAAGACATCAACAAAAGTAACATTATACAGAGTAGGTTATATTTAGAAATTGTGTGTGTGTGTGTGTGTGTGTGTGTAACAACAATTCATGAATACAGAATGCATGGACTTTAAAGAAAGCAGGAAGTGATATACGTAATGGTTTTGAGGGAGAAAGGGAAAGTGGGAAATGATGTAATTATATTATAATCTCTTGAAGCAGTAGAAGAGAGGGAACAGGACTGGAGCCTACCATAGACATTCTCCGAAAGGCTCTACCCAACAGGGGATCAAGCAGATGCAGAGACTCAGCCAAATTTTGGGCAAAGAGCAGGGAGTCTTATGGAAGAAGCCAGAGAGAGAAAGACCTGTAGGAGAGAGGAGTTGCACAAGGAGGCCAACAAAGCCAAAAAATTTGGGTTCAGGGGTGCCTGCAGAACTGATATACCAACCAAGGACCATGCATGAAGAGGATTTAGACACCCTGCCCAGATGTAGCCCTAGGCTGCTCAGTCTCCATGTGGGTCCCAGAGTAAGAGGAGCAGGAGCTGTCTCTGACATGAACTCTGTTGCCTGATCTTTGATCACTTCCCCCTGGTGCCTTTGATCACCTCCCCCATGCAGCCCTGCCAGCCCTCAGAAGAAAAGGATCCAAGCAGTCCTGATGATACTTGATAGGCTAGGGTCAGATGGCAAGGGAGGAGGATTTCCCGGAGGGAAGAGGCAGAAAGGGAGGGACCCGAACTAGATGAGCTAGGGGTTACAGTCAGGATAGGGTGAATAAATTGTAAAAAATAAAAAAAGAAATAAGCCTCAGAAAACTGAAAAAATCTCAAAAGTAAAAGAAATAATCCAAAAAAGAAAAAAAAATTGTAATTAACAACCTTAGTCAACAGCATAATTAAAACTACTTTGAGGTTCCATCTTACTGCAGAATGGCTTAAATAAAAATTACAAATAACAAATTCTGACATGCAAGTGGAGAAGGGGGAACACATTTGAAGCTATACCATTCCTAGGCGTATACTCAAAATATAGGTAAAATAAAATTGATAACTAATTTATTGCAGATATATTTTTATCCATAACCACTGCTGTTCTGTTCATAATCATGAAGAAAATGAAATTGCCTAGATATCTGTCAAATTATGAGGAAAGAATGATAATGTGGTACATTTCACAACTGGGAATATAACACATCTCTAAAGAAAAATAAAATTTGTGGGTACGTGGATCTAGCTGGAAAACATTATACTGAGTGAAGTGACCCAGAGTAAGAAAACCAAACATCACATATTCTCTCTCATTGAATCCTAGATGTGAATCCCTTAAGCTGGGATGTCCACAAAAGTCAGGACCAAGGGGGGATTTCAAGAGAGGGCTATACAATGTATGAGATGAAAGGAAATAATAGCGTAAGAAGGAATAAGTGGAATGGGACATGGGAGGGCAGATAGAGGAGGAAGTATGAAAGGGATAACTAACAGTAAATGTATTTGAAAAATGTATATGGAGACCTACTAGTGTAGAAGGCTCCATTTCTGTGTATGAAATTACCCAGTAACAGTGAGACAACCCGCCACAGCCACACAGACACTATGGGCTACAAGTTCAGTATAATTTATGGGTCACCTTGTTTGGGGTCATTGATCAATAGGTTTCTATAGAATCCCTCAAATTTCAGACTATTGCCAATGCTCTTGGTCACCACCAGAATTGATGCTAAGATGCCATTGCTGAAGATACAAACACACTAGAGTCTTAGAACATGGAGTTATCAAGCTGGTACTGAACCTGTAGCTTCATCTCTGCTACATCCACCAGTGATGGAAGATGATACCCACACTGCCTAAGAAGAAAAATAATCATCAGTCTTACTCAGCAATATACTCTCTCTGTGAGCTACAGTAATGGCTGCTCTGGCAAGTTTCATGGGAATGATCAAGGGCATCCGGATCAGATTTAAGGCCTGCTCCACAAGGTGTAGTAATTTCTGGAACCATTGACAGGGCCAAAAACCTGTGGTAAGGTAGATCATGGGTTGTGGGGTGAACCTGTTATGACTATTCTGCTAAACAGATTTAGTGTCACATGAACTCCTAATGACTTATCATTATACCCATAAATCAGTGCATCTCTCATGCCTCATCAGACAAAGCCCCTTTTGTAATAGATGGTGATTAGTAAAGAGACCCACAATTAGTCACCACACAGAGAACAAGCCCCCAAACATCCAAGGATCATCAGAGACATCTGTGTGTGTGTGTGTGTATATGTGTGTGTGAAAAGATTGTAAGAGCCATAGACAGTAGGAAACACTGTTTTGCAGGTGTTTTCCAGACTCAATGGCATAGTTGCACATAGAAACTCACAGCCAGCGATTGTGACAGCCTCCTGAACACCTGTACAGCATACACATCAAGCCAGACACAACTCCAGGAGAGAAAAGGGAGATAGCCCAGAATTTCCAACCCTATTTGAGGCTACTGGCAATCGGTAGGTGCTGGTAGAGTCAGCGTTCTTCAAAGATACAACTCCTGAGAGGCAGCCCATGCTCCAATAGATGGCTCAGTGCCTATGTACATACTGGTAGAACTCAGCCGACCATTGGGCTTAGAGAGAACAAATGGAAATTGGATGGGGATAGTGATAGTGACTAGA
Source organism: Psammomys obesus (assembly GCF_907164565.1). Lineage (NCBI taxonomy): Eukaryota > Metazoa > Chordata > Mammalia > Rodentia > Muridae > Psammomys > Psammomys obesus. The sequence continues at coordinate 9,808,281 of NW_026596147.1, forward strand.
GTAGAGGAGCTGGAAGGAAGGGAATTAGGGGTGGGCTTTCTCAAAACACACCATTCAGTGTGTGAAATCTCAAACATTAAAAACACAAAAATTATAGCATCTGAAAAACAGTTTCATCAAGGGTCATTTATTTATTTGTTTGTTGTTTGTTTATTTGGTTTTTTTAAGACAAGGTTTCTTTGTGTTGCCCTAGCTTGCCTTGAACTAAGTCTACAGACCAGAGAGGCTGGCCTCAAACTCACAGTGAATCAGCCACCTGCCTCTTGGGATTAAAAGTGTGCACCATCATGCCAGGCTTTTAAAAAAATAATAGTTATTATTATTATTATTTTACATGTATGAGTCTATGTCTGTTTATTACACATACGTCTGGTTCCCCTGGACACCAAAAGATAGCATGAGAGCCTCTGGAACTAGAGTTCCGGATGATTGTGAGCCATCCTATGGGTTCTGGGATTTGAACTGAGGTCCTCTGGGAGAGTAGCCAGTGCTCTTAACCACTGAGTCATCTCTCCAGCCCCAACCAATAGTCATTCTTATATGAGAAAAATGGCCAGAAAAATAAAATAAGATTCCTTCTCTTTCTTGATGGTCTAATGACTTTTGTGATATTCTAATTTTACTGATTTCTGATCTTTTTAACATACTCAGATAATCTTGACACACATAAAAGCTGTGAATACACGAAAATGTGTTTTATTTCTAAGGTGCCTAAGGTTGAGATCTTTTCCTTTGAGAACTACTTTTCATGCCCCATTTAATATTCTATTTGTATGTCTCATCTTGTGCCTAAGCCACAATATATTAAAATCTGAGTCAAATCACGCCTCATTCTGCGAGATGGTAGGATGGACTACATTAATCCCAAGAATCTATATGTTCTTCTTCCTCCTAAGTCTCACCCTCCCCAGTCTAAGTATTGGTATTGGTACCAGTTTCTGTAGAGGGATAGAGTTGGCCATGGTCCTCATCTCACAATAAAAAAAAATTATAAAATAACAGTAATCAAAGTAAACAGTTTAGCTGTTCATAAGCTTCACAATCCACTTAGAATGAAATAACGAGGAATGTTTTCAGCACATTTTATAGAAATCATTCAGTGGGGTGTCATGGCACACACCTTTAATCCCAGGACTTGGGAGGCAGAGGGAGGAGGATCTCTGCGAGGCCAGCCTGGTCTAGCCAAGGTTACATAAAGAAATTCCATCTCAAAAAAAAAAAAAATCCCCAAAACAAAACAAAACAAAACAAAACAAAACAAAAAACCCCACAAAAAACAAGACCATAAAACAAGTGACTTTCTATTTTGAATAAAAATGATAAACCAGTAGTAGTAGATTAAGCACAGCCATTGGATCCCTGGTGTCATGCTTCTGTTTGCATGTGGCTTGTTTTCCTTCCTCAGGAATAAGATTCCTATCTTCGAGTTATTTCCTACCCATACCCATTAGCTACGTAACTTTTCTTCATCTTCAGGACATCCATGCATATACAAGAAGAATGCACCTATGGGGCTCACAGGCTAAACTGATGCTCCTTTTGGAGTTGAGGGCTGAGCACCAGTGCTTAAGAACTAACAACGCTGCTTTCTCCTTTATATTTCTGCCATGTTGACGGAGCCCCCGGGACGTGTTGAGGACACTCCCTTTTACCATACCATTCACACTGTGCTAGGTCTTCCCCCTCCCATCTCCCCTGCAGTCTCGGCATCTCTTCTGCAGCACTCAACATTGTACTCATTTGCACAGTGTCTTCCTTCTTCTTTAAAGTAACAAGCCAAGCTGTCCCGTTTGCTCCACACCACAAAGCCTTTGACATAATAGATTGGGAATAATGGTCGCTCAACAATTTATTACACTTTACATCCGCCGGGTAGGCTTTTGATTAAAAAAAAAAAAAAGTTGTGGGATTCTTAATTGCCACCATTGTAGGAGAGATTAAAGTAGAAAGAATTTGGAACTAACAAAACCATCAGAAATGGATCCCAGTGCACTCAGAACTCTGTCTCTGAGCATTGATGCTAAGTCATGCGCTGAGTGAGTGATGGATTTCCCCTGGCCCCTTTGGCTTCAGAAGTTCCTCTCATATCCACTGGTGAGTCACGGTATTTTCCACTTTCTTTACCTAGACTTCAAGCTAGTTCTGATTACTACCTCATCCAATAAGCAAAAAGCAGTCACATATCATTTAAATTGTCAGGTGAAGAAAAATGGACAGCTATTTTGAACTGAACAAGATGATGCGAATATTCATTTCAGATAAAGAGGTATGAGATTTTTCAGGAAGTTTTTGGCAATGAAACCAGAGCAAGAGCTGAACCATTAGAGCAGACATGAAAATAATAGTAAGAGGCTGGGGGGATGGCTCAATGGTGAAGAGCTTGCTGGGCAAGCACAAAGACCTGAAATCAGATCTCCAGAGCACATGTAAAAACGTATGTGGTAGTACGTGTCTGTAATCCCAGAATTCCTATGTTGAAATGGTAGACAGAGAATGGAGAATCCCTGAAATCTCATGGGCCAGCTACTTTGCTGTACGCAGCCATGGATGACAAGAAACACTGTCTCAAAGACAGCGGAAGAGAACTGGCACCTGACATTGTCTTCCAAAGTCCAAATCCACAGCACCATCCATGCACCTGTGCTCAAACACAAATATGTACTCATACACACACACACACACATGCACAGACATGATACACACATGCCATGCATTAAGAGACATGCAGAGATTAGCAAAAGCCACATTCTAGCCGCATGTGAAATGCAGAGCTGCTATTCATACGGTAGATTATTACAAAGAGAAAGGAATAGAAGTAAATTTATAAAGAACTAACAATTTTGTTTGAAACGGTTAACATGCCCATATATGCGCACATATTCATGCAAATAATGCACCATTTGAAGTTGCAATAGTTTTATCTGAATCGACTTCTATTAAAGATTAGTTCTATTTTCATGGCTAGATCCTCTTTGAAGATTTCTGTTTTACATGATTTGGAAAAGGTGAATTTCTTTGTTTTAAAACTTTTAAAGAGTTGCTTGAATTTAAAAAAAAATGCTAGAATTGGCAATGACTGGGAGGAAAAAAAATCTATGATATGTCGTCAAAATCTGCAATAGAGTCAGCTTAGCTTGTTGAATTGATTATGAATGACCTGTGGAATGCTGTTAAGGGTCAGCAGTTTCACTCCCCATGGCAAATGTTAGGCAGCTCCCCCATTCCCTGACAGCTACTAATGAGAGCTTGCTTCCTATGATGATTACTGGAAATAAGTGTCATTATAAAAATTAATCTATTGGTGCAACATAATACAAAATTTCAATTATTCATTCATTTTATTTATTACCATGTACGTAGGCCTTTTAAGTATCTAGCTGCCCTGATTTCAGAATGCATGTTTTTATGATCCCTGCGAAAGAAATAATAGTTTAATATGCCTTTTCTCTGACAGTTAAAAAGTCTTCCCTTTAAAGAAACACACACACACACACACACACACACACACACTTTTTCATTGGGGCATAAATTAAGACACATTTGTACATAGTTAATATTCTAGCTTATCCAAATAGGAATGTGAAGAGAAGAGTAAGGCTTTATGGCTGCAAAATGCTTTGTGATATGTCCTATTCCTGTTGTTTTCTTTGTTTTAGTTGAAGTTTTAAAGACTTTGGGCCATGTCAAAAGTTAGAGAGAGAGAGAGAGAGAGAGAGAGAGAGAGAGAGAATCGAGAATCTACCCTTGTAAGACCAATCTCTTTCTAAGAGTTCAGTTCACAAGTGCTTGTCAAACCTATCATGTCCATAGAACTGGGCCTACTGAACAGCCATCTCCTAAGTGTTTGCCCTGACCAGAAACAGGGCTAAATGCCCAGTTATTGGCTTCATAAAAATGTAATACTTGGGACTTCATAGCAGCATATTTTCTTCCAAGATAAGCATAATAAAGGCTTCTATTGACCTGTTGTAAGGAAGAGGTTACATGGTTCTGGCATTAATGACAATTATCTTCCCACATGATTGTATTTATCTTGGGCTGCGAGTTAAATTCTTGTTTTCGATGAAAGGATTTATGCTCATAGTAATCACAACATCCTCTTCACTTTTCCTTTGCTTTTCCGTTTGAAGTTAATTCTTATTACCGCGGAGGACAGGAGCATGAAATGAACTGAGTAGCTCTCCCTTTCTGCTGTATGTTAAAAGGCCCCTGCTGTTTCCAGAGCAGTTCAGTCATTTTTCTCTCTTGTCTGGATCAAAACATACAATGTACAACCCTTTGTTCTTGTCCAGGGTGGTCCTCATTATTTCCTATTACGCTTTTGGACACTTTAGAGAGTGCACTATTGGAGCTGCAGTGATGGCGAAGAAACAAGAGCACTTGCTGTTCCCAGCATCCATGTCAGACTGCTTGCTACGACTTGCAATTCTAACTACTGAGGATCTGACACCCTCTTCTGGCTTCTATAAGCAAACACAGCACACACACACACACACACACACACACACACACACACACACAGAGAGAGCATTATAAAATGGTGTCTTATTTCAGATGAATAGCCGAGTAGAAGGACCCCTGGGTTAGAGTTACTAGATCTTCTAGCTAGAAGGCATATTAAAAGACATTTCAATCTCTCTGAAACCTTAGTTTTCTCCATCTATGATATGGCTTTAATAATGTGTGTTGTGATTTCCTCACAGGTCGGAGGCTGCAAATAGAGTACTTAAACATTTGAAAGGAATACTATTCAGCCATTAGAAAGATGAAATCGTGTAATACACAGGTAAATAGGTGGAGCTAGGAAAAAACCAAAGCATCATGTGTGAGGATCCAGACTCAGAAAGACAAATATGGTATGTATTTGCATATAAGTGGATATGAGCTGTTAAGTCCAAGATAAGCAAGCTACAATCTGTGGAACCACAGGGGTTAGGTATAGAGTAAGTGCCAGGAGGACAGAGTGACCTCTCTGGGAAAGGAAGAAAGAAAAAGGAGTAGATAGTTATGGATGGACTAGGTAGGGGACATGAAATGGGGAATTAAACAAGGTTGGGGGAAAGAGAAGGACGGACAGCTAAACCTAAGGTCCATTTGAGGGATTATATGGAAAACTAATATAGCAGAAGCTTCGTTAAATATACACATATATTTGAAGGTGATTTAAATGAAATCACCAAAAATTGAGAAGACAGAGCCCCAGGTAGACAATCTCTCATTACCAAATGACACTTTCAGGGCTGGGAATGGGTTACATCTGCTTGGGTTGGCCAAAGGGATCAATGGGAACCCCCAAACACCCCAGGCTGTCGCTTCCTACCAACTGATAGCAAGGCACCTTTGCTGCAGATAACTCCCACAGAACACATTGAACACGGAGAAGCGGAGCTGGCCTATCTAGAACCTCTGCGCGTATGGACTAGTAGACCAGTGCTTAAAGGTGTTCTATACCCAAACAAAAGAGGAAGATAAATACCAAATTTTAGTTTGTTTGCCTAAGACATGTAGTTCTATAGGACTTCCTTTTCCTATCTGCCAGTGTAAAACTTTCAATTTTCCCTTGGAGATAAAAATAATATTCTTAGTTCAAAAGCTATTTATTTATACTAATATGTAGAAATTAGAAGGCTTTTGTTGCAAAATGCTATATATACCAACCAAAACCCAGCCTAACCAATGAATATAATAAATGCCAATTTAGGAAGAAGGAAAGTGGGAGTTACATATAGTATACTCACACATAAGATCCTCAGAAAAAGAACATCTGTAAACTTTAAAAATAAATAAAAATATAATTTGTTCAAAGAAAAAAGAAAAAAAGTTGATTTTAAATTTATGAATGTTTTTATTTATTTTAAATAAAATAAATTTATTTATCTTTTGTTTTTGGAAGCACTCAGAGATTTTTATAAGAATTTATTCTCCTTTTTTATATAAAAGTATTTTTTTCAATATATTTTTTCACATGTATACAATGCAGGGCTTAGCCAATAAAATATTTTGAAGAACATTTAACAAATGTGAAGTATTTGTGGAATATTTAAATAGGAGAAAGGTGATCTAAAAGTATTTATGAACTAAGATGCCAAGGAAATTTAAATGGACTACACAGGCAGCCAATGTTCTGTTACATATAATTCTGTTAATTAAAATATTGTAACTGCCTTAATTATCATTTTCTTATGAATGCACATACACACACTAAATAAATATACATATTTTTATTATTTTTATATTAATTACAGTTTATTCACTTTGTATCCCAGCTGTAGCCCCCTCCAAGCATTCCCTCCCAATCTCACCCTTCCTCCCTCATCTCCTCCCATGCCACTCTCCAAGTCAACTGATAGGGTAAGTCCTCCTCCTCTTCCATCTGACCCTAGCCTATCAGGTCTCATCAGGACTGGCTGCATTGTCTTCTTCTGTGGCCTGGTAAGACTGCACCCTCCTCAGGGGGGAGGTGATCAAAAAGCCAGCTACTGAGTTCATGTCAGAGACAGACCCTGTACCCCCTACTAGGACATCCACTTAAAGACTGAGCTGCTATGGGCTACATCTGTGCAGGGGTTGTAGGTTATCTCTATGCATGGTCCTTGGTTGGAGTATCAATCTCAGAAAATACCCCTGTGCCTAGAATATTTGGTTCTGTTGTTCTCTTTGTGGCGCTCCTGCCCCCTCCAGGTCTTTCATCTCCCCCTTCCTTTTAAACAGAACAATAGTGGAAGATGGGGTCACTTGTAATCAGAAGGACCAAAAAGAAAGGTCTCTAGATCCTGATAGGGGCAATGCTTGACCATGAACCTAATTTAATGTTTACTGCTATAAAATTATAGGCATCTATTAATATATTTCCCATTTATAGACAGAAAGTTGATAGAAAAGTTAACACATAGAAAAAGAGAGGTGAAGATGGAGAGAAAATGTATTGGGGGAGTCTCTAAGGACAATGGAGGAGAATTTACTATTAAGCTATAATCAAATCTTCCTGATAGCGATCCAACTCCTCCTGACACTTTGGCCATAAAATCCCACTTACAAATGAAGAGAATATCAAGTATCAGTGCCTTGACCTCCACAAGAGTCACACAACAGTGTTAAAAAGAATCCCATGCACTCAGAGCCAACGATCAAGTTGACATTCAATATGAGTGACTCAGATGAGCACTTCCAAAAAGGCTTTCATGAATGACAATCAGATAGAACTGATTCCTGCATCGTTGAGTTTCAAAAGACTCTTCAAGTTACAAGTAAAATGCTGTGGAGTATAGTGCCCCCCAAGAAAGAAATAAAAAGAAAGAGAAAAGAAAAGAGTGCATGCTTAAATCCAAATGTGGATTTGACAGGGTCAAAGCAGACACAGAGGGCAGACTATATGTTTTAGATCCCATAAGGCCTTATCAGGGACTCACTCATTTTTCTGGTTCTTTTGAAAAAAGATGAATCTTCTCCCCTTTGGTATTTGGATTATTTAAAAATCATAAAGCATAATAATCAAAATCTGTACTATTTCATTCTCTTAGGAGGTTGAACCATCTTGTTCAACCAGGAAAACAGGCCAGTAATTTAAATTTCAAATTATTCAAGATGACAATTCCAAGGTAACATTCATTCTTGGATATTGTCTTCTGGAGCTTGACAGAGTGACGATACTGTTACACATTTGAGCTCCTAAGCCCCAATCAAAATTTGAAATTAAGCATGTGCTATTTTCTCCCTTTAGAAAGCTGAATACAGAGATTCTAAAAGTCATGTCTTCCTTAGGCCTTCTCTGATTACATTATTTTGGCAAAGACCCACTGTACCCTACCATTTTTGAAGTGGGAAAAAAAAAAAACATTAACCCAGGCACAGGCTGACATTCTGTTAGCTGGCTTTAGTATTCCCTACTTCATTACCCATAGGACAATGTGGGAGAGTAGCACTCTGCTTGCCTTAGCTTTTTCTGAGGACGGTAATCCAGCCATTCCCTCAAATGCTGGGAAAGGACATGCTAGATTATAGTCTTGGAGGGTTCATTCATTACCTTTGAGAAAATGTGTTTAGTATTAAGTAATCTGGTTGGCCACAGTTTTATTCCAAAACATTTACATAATGGAAATATTGAAGCTAAAAAGAAACATATACACAGAGAGAAAACAGTGACTAGGTGAAAGGGCATGACATAGGGTCAAGGGTTGAAAATTTCTTGACATTAATATACAACATGAGGGAAAACACTACACAGTACAGGGTGGTACCAAATGAGCCTGGTCATTAGCCACAGATCAATTAAGCAACTCTTTAATCCTTTTCAGACTCAGTGGTGCCTGTTCTTAGGAAGCTTTTCTTTTCATCCTCTTTACTTCTAAATTCTTAATAAACAATACTATGTCAATATTGTTATACACTATTTACAACGAACTGTTTTAAAACCTGCATCAAACATCAGGTTGATGTTTGCATCGCAGGCAAGCACTTTCTGGTAACCATCTGATTTGGGGGAAATTTACTCTTAGTTCCAAATATGTCTTTGTGATGCTGAAAGCTTGGCAAGGAAAAGTAACAACTTCTAAGCCTCCAAGGCTTGCTAGGACTTATACTATATGGTCCCAAAAGATGGATGGGTTGAAAGGGACATTGCTAAATTCATTTTCCTCCCCTTCACTTCTTAACTCTTCTTTACCCCCTACCTAGTAAACCAACCTTCAAGCACTGAAAACAAAACAGAACGAATTAATGGCTCCTGTTTTGTTTCATTATTCATATCCTTCTCATGTACCATACTAACCAAGGGATGCTCTTTGATGATTATTATCTCCAAAGAACATTACTGTGATCATGGAATGTGCTGGGAACCATAGATAATTAATCAGTCAAACTGAGAGATATGGATAAGAATAACTTTAGTCTTTTGCAAAAGTAAATTTAATGAGTAAAACCTGCTAGGAACTGATTAACCAAATAGACCCCTAAACTCATAGATAAGTAGTTCAATATACTAAAGCTGACTGAACACCTATACCTTCAATCCAAAACACACATGTTTAGTTTATGTCTGTACTACTTAAGCCTTTCACCTCAATTCCATTAGCACATGGATTTGAGAAAGTTATTTTGTTGTTGTTTTTGTTTTGTTTTGTTTTTGCAGGCGTGGTCATCTTCAAATTTACTAGGGAATGAACAAACAATTTACTTGACAAATTATCTACTTGTTTTGTAACAAAAAAATTCTCAACCATACCTGCAAAGTGGATAGACAGATTCTATATTCTCATGTTCATAAAGCCATGGAAATCACTGCAAGTGTTCTCCCCCCAAGTCTTTACAGGTTAATGGTTATAAAGAAAAATTTGCATGATGTTAAGAAGGGTATTGTTGCATGGATTATAAAGGAGCAGGTGACCTTTGTCTTCTACAGCAGCACACCATGGAGAATTCAGGGAGGGTAATGGAGAGGAAAAAAGGAAGAGAGAATTGAATGGCCTTTTGTTTCTGGGGGTGAGAAAAAGAAAGAAAAGGACAACCAACAAAGACTTGTTTCCTTTCCCTTTTGTTAAATGAAAGCCCTTCAGAGCTGATTGAGCTCTTGCATGCTACTGTTTGAGTCCTGTAGAATGGCGTTCTGTGTGGCTTTGCTCTGAAGACACCAAAGGATGCTGCTACTTTTGAAGGCTGAAACTACTTTGTGGTGCAGAGGGAACCTGTCTAAAGATTTCTGATCCTTGGGAGAGAGTAACATCTCACTCTCTTCTCAACTGAAGCTTACTTTAAGGAAATAAATTAGGATACCAGTTTACCAACTTGCCTTGGACTAGTCAGGCCAGAAATATTTGGGAAAAGATGTACTGAGTCCAGAATTAAAGAAGAATAGTCACACCCTGTTTTCTGAGTGTGGTTAATTGCCTTGTATCTAGTCCTCTCTCATATACATCTGTATCTGTCTATCCAAATAGATATAAATAGATGATAGATAGATAGATAGATAGATAGATAGATAGATAGATAGATAGATAGATAGATA
>NW_026596147.1:9818290-9833954 GCF_907164565.1 Psammomys obesus
ATAGATAGATAGATAGATAGATAGATAGATAGATAGATAGATAGATATGCAGGGAATGACTACTCTCACTTCATTCTTGATCTTGTCATTGGAAAGTAGTTTTAGTAACTGCTGCAGTTCCTAAGTCTGGAAATCCCTTAAGCCAAAATAGAAGAATGAATCCTGAGGCCCTTTATCTCTCTCTCCAAATTTACTGAATTCTCTCCGTTCAGTGATGGGAGAAATATAGGTCCTGTTACACAGCTACCATTAAGGAAAGTACATTGTAACAGTTGGTCTATTACCATATCTAAATGGAAGGTGTCTGGGAAAAGGGTTGCAGGCCTCTCCTAGAAGATTAACTCAACTAATTGGAGTGCCACAGAGAAATTTTCCTAAGATTATTCTATTCATGTCAGAACATTTTAAAACCTTAAGATTAAAAAAACAAACAAAAAACCCCCAATAATCATGTTCATTGCGCATGTGTACAGCATGTATTTGACTTTAAAGAGCACTGCTCAGACTCTTTGAGACCTTAACATTGGTGGGAAAGCATGTCGTTTCTGAGACTATAATATTTTAAGTATAACACTATGTTTTCTGTGTACACAGAAGCTAGTTTTTCACACTATTCCAGTGGATTCAGATAGGATAGAACATTTCATACACACTTAGTACTACTGACACATGGGATGGAGAAAAAAGGACTGCAAGTGAGACAGCCAAAGACTGAGGAAATGGTAATGCAACTCACAGCTTAACAGTGGGCACTAGTTCAGTCATGGGGATAGGCTAATCTGAAACAGTTCCAATGTTGAAGCTATGGCTGGTCGCAGCATACATGTAGACTTCTTGTCATTGAGTTTCAGTTTCATGTGCCAAGCTAGTCTGTATATTTCAATGGAAGAAATAATACAAAACAAAATAGGAACTTTCTGTATAAAATATGTTGTGTATTGTATGTTGTGTTAAAATAGTTTCACGGTTTACTTTTTCCTTCAGAGCAAACTGTATCAAGTAACTGAACTGCAGGACATGTTAAATGCTGCACACCACTTTTCAAAGATCATATGTTTAATAAGAACTGAAAACAGCCATTGGCATCTTTTAACAATCATTACATATTCTTCTCTCATCCCAACCACAATTTCCTTCCCTCCTTCTCTCCAAGTCCCTTTCCCCCATCTCTCCTCATTTACTCCTCCTTTGTTTCTCTTCTGATTGCCAATGACATCCTTAAGAACACACATACACACACACACACACACACACACACACACACACACACACACACATATACACACACTGCACAGAACAGCTCATATCAATGAGCAAACGGTCTACATCTAGAATGGAGAAGCTGCTGTGTTTCTCTGAGATTCACGGATGCAGTCAACATGCATTCTTAGAAGACTATTCAAGGGCTGTAGAAGGTACTTAGGAAACAGAACAGACCCTCAGATGTGGAGGGCTCCAATCTGCTTTAGATAAAGGAAACTCAAATTGAACCTTTTGATTTAATCAGAAGAAGGGTCCCCCGGTGCCACCTTCTCGCCAGAGAACTCTATTTCTTAGTGGTTGAGGGTTCTGGAGAGGCATATGCACATAAAACACATGTAGCCAGCCCTCTGGGACTCTCCTTTTTCCTACATGCTAATGAAGATTAAAGTGAGAGAAAGTACAGGCATCAGTTGAACAAATAATTAATGATGATTGATGATTTACTTTTAATATATGCCACATGATTAATTCAGGTAGAACATGCAGACGCTCAAAACTTCTGTGGCTGTGATATTGTTTAATGTCCAAGAGGCACTGAAAAACGTACAACACAGAATGCATTGGAGTGTAATACCATTTGTAAAATAATCTTCATCGGGTGGATATTCAAAATCATAAATTTTATCTTCTACGATTACATCCCAAGTTTACCTTAGTTATTCTTTTTATTTCCCGACAGTCTAAAAAAAAAAAAAAAAAAGAAAGAAAGAAAAAAAAAAGCTATTTAAGCAATTTCTTATTTTGTTTTCTTAGAGAAACCATATGGGATTTGTTTTGTTTTTTTACTGTACTTATGCATAATAGTTTTTGTAGTCTTATTAAAATTGTTCCTCGCATCCTTCTCATTCTTGTAAGACAGAAAACACACATATACCTGCGCTACATGCATACACCATGACAGTTGCAAAGATGCGGCGGTGATAGCAGTATTTCGCAGACAGAAATATTCCAAAATTCAGGCCATAAATCCAGCAGAAACCAGCACATCAGCATTTTCTTTCCCCTTCTGCCAGCGCAGCAGAGCTCTGGGCCACGCAGGTTGTTGCTGTGTTGTGCGGAAGTGGTGTGTCAGTACCACATCAAATGATAAGGCTGTTTACAAGTGGTAAATTTAAGGCCTTTATGAGTCCTCAGAGTTTATCTCTCTAAGGATGGCAGAGCTTGAAAAGAGTACAGGATTTGGGGCTTTACCATCATACTGTAAAAAAGCTTAATGCTTCATTTGCTGACCCACAACCTAGATTGAACATCAGTAACCAGGCAGCCTCCCGGGCCTGAGTTCCAGAAGGGTATTTACTGCTACATATATTGGGAAATAAGACAGAAATTCTGACCTGAGCAATTCTAAAGCTTCCATGTACCAAATGAGTCACGTGGGCCGGCTCTGCATTTGGGTCCAGGATCTACTCACAAACCCTCCTCTCAGAGGTTAGCTTCAGCAGCCTTTGCTTATTGAGGTATTTCTATTTCAGGGGCTTTTATGGCTCATAGGCACAGGCACAGTCACAGAAAAGTCAAGAGCTAACATTTCTCCTTGGAGCCCAAAAAATATTCACAGAAGTTACCAAGGCATCACCGTTAAAGCAATGATGTTTTAATTTCTGCAATTATAAGGCTGCTGAAGGAACCCTGAAGTAGCATAGCAATGAGCTATGAACATCACATTATTAAACACCATTACAGTTTTGGGGCAGTTTTGCTGATGTAACATAGGAAATGAGTCTAGGCAGTTTATGAGGTTTTAAAATTGATGTGAATGCCTAGCTTTGATGTAAGCAGTACTCAGACATTCAACATTTGACTTTTGATAGAAGATGACAAAAGGTATAAACAGTGGCTAATTTTTGCGTAAAACTGATTTGAACTAACATGAGGAAAGCTGTAATACCTCTGAAATATGTTTTTTTTTCAGTAAGGAAATAATAAAGAAACATTTTAAAATCTTCATTCATAAGTTACATTCAGCAGCTCGAGACACATATTAGAGCCACATTATCTCTGCTGTTCTCTCTCTCTTGCTCTCTCTTTAGTTTTCACTGTTGCTCTCACTTTCTGAATCCTGCTGGCACAATAAGTTTTCACAGTGAGGCTGTAGTTTACCACTGGATGCGCTTGCCTGACTGCAGATTCCTACCTCAAATAGCTGCTACATGCAAATCTCCTCACCGTGCTAGCAAAAACCTGCTTTCTTACTATGTTAAGCTTTTTCTCTCTCTTCCTCTGTCTACCTCCCCCCCTCCCTTTCTCTCTCTTCAGATTTGAGGTTTAATACAAAGATTAATTTTATTAATCACCTTCCCCAACCTTACATCTTCAGGAATTGTTCAAAGTGTTTATAGAGATCACTGTTGCTATTACACTGTGGGCAATCAGAACCCAGACACTTTGACACAGTTGGCACCCTGGATGGTGGAGGATAGAGTCCCATTGCGTGGCTGCATCCACAGAGTCCTGTAATTCATGGACACAGCAAAACACATTTATCAGCAGGGATTATATGTGGCTAGGAAAGGCGTCTCATAAACTCTTTAATGTGTTAAAAAAAAAAAAGCAAGCCTCATCTAAACGTACAGAATAGCATTAAGCGAAGAATATATAACAGTTTGTCAAACTCTAGGTCTAATTATATTTTAAAAGGTTTTTAAAAAACCCACACGCTGAAGGTCTGCATATCCTTTAGTGAGAAATATCCAGTCTAAAATTTTACCACAAAAGCTAATGACCCTATTAACTCTAATTTGTTTACTCACCAGTCTGGAACAGACTCTTCCACAGGTACTTCTTTGATGTTCAAAATTAAGCTTCCTAGAGGCTTGAGAAATTAAATGCTAAAGGAGGTCAATTATACAACAGTTGCCTTAAAGACATGGATCGCCACTCCCATGTTGCTCCAAATTGACTAATTTTTTTTTTCTTGATGAACAGATGAACACAAATACAACACGATTACTACTCAACACATGTTAAAACCTCCTCCTGATTTGCTTGGATGTGATGGATAGCTTTGAATGAGTGCACCTGAGCGTGCGGGAAAGGGCTTAATTAAAACCTGGCAAAATTTTCAAGGCCTGTTCTTTAGGTAAAATCTGAAAGGTACACCCAAATTGAAACAAATCAAAGGGAAAGAGCATGTTTGATAATAGTGGAGAATTATTCCGTTATCACTTGCTAAGTCCCCATATGGGAGAACATTTTCTACACAGGATAGTGCGTGAGAATCATTCGGGTTTCTCCCTGTGGTTCCGGCATCAGCACTATTATGAAATAGTTGTGAAGTGGAAAAAGCATTCTGGTTATTGGAAAATAAATGAACAAACCAATTGTAATACAACTGGAATGTGCTATGGGAATAGACCCTACAGAAAAGGTGTGTGTGCGAAGAGATCGTTTTGTTAATATCTTGTGTCCTGTAGCTCTTCTGTAATAATGAGGAGCAAAAGCATTTTTTGCAGAGTGGTACATTGCTCTGTTGAGGCAGGGTTATATCCTGTATTTGCTTTTCATTAGTGACAAGATAATGGTGTGTGTGTGTGTGTGTGTGTATGTGTGTGTGTGTGTGTGTGTGTACATGGATGAACATATACATGCAAACGCTAGAGGAGATTTTCTGTTGTCTTTCCCTATCATTCTCCATATTACCTTTGCCTTCTCTTTATGTTTATGTGTCTGCGTCTGCATATGTGTATATATCTCTGTGTGTGTCTCTGTGTGTGTGTGCTCATGCATGTATGCAGGATGGCTGCTTAACATGGGTGTGAGAGCCAACTTGGGTGTTTTGAAAGGGCAGTAAAAACTCATGGCCACTGACCTATCTCTGTGATTCCACCATGGTATTTGTTGAGACAACTTTCTTTCACTGAACCTGAAGCTTGTTGCTTTGGTTGGAGTGATGGGCCAGTGAGATCCCAGGATCTGCCTGGTCCCTTCCTGCAGCCACTGCCAAGGTTACAGGCCCAGAGAGACACAGCTGGCCTTTATGCTGATGCTGGCTGTTAGAACCCAAGCACTTGTGCTTACACAGTAAGGACCCGTACTCACTGAGCCATCTCTCTAGCCCCTTTATCTGAATTTCAGTCATTAAGAATTCAGAAACAGGTATTGTACATATATTTTTGGGGGAATGGAGATTCAAGATAATGCAAAATGCTTATTAATTAAATAAAAATGGTCACAGGAATAGACATGACTCAGTGGTTCAGAGCACAGACTGAACTTTCAGAGGAACTGGGTTTGATTCCCAGAATGCATTTGACAGTCTATGACACTCTGTAACTTTAGTCCCAGTTTTTGCTTTTAGGTGTTTTGTTTTGGTGTGTATGTGTGAGAAAGAGAGATAGAGAGGGGGAGGGAAGGAGGGAGAGAGAGAGAGAGAGAGAGAGAGAGAGAGAGAGAGAGAGTGTGTGTGTGTGTGTGTGTGTGTGTGTGTGTGTGTGTGTGTTTTATGTGATGTCTTCTTTGGAGCTCTCTGGGCACCAGACCTGCATTTGGTGTACAAACATACATGCAAAATATCCAAATATATTAAATGTTTTACATTTATTTGTTTTAAAGAAAATAGGCTACAAGTTGAATTGGCCTAATCATTTGCTTCTAGAACATTTTAGCCTGCCCTCTAATTTTTACTGACCCCATAAAGATATTTGTTTTTATCATCCTCTACTTTCGATTTTTTTCATCCAGTTTTGAATACCAACAATATAACTGTTCCTCCTTGACCACCGAATACACTGCTCTTTACAACCGGAGGCGAAGCAGAAGGTTCTGAGGTGCTTGACAATTAGTGAATGGATGGAGCTCCACTAATTGGGGCAGCTATCAGCCTTAGGCAGAATGGTCTCTTTTGATAGTGGAAAACAGTCAAAGCAGAGACTCATATTCATCAAAGTGCTGAGAATATGGGACTACTGAGCCCTCAGCTCCAAACTGGATATCCCTTCTGAAGCCCAGGGAACACTTTGGAAGAACGGGAGATGCTGTAATGGGTAAAGGATGCAGGTTACTAAAAAATGCTGTCTTCTGGACACAAATGGCCACTTTGATCATGAGATTCACAGCACCTACAGTCAGTTGCAAGAGACCTGCACAAAATGCTGCTTATTCGGTCATAGTACTTCCCTTTCAAGACACATTGGTTAGAACATAACTGATCTCTCAGAGTTATAGGAGACCACGTGACACCAAACAATTTGTGCGTTCTCTGCCTGTCAGGCTTGTGCCCCTTTTCCACCAGCATAGCTAGACTCACTGTTGCTAGCCGAGATTTGCTCGCGTTGCCTTGTGCTACACTACACCGGAGGCCCCTTATGTAAAGACATGGAATTCCATTGTTTTGTTTATTATCTATCAAAAGAGAAATTAAGATATTCTGATTCATTTCATATTTATTGCCTATCTACCATCACGTCTTTAACATTTGTTGCTTTAAAAATAAACAGAACATTTAAAAGTATATCCTGCTGGAACTGATTCATGCATTGTGCTTTTATTTTCGTCTGTACCAGATAAGTTCTTTAAGAATCCAAACTGATACTGTTATTTCTAGCCAATAAGCAGGGATTACTCAGCATCCTCTCACATTTAAATTTTTGTTGAAAAATAGTTTTTACCATTGGTGACTCTGATTACTCATCTTTAAATTGATCTCTCTAGAGTTTTAAGAAATACCTGCACTTTTACTTACTTCTTTTCTGTATTTCTTATTTTACTTTGCTGCCTACTGAGGGTAACTGCCAGGCATATGTGATTGTATATTCATGCTCAAAAAGAAAGTTCTTTGTTTTGACGATTTACCGATATATTTCTAACGTGGGTCTTTTAAAATAGGGTATAAATACTGAAGTAAATAGAACTTGAAAATTTAAGATTAAAAAAAAATAGAATGGGAGGTAGTTGAGAAAAAGAAAAAGATGAGCAGAAATGGGAGGGGCTGAGAAATATGGGCTCATGTGCTCACTGCATCTACAAGTAAGGACTATCAAAATGAATGAAACTAGAGAAATAAGTGCAGAGAAAATCAGTACTGGTTAAGTGCAGGCATTCTGGAATTGGGATGGAGACACGTGAACCTCTATTCTGTCACTGAGATTTGCTACTTGCCTTTTTAAAAAGTTTATGAAATAGAACTAATAATACTTATCAACTAAAGGTTTAATGAAGGAATATAGATACAAGGATTAGAATGTTACAGGAACCACACATCCATACATATCATTACTCAAATGAGTGAGGCTAAGCAAATAATAGCTGCTCAGTTTGTGTCCTTGTTCCCGTGTAGATCAGGTTTTCTGCTTTGATTGCAGGCAGCACAGCGATGGAGCCATTTGGATACCAGGGCAAAAATGAGGACTCCTCAGTCAGTCTATATTTACAGTTATTTGTTCTGATATTGTATTTATGTTTCTGCATTAATTTTGACTTAAAAAGCATTAAAATATTTATTTTGATATCAGTGATCACCATGTGTATACTTTAAGCATGGAAAAGGGATCTGAGTGAACAAATTCATACCTAGCCATGGATACATGGACAATTGTTAGCCTGATGGGAGAAGAAGAAAAGAGACTCTTTTTTTTTTTTTTCGGCTAAGTGACAGCTCCATAGCAAGTCAACCACACTTGATTGAAAGATCACAAACCAAAGACAGGATACAGGCTTGGGGTGTGTAAGGAAAAGGAAGAGGATCTGTGAAGATTGGGTGGAGGTCGGGGGGAGTGAATATGCTCCAAACAGGTTGTAGCTCTCAAAGAGCTAGTATATATTTTTTACATGAATATCAGTCAAGGTTTAATTGTGAAATGTAGAGGTCTAAAGGCAACTTTGACATAAGAGGTAACAGAAATTTGTTGGAGGTGAATGTGGAGTGGGGGAAGGAAAGCCACACACTGGAAATGAATGAAAATCAAATATCACAACCTTGTTGGATTCCCCATGCTTTGATCAGGAAGTGAATTCCCGAAATCCTATGCCACTAAGTTTCTTAGGTCAAGAAAGCATCCACCATTTTACACTCTAAATCTCAAAAAAGTTCAGGTATAATTTAAATTCATATGAACACTTAAAAGGGCTAATATTAATAAGGAAGAAAATTGTCTGAATTATGGTGTTCTTTGCTATACAGAAGCTTTCTAGTTTCATGAGGTCCCATTTATTAATTTGCTAATCTTTGCGCCTGTGCTAATGAGTTCAAGACTATTCTCTACCTTTTCTTCTATCAGAATCAGTGTATCTGGTTTTGCATTGAGGTCTTTGATCCATTTGGAGTTGGGTTTTGTATAGTATGAATCTATTTGGATTCTTCTACATGCAGCTAACCAGTTTAACTAGCACCATTTGTTGAAGATGCTGCTTTTCCCAAAGTTAATTTCTGCCATACATCAACAACAGAACCAAAAAAACAGGTGTTCATAAGTGTGTGGATTTATGTCTGGATTCTCACTTTGATTCCACTGATTGACATGTCTACTTTATGTCAGTACCATGCCGTTCTTATTACTATAGCTTTGTACTGCAGTCTAAATTAGGGATGATGTTACTTCCAGCAATCCCTTTATTATTCAGCATTGCTTTAGCTCTCCTGGGTGTTTTGTGTTTCTATATAAAGCTAAAAAGATATGTGAAGAATTGTGTTGAAATTCTGATGGTGACTGCAAGAAATCCATAGATTGCTCTTGGTAGGCTGTCCATTTTTACTATAATCCTATTAATCCATGGCTATCTTTCCAGCTTCTAAAATCTTCTTTCACTTCTTTTTCAATTATTTGATTTTTTTGTCATATAAATCTTTAACTTACTTGATAAGGGTTATTTGAGGCTGTTTTGAAAGGTGTTGTTTCCATTATTTCTTTTTTAATATTTTTAATTATAATTATTTATTACAACTTATTCACTTTGTATACCAGCAGTTGTCCCTTCCCTCATCTCCTCCAGGTATCACCCTCCCTCTCTCTCATCCCCCAAAGTCCATCCCCTAGTCCACTGATGGGGGAGGTCCTCCCCCCTTTCTATTTGACTTTAGCCTATCAGGTCTCATCAGGACTGTCTAGATCCTCTTTTTCTGTGGCCTAGTTAGGCCACCTCACCAGAGGGAGGTGATCAAAGGGCTGACCACTGAGTCCATGTCAGAGATAGTCTATGCTTACCTTACTAAGGAACCCCAATGGAGGCTGAGTTGCCTATGGGCAATATCTGAGCAGGGGGTCTAGGTGCCGTCCATGTAAGGTCCTCGGTTGATTCATCATTCTCTGCAGAACTCCCTAAGCCCAGAATTTTTGGCTTTTTGTCTTCTGTGGAGTTCCTAACCCCTCCAAGTCTTTCTATCTCCCACTTCTTCCAGAAGATCCCATGCCCTGTGGCCAAAGTTTGGCTATGAGTTTCAGAATATGCTTCAATACCCTGATGGATAGAGTCTCTCAATGGCACCTATGCAAGGCTCCTGTCCTGTCCCCTGTCTTCAACTTCTGATGTCTATCCTGTTTGCACTTCTGACTGAGGATTAAGCCTCTTCCCTTGGGTCTTGCTTGTTGTTTAGCTTCTTTGTGACTATAGATTTTAGTATGTTTATCCTATATTATATGGCTAATATCCACTTATAAGTGAGTATATACCATGTATATCCTCACTCAGGATGATATTTTCCAGTTCCATCCATTTGTCTGCAAATTTCATGATTTCCTTGTTTTTAATAGCTGAGTAGTATTCCATTGTGTAAACATACCACAATTTCTTTATCCATTCTTTGGTTGAGGAACATCTAGGTTGTTTCTAAATTTTGGCTTTTTACAAATAAAGGTGCTATGAACATAACTGAGCAAATGTCCTTGTTGTATGGTTAAACAACTTTTGGTATATACACATGGTACCTAATTTTCTGAGAACATGCCAGATTGATTTCCAAAGTAGTTGTACAAGGTTACATTCCCACCAGCAATGGAGGGGGGGTTCCCCTTTCTCTACAACCTCTCCAGCATGTATAGTCCCTTGAATTTTTGCTCTTAGCCATTTTGATGGCTGTAAGGTAGAATCTCAGAGTAGTTTAGATTTGCATTTCCCAGATGACTAAGGACGTTGAACATTTCTTTGTTTCTCTACCATTTGATATTCCTCTGTTGAGAATTATCTGTTTATCAGGCTCTAAAGTCAACTATCAATAAATGAAAGACCTGGAGGGGATAGGAGCTCCACAATGAGAGCAACAGATCCAAAAAATGGGCAAAGGGGTCTTTTCTGAGACCAAATCTCCAACCAAGAACTGTGCATGGAGGTAACCTAGAACCCCTGTACAGATGTAGCCCATGGCAGCTCAGTATCCAAGTAAGTTCCCTAGTAAGGGGAACAGGGGCTGTCTCTTATATGAACTAAGTGGCTGGCTCTTTCTTTGATCTCCTTCCTCTGAGGGGGTAGCAGCCTTTCCAGGCCACAGAAGAAGAGAGTTCAGCCAGTCCTGAGGAGACCTGATAGGCTTGATTCAGAGAGAATGGGAAGAGGACTTTCTCTATCAGTGGACTTGGGGAGGAGATAAGGGAGAAAGGATGGGATTGGGAGGGAATGAGGGAGAGGGATACAGCTGGGATACAAAGTAAATCAAATGTAATTAATAAAAATAAATGGGATCTCATTAAATTAAAAACCTTCTATAAAGCAAAGGACACTGTCAACTGAACAAAACGACAGCCTACAGACTGGAAAAAGATCAGCATCAAATGGGATGTTCTTATCAAACCCCTCCCCTAATGGTTCAGGGAATCTACCTCCTGGAAGAGGAGACAGAAAGAGCGCAAGAGCCAGAGAGGATGGACACAAAGCAGCCTAAATCAACAGGATGCACATGTGAACTCAGAGACTGTGGAAGAAGGCAGAGGGCTGTACAGGTCTGCACCAGATTGGGACCCTAAAGCTGGAAAGAAAGGGGTTATACCCCCCCCAAAAAACCAGAAGCAATCTCTAATTGACAGCCACTTGCAAATGAAAATTTAGTTTTCTCCAAGGGAGTCTCACTGGGGAATCAATGCAACCTGGTCTTAAGAGTAGGCTGAATGCCCAGCAGTAGATGTTCAACAGAAATAAATTCAACAGTATCTTTGGGGATTCCTTGTCTCATAGTGTCATGTCGGAGTTATCAAACATTTTTATTAATTTTTTCTTTACACACACGTGTACATATGTTCTTTCTTTTTAGCTAAAGGCCCTTGAGTGTATACTATGGCTTTCATTTTAGCATTTTTATGGCATTCCTGAGTGTGTGAAGGAAGGGGTCTTTGTTTCTTGTGCATTCTCTTGGACTGTTTTCCTTCTGTTTGTTTGTTTTGTCCAGTTTCATTGTATGAGTTTTTGCTTTATTAGTAAGTACCCCTTAGAAGCCTTTTTATGTTCTAATAAGAGAAAGAAAGGGGATAATCTGGATGGTGGAGAAGTGGAGGGAACTGGGAGGAGCAGAGGAAGAATAAACCACAATCAGAATATATTACGTGAACAAATACCTATTTTCAATAAAAGAAAAAAAAAAGAAATGAATGTATAACACCTGCTTAATTCATCTACATACTATTTGGATAGCATTAGCTATCTGTAATGCAAATTTTAAGATGAAACCATTTATCATTTTCCTGTTCATAGTATTTCCATTCTGTGTATATGACAATGTATCAAATAAATATCATTACCTTTTCATGGAAATTTTAATAAAGTTCAGACAAATGAGCAGCTTCAAAAGAAAAGGAAAGTAAAATAAAGGAATTCCACACCTAATATCCTCCTTGTGAGTAAAATAGTGCTGCAGCCATGGGTTTCCTTAAAACTGAGCATCAGGGGTTGATTTCCAAAAGTCTCACCTGGCCTGAATTTTTGTAGCATTATCAGTGTTTGACTGTCAGTTACTCGAGATGTTGCGGCAGCATCCCTACTGCTGTATTTGGCGGTATTTAAACTATTTTTGTACCAGCTTTGTTTTAAAGGATATTGGGGAAAAAAAAGGAAGAAACCTCACAAGTTATACCATGAAGATGTATAGTTAAGCTTTGTGGATAAGATAAAATAAATTTCATGCGAATTTAAAAATAATTAAATGTGTTTAATGATATGTCGTGGACGGCTCCCTTATTGAGAGCTAATGGTGGGCCTTGTAGTTGGTTGCATTTAGGGAACATTTAGGTGTTATAGATCCTAGGGAATGGCTTCAGGTCCAAGTAAGTGAGGAGTAGAATTCAATGCCAGGAGCAGATATCATTAAAACCTTGCTGTTTCCCTATGAAGACATGGTTTCTTTTTTGTACTTGGTTTTCAGGTTAGTGTGAAAACAAAGATTTGAGGTTTTCACACCTTTTATTAGGTTAGCAGTTTATTTTTTATTTTTTAATTAATTACACTTTATTCACTTTGTATCCCCCCTGTAGCTCCCTCCCTCCTCCCCTCCCAATCCTTTCCTTCCTCCTCCTTATCCATGCATGCCCCTCCCCAAGTCCACTGATAGGGGAGGTCTTCTTTTTCTTCCTTCTGATCCAAGTCTACTGGGTTTCATCAGGAGTGGCTGCACTGTCTTCCTCTTTGGCCTGGTAAGGCTGCTCAGCCCTCAGGTTAAGTTGATCAAAGAGCAGGCCAATCAGTTCATGTCAGACACAGTCCCTGTCCCCCTTACTAGGACACCCACTTGGACACTGAACTGCCATGGGCTACATCTGTGCAGGGGTTCTAGGTTATCTGCATGCATAGTACTTGGTTGGAGTATCAGTCTCAGAAAAGACCCCTGTGCCCAGATATTTCAGTTCTGTTGCTCTCCTTGTGGAGCTCCTGTCCTCTCCAGATCTTACTATCTCCCTCTTCTTTCATAAGATTCCTTGCATTCTGCCCAACAGTTGGCCATATGTCTCAGCGTCTGCTTTGATAGTCTACAGGGCAGAGGCTTTCAGAGGCCCTTTGTGGCAGGCTCCTAACTTTTCCTGTTTTCTCCTTCTGATGTCCATCTTCTTTAAGGATATTTGCGCAACCATGTTTGGAGCAGCTTCATTTGTAATAGCCAGAAGCTGGAAACAACCCAGAATCCTCTCAACTGAGGAATGGATGCAGAAATTGTGGTACATCTATACAATGGAATACTATTCAGCAATAAAAAAAAAAAAAAAAAAAAAAAAAGGAAATCACGAAATGTGCAGGTAAATGGAGGGAACTAGAGAAGATCATCCTGAGTGAGTTATCCCGGAAGCAGAAAGACAGACACAGTATATACTCACTCATACAGACACATAATATAGGATAAACATACTAAAATCTATACACCTAAAGAAATGTTTTTAAGGAAACATGCTTCCATCTGCCTCTCTTCTCCCCTTGTTTCTATTTCATGGCTTGCCTGAAGTAAACCTTCCAGAACACTGGCCTTCACTTTATTCACATGTTTGATTGTCACGGGTTATCCAGTGGGATTCCATTTATTCTCATCATTTGTGGTCTCTATAGTTTACACATACGCTGACATGCAGCTAGCAAATGGACGGAATAAGCACACACAAATTCAAGCATGTATCTCTTCCTACTTTTGTCTGAGTATTTTAGTGACATTAATGGATCAACTGAGCCACGCGCTGAGGGGTTCCAGCTAAGTCTGATTGGTTCAGTTGCGGCTCCTCCGCTCCTCGAGAATAAAACATGCATTCTACATAAATTTATATTCACAATACGAATTGCATGTCTAAACAGAATACAGGATACTTACAATTTGTCTGGCTGTGACTATTCACAGACCTCAGTGAAACATTACGGAAGACCAAGCTCCATCAATAGGTGCTGTCCTTGTCTCCGAGTTTAGCAGCTTAATATTAGGCTTTGGAACCAGAGGATCTATGACTTTCAATGCTACAAATAATACAACAGCGTGTTTTAGATGAATGTTTATGTCAGTGGTTCTCAACCTTCCCAATGCTGTGACCCTTTAATACAGTTTCGCATGTTGTGGTGACCTTCAACCATAAAATCATTTTTGTTGCTACTGCATAACTGTACTGTTATGAGTCATAATGTAAATATTTTTGGAGAAGGAGGATTGCCAAATGAGTTGCAAGCCATAGGCTGAGAACCCCTGATCTGTGGTATAAAACATTTTGTAGCTGTGGCCCTCCTTTAAAGTCAGAAACTTTAAAGTGGAGGGAAATATTGTACCATAAAAGAAATTTAATGCACTCTAATATACTTGCTTATTTATTTCCTTACATTTTGCCTCCCCCCCAAAGGAAAATAATTATAGTCTCAAAAAGAAAGCTTCAGCATTTAATTAGTATATTTCTACAGCTGCTCCTTAATAAATCAAGGTGATAAGTATATGTCTAATACACATTCCGGGCTCTTTCTAATCTAAATGAGTCTAGACTTGTGTACCTGATGCATTACTTAGGAATTGGAGGGCAAATTAGCACTGTGATGGAAGAGCAAGATGTACTTTACTATTTATTACTTATGTTTGGTTGTTTCCTATAAAAACACTTTTAAGTGCCATAGAGAAGCTGGTTCATAGACTTCGCTGCAGAAAAATGCTCTCAAGTAAAGGAGGCTGAGTGATAAACTGGAAAGTGAATTAATTTAAATTTAGAAGTTTGTATGTCTTGAGCCTTTAAAAAAAAAGCTAACTTTTATATTTAAATGTAAAAAAGAAAACCACAGCAAAAACACTGGGCAGTCAAAAGGACTGAGTTATATTAATCTATAAATACACACTTCGGATAATCAAGACAGAACCACTCCATATCTTTTTTCACTCTTTCACGGCAGTAACGAAACCAAAAGAAAGGGTCCTCTGTTTCTCCTGGAAGCCACTGCCAACCACTGCATCATGCTTTGGGATACGGGGGATTAGAGCCATGGACATGTTCAAGGGAACAGGATAGACTGTTTTATAAAACGGAAAACAGGTGTGATGACGGTGTAGAATAAACAGCACATCAGAGAGAGGGAGAGAGAGACAGACAGACAGAGAGACAGAGAGAGAGAGTGCTAAGGAAGTTTAAAGTGAATAAAAGGCTGGCAACCTGGAGGAGGTAGCCCAGCAGGGGTGACACAGGGACAAGGAGCCAGGGCAGCCAGGGACACTCTTTTCATGAACAATACGGAAAGTAGAGCCAGAGAGAGTATTATTGCGGCTCTTTCTAAATACATCAAGAATTAATTTAAGGAAAAATGAATATATTTTGGATGAATACATACACATGTAGATGCATAAACATATGTATATGTACACATACATTATAAATAGATACACACAAATATGTATTTTTACATATATGTAATGACATTCATATATAAATATATATATATGTTTTGTGTATACACAGATTCATATATAAGTAAAAGCGTACAGACACACACACCCACAAACACACACACACACACACACACACACACACACACACACACACACACA
>NW_026596147.1:9833964-9925420 GCF_907164565.1 Psammomys obesus
ACACACACACACACACACACACACACACACACACACACACACACACATATTTAGAGAGGAAAGGAAGATGTGGCAGAACCTACGGCTGCTGGTTTCACGGAGACGGAGCAAGGAACAAGTCAAAAGTGGCATTCCACTATGAAACTATATGGCTCACCCCTAGTCAACACACTTCTCCATTAAGGCTTAACTTCCCAAAGGTTTTACAACTTGCCAAAATAATGCCCTCAGTGGGGGACCAAGTGTTCAAACATCTGAGCCCATGGGAGATCTGCCACGTTCAAACAAATTGAATGGGTGACTCAGTGAAGGCTTTGAAATCTGTATAGTACTTGCTGTCCACAACAGCACACGGTTTGAGACACACACTCTGTTAATAATTGACACAGGCCTCTGTAGTCTTGGGATGCCAGCTGATTTTATCCGTCTCACGTGTGAACTGCTATGCCTGTATGGGATGCAGATCCCAGGTATTTCTGACCCTCAGGCTGCCCCAAAGACACTCACTTCTTTGAATCTAGATGGCACGCTTCCTCTACTAGCCTCAAGTGTCAGTTCCTCAGCACATGTCACTGCTCTCCTTTCTTGTTGGTCTCTGAGGCAAGTAAACAAAGAAATTAATCATATGTGTGCAGTTTCACAATTCCTCAAATCAGGGTCAAACCCCCTGGGGTATGGTCCGGTCAGCCACCGGTGGTGAGGAAAGTATACTTCTGTTTTTAAGAAAGAGTCTGAGCAGGAGTGGTGGAGAACACCTGGAAATGCCAGCAGTAGGCAGCCAGGGTCAGAAGACTCTGGAGTTCAAACCAGCCTGGCCTACGTGGCTAAACAAGTTTCAAAATATCATAAGAAATAAAGAGGTAAACAAACAAGGAAAGAGAGAAACTAAAATGATTTAACCTAAGGAGGGTGTGTAGGAAAAATCTAACAAGGCATTCTTGGTATATCCACACAGGGTGCTCCTTTCTGTTCATTTAAGCTCTGTAACAATGGCATAGGGACCAAAGAGCCGGCGAGACCCTAGCTTTTCCTACAATACCGTAGGCGAATTTTCTCATCTGGAAAAGTTGAGGTTCTAAAGCACCTATCCATCTCTCTCTCCTATTGTATGAGCTTGAAACTGAGCCAGTTTTCAGTGTGCCTAGCTTTACTATATTGATGAAATAGTTGCTTGTCTCATGATGTGAGCTGATTTACTCTCTCAGGGCTCCTGTGTCTAGGTATATTTCCTCGCCAGAGGTACTATGTGCTCCTTTGGTGTAGGGTGGAGATGCCTTCCACACCACATTGTTTGCTCTGCGTTAAAAAAAGAAAAGAAAAAAAAATCCTCATATCCATAATCTTTGAACATTTTAACCTCAAGTTCGGCCAGGATCCATGGAAGATTGTCCAAAGGACCCCAGCACATGTCAAAACTTGTGGATGGTCAAGTTCCTTAATGAGCAATTTTGTGTTGCACAAAACTTCTTCATGTTCATATCTTTCTGCACGCTTTCAGATATAGCTAGATGACCTACAATCCCCAATTCAATGTGATACTGCATAGACACCCTCTTCACTGTGTTTGGTGAGTAATCAAGACCCTGGAAACGTTCAGTACAGACTAATTTTTCTGCATATTTTTACCTAAGTTCAATTCAATGCAGTGAGCGAGTGGGCTTGAGAGAGAGAGATAGTGAAAGATAGAAAGAGGGAGAGAGAGCTCATGGATGGAAAGCCCTTCCTTTAGCTTTTCTTCACTACCCTCTGAACATATGTAACACATAGCATGCATATGGGCTTTCTCACCAAAGGGGCCCAGGAGCTGACTCAAAAGCATTCTATTCCAGATTTCAGTTTAGGATACCTCTTCTACGCAGACTGACAGCCTAAGTGATTGATAATGACGATAACTTAGCAAACGCAGACTTAGATTCAAAATTTTACTGCCCAGTAAAACAAAGCACAGGCTTTCAGAATTCCTTCGGGGCTCTCAGCTTCCCCAAATAAACTAAACTTACCTGATTTTCGAGGTACAAGTTACTCGCTCATGCTTACTATAGTACATGCTGTAAAGGCTCGTTTTTCCTTTTTTTTTTTTTTCATGAAGTTTTTGTGTATGTCTGGAAGACACATGCACACTACAGGTCATGTGAGAAGGTCAGAGGTCAACCAGCGGAAGTCTGTTCTCTGAGGAGGTGGGGATTGACCTCAGGTTCAGGCGTGGTGGCAAGCATGTCACCTACTGACCTGTCCCACTGATCATGTTTTTCTCTCTTTATTGCTTGGAAACCAAACCCTAAGAGGAACATAGTCATTACCCCTTAGCCCTCTTTCTTAGACTGCTTAGCCTTTTGTTCTTTCTCCATTCTTTTGACATTTTTTAATGTGTTAACAAATACATTTACTTATCTTTAATATATTTCATTATTTATAAAAGTGTTGATTTGAATCTACTATTATGAAACACTGGGGATTTTTGTGTTTGTTTTCGTGTTGTTGTTCTTTTTTGCTTTTGGAGACTCTAAGAGAGACAAATCAAAGAATTATGGGTGCCCTACCAGGAAAACAGAAATCTCTCAAGACTAAATGGTTTTGATTTCAGATTAATTTTATTACTTACTCGATGACTTGAACTTGACTTTAAGTGTTCTAAATACCACATTTTATTTACTTTATTTAAAATGTGGTTTATTTATGACTATTTGGCACGCATATATTTCTGTGAAACACATGCATCCAGTGCCTATGGAGGGCAACAAAATTCCTGTAACTGGAGTTACAGACTGTTGTGAGCTATGATATGGGTGCTGGGAACCAAACCTGGGTCCTCTGGAACAGCAGCCAGGGCTCTTCAAGGTGGTGCCATCTCCAGCTCATACATTAACTTTTAAAAGAAGTAGACAATTTGAAAATATTTTCTAATGTGAAAGTCAACAACCGGTGACCTTTTCATCAGTGTCTCTTGAGCTCTGTGGCACTACCGTGCATCCATTTGTGCTCTATGTAACAAGCCGGGTACTCACACCATTGTGAAACGTTTGTGCCACGATTTTACACACATGAAGGAGCTGGTGCCATGCTCTAAAGAGTGAAATTGAATGTTGGTGCAGATAAAGCTTGAAGGGAGGAAAGTGAGCATTTTAATTAGGGGGTTTGCTGGCATCTGTTCTCTGGCATTCTGTTTTCGTTTTATTATACTATCTAACTGTGATGTTCTACCCCGCTGAAATAAATTATAGAGTTAGGAAAGTTCCCACATTCCCTTTCACACTTCTGATTCTAGGAGAGGCCTCAGCCTGGGCTTCATAGATGCTGTGTAATGAGCTGTGTGATTTCATCCACTCTCAGCTGCCCTGTGACAGCCTTTTTCCAGGTATCCTCAACCTTGAGCTCTTCTGTAAAGCCTCTTTTTTTTTTCATTTTTACTATGAGTGACATAATTTCAGTAGAGCAATACAGTTGTCAAGGTCAGCTTTGTCCATGCTGACACTCTATTGTTACTTAACTAATGCCACCTGCTAGGTGCCCACCACCTACAAGAAGGTCAGTCCTATCGGTAAACTCTAGGAGTAGCAGAGGTCATTCTCTAAACACAGAGGCTGGAAAGCTTCTTGTGGGTGACGAGGAATGACCTTCATCGGAAGGAGGCACCCAGAATCATTACAGAGAAACTCCTAAGCCCCTGCATCAAATTCACTTCATCAGTTTACAAGATCCAAGATCCACTCCTTTCAAATTGTCCATCCCCTGGAGAAGTAAAACCCCTATCTCCATTAACTTAACCATTTACTCACCAAACAACCTTCCTGGTTAGTCTTGTAGTAAAAAAAAAAAACAAAAATGCCTAGGAATAATAATTATTTGATTCTGCAAAATTATCTTCCATTCACACCTTCACTAAAAATATATAAGGGCGTTTTCCAGGTACATCTTTTCTCTCATGCTTTTCAGTTGACTCCTTGTTGTTATTATTATTATTATTATTATTATTATTATTATTATTATTATTATTTGAATCTTGCAAATAAATCCTTCTTTCCAAAGAGAGATTAGCATACCGTGGATGAGAGGGAGATAAAAGAAAAGTCATATGCTGCTTATAGTGGTTTGTTTTTGTTAGTATTTTGCTCTAACTTCTTTTTTAAATCATGGAAAAAATAAAAATAAAAAGGTGTTTGAAATAAGCCCCATCAGCACCCCTCATGTCAGAAGTGCTTTTGGATCCTCTGAAAAGAACAGATTAAGAGGAAACCATGAGAGAACAAGTCAGAATCTGACCTCTCCAGCATCACCAAGGCAAGTTGAAAAAAGACCAAACTGTATTCAGTATGGCAAAAGTGGGGCAAAATAAAGTGTCAGGCCCTATTTGGTATTTTTAACTTTTACCCACAGGAAAATGAGCCATCTCGTGCGATTCGCAAAGTCACCCTTTCTACCTGGTGGCTGTTTCAGTAAGTGTCCTAAAGTGTATGCATGCAGATAGCCCTTCACACAAGTGATTAGGAAAGACACAAACAGCAGAGTAAACAACTAAGAAGTTAAATAAATAATTCATCTCTATCCCTTGTATCCTCCCTACGGTCAACCTTAAAATACTGCTTGTATGGCATAATACCCACTTCAATCACGTCAGCTGCTGATCATTAATTGCTTCAGAAAAAGACAATATTTTCTCCATCCTCTTTGGAGTTCCAGTGTGAATGGTGAAGCAAAAGAGAGTGAAACTGAGTGAAACATGAAAAGCTTGATTTGTTAGGACCCCTGCTGTGTGCAAAGAGATCAAAGCTCAGAGGGAGGCTGTAAAACAGCCGAATGCACAGCACTGAAACATGGCCTGTGGCAGCTGCTCTGGGCACTGGCTCTCAACCCAGGTGCACCTCCAATTCCACTCTGCCAGCTGAATCTTGGGAGCCGGTTACCTCTCCTCTTCCTTCATTATTTCTACGGCAGTCACGGAGGAGATGCGGGCTCCATCCATCACAATGCACAAATTCACAGTGCGCAGATTCCGCACAGGCCTAATTAAAGCTTTTCCTTTCATTTGTGGAGATAATTAGACTTTCATCTCACCAGGAAGCTTCAGAAAGATCTATTTCTTTCTTCAATAAAAGCTACATCAAACAAAAGCAGATTTTAATCGCCTTTTCTTTGGGGCATGAGTCAATAATGAAAGATGTCATGGGTAACAAAAAATTGTGTGTGGAAAAAAAAAAAAGAGGCGAAAAAAAAACTGCCTAAGCAATGTTCTTTAATTAACATCATGTTTGCAAACACCATTAATTTCTCTCATTAAAATGATTTTTATCTGCAACTGATTGTTGATAAAACAATCGATTTGAGCATCTCATCTGTTTCACCGCTATGCAAGAACCCATCTGCTCTGCTGTAAAGCAGTAATCTTGCAGGCTGTTAAGCAACATGTGAGAACAATAAAAAATGCATGCGTGTGTGTCTGGGATTTGTGAGGTTGACTGCAGGGCAAGGGCCACCTTTTCCACAGGACATGTATAAAAAATGACTTGGTGTCAAACTAAAGGACAAAATGTCAGAAAGATCAGAGGTGCATAAATAAAAACGAAAATTAATATGTGCAAGCAGAAGAGGCTCCATCTGTGTTTAGGAATCATTTTGTAAACAGATTCCAAAGAGGAAGGCAGGGAATTTAGATGCATTTAACAGTGTGTCATTGGCTGCTGTGATGTAATTTTAGATGACACACGTGTGACTTCTCTCTTGTTTAAGACACTCGAAGGTTTTCAAAAGGAAAATTCTCCTCTAGAATGTTATTTTGAGAAGGGTTGATTCTAAATTTTTCTGCTCCCAACTTTAGCCTTGTGGAAATAAACACTTCGGTGGGATGTGAAATCAGTTGCGGGACCAAGCTTTTAGGGACAGAGAACAGGTGGCTACTACGAAAGTATACAGTGAGACCAGATGCCACAGGGTGGGGAATGGATAACAAAATATATCTGGGCCCAGGGAGAAGGAATTCGTGCAATTTCATGGCAGTGAAGAGAAGTTAGTTATTGGAAGAGACGTAATGGCATAATGCTCTTCAACTCCAGACCTCTCTACACAAGGTGACAAAATGGAACCTGCCACGATTTCTGGAATTTGAGTAACTACAACCAAGTCCACCCTGAGCCAGGAAGCGATGATTGCTAAGGTTCTAAGAATGAGACATACCTTTCTCCAGTCAGGTCAAGATCAGTTCTTTCTTAGCTGGTAACCCTGTGGTTCAGAGTTTAACTTGGGGCTTTCCTCTAGGGAGACTTCAAACTGGAAGCATGTCTAGATTGACCCTGGCCTCGGACTTCACGATAAATACCCAGCCCTGTAGGCATTCTTCGAATGGTCAGTTTTCCTATTGTTCCCATTTCCTTCCAAGGTCCTCCTCTAGCCTTCCAGATTTATTTCAGGGTGCCGGTTTACCAATTAAGTGACAGTAGGCAGAAATGAACATTCTATCCCAGGCACAAGATGAAAAGGGCTCACCATGCATGTCATTGAGAAAAAAAATAATGTCAAAGATATGAAAATGTATTTTCCTTTTCTAGGAAGTAATTATTTTTAATACATATTAGGATTTTTGAGACAGGATTTTTCTGATGTCTCCCTGGACGCTCAGGAACTTGCTACATGGCCCAGACTAGCCTCAAACTCATACAAGTTTGTCTGTGTCTATCTCCTCAGATCTGGGATTCAAATTGTCACCACATCTAGTGAGAACAGTTTTTGGTTAATTTTTTTTTTTTGCTGTTGGTTTTATTTTTATTTTATTTTTATTTTTTAAAGTTCTAGCCCAAGAAGTCCCTAAATATTATGGCAGGCAGAGAGTTCAAAATTCCTGGTAGGAATATTATCCTCCTTTGATACTGTCAGTAATTTAATATTAATTCATCATTTACATATTTTTGTTAAGAATCCAACCTCTTGAATTCCTGTATTATGCTAACAGAACCTATCTTCATAGTATCAATCCTAGTAATTAAAATACAAAATGTTACTTTTATTAATTTAATAATAATTTTCCAATGATCAGAAATATTTGTTTGACTTAATACATAATTTACAAATAAAAAGCCTGGTTTGAGTGTCTCATAAATTTAGACAGATGAGTGAGGATTCTCGTTTGCTACTTTTAGGATATGAGAGTATATTTTTGGCAGACAATCTCACAATACCTGACATTTAAATGCAAATATAGATACATAGCAAAATCAAGTTGGAAAATTTCATGGTGTTTCCTAATTGAATTCCTCAACTTTGTAAAAAATCCTTTGGTTTAAGATCATTAGATTTAGACAGTGTCTTTTTTTTTTTTAACGTTTTCTCAGTAAGATAAAAATAGACACCTTTCTCATGTAGCCTGTTCTGTTAAATGCTATGGGAAGTTCAGTAGAAATGAGCACAGAGGTTAATTTTCACTGCTGTTTGCTGAACAGACAATAATGCTGTGAGGCACCACCACAACTAACTTTATCTTTCAAGGTCCAACCTATGGAAAATCACAGCTTTTTGTAAATATAAATAAATAAATAAAGTGCTTTGAGCAGAAATTAAGCTCAATCCTTGTGCAATTGAAGGAGCCAGGAATGGTATTATTACTGTTGGGTGCCAAAGTCTCAACTAAAAGAAAAAAACAAAACAAAACACAATCTTTTCAATTATCTACTCAGGAAGCATGGCCACACCTGCTGCCTGCTAAAGCTCCCAGCATTTGAACAATTTCTTCCTGTTGGAAGAGCAAACAGTGCCATTTCCAATGAGAGTGCTGTCCATTAGCCCACAGATGAGAAGTGCTGAAAAGTGGTGCTCACGGTCCCCAGAGACACGGCTCCTCACAGCACACCTGATATCGAGCCGAGCAAATTGGTGTCTCGAGGTCATTTCAGAAATCAGATTATGTGCATGACAACACAAGGCACCACTACTGAGCCTTCTGCCCGGCCCACACCTGGCACAGTTAACCCCAAATGCTTTTTTTTTTTTTTCCCAGAGTCAAGAATCAGTGTGTTGTTTCAAGCTATGTCAGACAAAGATCAATTGCATGTCATCGCCCGGGCGGTCGGGGCTAAGTAAACAAATTTATGATTTTTATTAGGGAATAATATGATTTAGGAGAACATACGACTGCTCCATGCTGTATGTGGTATTCTTCAGGGATCAGCTTGATTTCTTAACCATAGGAAACAGCTGTTCAAAAATACAACAATATAAGCAGCTCCTAGGTAAAGCATGGGTGGACATTTAAACATGTAAATGGAGTTTTGGGAAGAAGATATAAGGTTTATTATATGCCTTGCACAAAATCATTTGATGGAGGTTTTCCTCCAAAATCTTAGCTAACCCCTAATGCAAAGTAGAATTAACCTGTGTTACAGACCTTGTCAGATCAGATAGGAAAGAGGAGGGGAAAGATGAAATGACAACCGATGGAGAGAAAGGGAAAATGGAAAAAAAGAGGTCAGGAGGAGGACAAAAAGATGTCTGTTGTTTGCGTCCCTAGGCAAGCAATCCAAACCAGCAGAGTCGCCCACTTTTCTCTCCACTTGACCCTTAGTTCATGAGCAAGGTCCTGCTGTCAGGAGTTGTGTAAAAGAGAGGGGAACAAAGCGAGGGTGTGGTGTGCAGAAGAAACAGGAAACCCTGTGAACTACAGCTTCTTTAGAGGGGCACCCAGCATTCCAAGCAACTGGTGAGTGCTCTGGGGTCATCAGAACACCAATCTGGCAAGGCTTTTAATCAGGATCCAATTTCATTGCGTGTGACGGCGCGCGCCACCAGGACACGCAGCGAAAAGAGCCTGGCTAACAGCTTCCAACCTCCTGCCCGAGTGTAAACCAGGTTGACCCGAACGCTGATTAAGGCACGTTGCCAACATGGAGGCTGTTTTGTCACTAAACCCTTGGATTAAACAGCAGGAAAGGTGGAAGCGCTGCTGGCTCTTGGACAAGAAAAGGAAATGAGCAGCCTTCTTCAGGGCTTTGAGACATGCCCAGCAAAGGACGCCCTGTTCCTAAAGAGCACAGCAGCGCTTTGAGCAGAGCAGAAGCTGTGCTGGGATTGGAGTCGAAGATGCTTCCCTGCAAGGGAAGCCCGGACAAGATTTCAGAATGGAAATAATGGAAATCCGAGCTGAGACACTCTGGGAAGAGAGAAGTTTCTGTCCCCGTTCTTAGGAAAGGATCATTAGGCAGCAGCTCAGTTTGTATGAAGTTCTTTCGTTGGACCTGGATCTTGGGCCTTTGTAAGACTTGCTTTCTAGTAGGTCCTCAGGACCTCAGTATTTCTATGACCAGATGACCAGCTTGTTTGCTGTGGGGTTGGGGGGCGATCCAAACTCAGGTTCTCATCCAGGAGTGAGAAAGCAATTTTTGGTCTGAGCTTCTCTCTCTGTCTCTGCCTCTCTCTCTCTCTCTCTCTCTCTCTCTCTCAACCCTTTCAAGCTTCTTTCTTAGAATAAGTTGGTCTAGATTTTGCCATCTACCAGTAAAATTCAGGGCAGTAGAGAGAAAAATTTATGCATGTCACAACATTCTTTACTGTATGAATGATCCCCATTTTAAAAATCATGTTAGAGTTTCTAAAGTATGTTCACATCTTAACGAAGAGACAAGTTCAGAGAAGGAGATTTGGAAGCAGTTGAGGCTAACGAGTGACTCCAACCAACTGGCAGTTCAGTCTTTTGATGGCAACCGCCCCGTGCTTTCCCTATTAACAGGGCCCGATACTCTCAAAAACCCTCTCTGGCTACTTTGTGAAAAGCATGTTGGCATCATTTCTTGGCCTATTCACAATTTAAACCTCTATAACTTTACCTGCAGCACACGTGGGAGGCAGCTCACCTGATTCTGGCACTGCCAAGGTATCTATTAGTAGCTTTCATGTTCAATTTGTTGAGTTTGTAGAAGCAGTTGTAGAGGACAGATTGTACTACGGACTAATCTAGAAGATGGGTTCAGCACTATGCCTGGTTTCTTCCTTTTCCTGTTTGTGTGCCAGCACTTCCTGTTGCTGACCCACTATGGATTATGGCATCTTCGTCACTCCATGGCATCAGCTTATTATAATTGAGCCTCTTCTCATAGATTCACATTATGTTTATATTGGGCTATCTGATCAACTTCTTAACTCTCCCTGCTTTCCTCTTGAATTCACAGCCTTCTGGGGCGAATGAGCATCCCTGGTTATGTGCCTAGCAGGAATAATCACTTTGTGTTCTATCATCTAGAAACACTTTTAAGACCTGTTGCTGCTATAGTAACATCCACTTTTAATGGGTTGGGACATCTAGCAGATCTTGGTTGCATTCGTGATCAAAAGCCATTACTAATGCAACCTTCTTTTTCTTCCCTCTACCATCATCAGGCCCCAAATGCAGTGACAACTATTTTTTGGTTTGTTTTTGTTTCTGAATATATTTTTTTTAATTTTAATTTTTGTTTATTCATTTTACATCCCAGTAATAGTCCCCTCCCTCTTCTCCACCTGTTCCCACCCTTCTTCCCTGTTCCCTATCCCCCATTTCCCACTCCTCAGAAAGGGGAGCCACCCACCCACCCACCTCACCATATCAAGTTGTATTAGGGCTAAGCACATTTTCTTTCCTTGTGGCCTGGCAAGGTAGCTCCACCAACAGAAAGTGATCAGAAAGCAGGCAACAGAGTCCATGTCAGACTCAGCCTCCATTCCCCTTACTAGGACACCTACATGAGGACCAAGCTGCCCATTGGTTACACCTGTGTAGGGGGCCTAGGTCCAGTCCATGCATGGTCCCTGGGTGGGTGCTTCAGTCTCCACAGGCCCCCCTGGACCCGGCTTAGTTGGCTGTGTTGGTTGTCACTTGTAGCCAAGTGTCTTTCCTGCTGTGCCTATGCTTTCTCTTTGATTGGCCAAGGAGAAAAAATCCGGTAACTCTATGAGGTGGGCAGGAAGTCAGGTGTAGGTGTGTAGACAGACCTGTCATTACCTGTAAGATCCTCAGGTTAAGAAACAAAAGCCAATAAAAGATAAGTGAGTACAAAAGGAACCCACACACCAAACTGTCAGGCCAACCCTGCACATTGAGGTTTGTCTTTGAAAAGAAATCAATCGCCAGTGACCAAAGTAAAGTCAGTTCTTACCAGATTTTTATGGGTTTAAAATGATAGCTGGCAGTTACAAGAAAGATTCTGAATGATTCAGTCTAAACTTTGCTAGGAGAATAAAAGCTCATTCTTAGCGAGGAGCTTTCTACTATTCTGTATAAAAGAAAATACACAATACACACAGGAACCAAACAAATAAACACATGGGTCTGATAGCTCTTAGTGCAAATTTGATTATACTAAGTAAGCCAGAAGAACAACTATTTTATGTTTCAGTTTTACCTTTATTTTTCAGTAATAATACAATGAACATTTGATTTGCGGAATGGAAGTTGACTGAAATTTATAGAGTGTGAACATCTCAAGTGTGTGAGCTTCCTATAGATGACAGAGAGACCATCTCCAGATCCACAGCCTTTTCAGGCAAAGCCACAAGCAACACACTGGGTTGGGAGTGAATTTTTTTTTCTTAAAGAGGTATCAAACCGTTTTATGCATAACAGTGTAGGAACTACTCGTTATTGATGTGACAGAATACCTGTGGAAGAAACTTAAAGGCATGAGAAGGTGGCTCCTGGTTGAGAGAGTCTAGTCTACCAGAGTGGGAAAGGTGGAGCTACTGCAGCTGTCCTGTCTGTGATGACAGGAGAATCAGCAAAACTTGCTTATACCCTGTGGACCAGAAAGCAGAGAGCACAGAACAGCATCAACCCGTATAGCCTTCTAGATGCTTCCCCAGATACCCATGTCCTACCTAGGTGCTCAACCCATGTTGCAAAGATTTCCTAGCCTTTGACAGTGCCACCATGTGGGAAGCAAATGTTGAACTGCAGAAACTTGTTCGGGGCATTTCATATTCAAAACACAACAAGCAATGAACTAGATGTTAAAAAAATACCCACAAGTATCAAGAACAACTGAAATTAAAACTGATGTATTCAATCAGTAAAATGGGCCATATTTTTTAGACTGTTACTTCTAACACTATTTATTTTATTGAAAATTGTCACATCTGACAAATTATGTATGCTGCAGCTTAGGTATAGAAAACAAAGCCCCCGAAAGACCAGTATTTACTTATAATATTACTTTTGTAATTTTTACAGGTACATGTGCAAGCGTGTGTATGTCTGTAGGCCAAAAGGTTTTCTCAATTATTTCTACTTCATCTTTGGATACAGACCTTGCCACTCACCTACATGTTCACTGAGTTATAGGCTGGCTGCCCAGTGAGATCCAGGGACCCACTTTCAGGTAGGAATGTTGGGGATCTGAACTTATGTCATCCTGCTTATGCAGTAGGTACCCTATTGACTAAGCCACCTCTCCAGGCCCTATTTGTAATGTACTTAATGCAGAGTTATTTAACCAAGTTTGAGTTTATCCTCTTGTTCCATATAGCCTATTTCTCCTTGTCTGATGCATAAGAAATATTTTGTAGGGTCCTTCTGAATGTTGAAATAAAGTTTGCAAAATCTTGGCTACTGGTTGGGTAGGGGAACATAAATGAGATGCAATTTTAAGGCTTTATTCTCACTCTTTTCCATTTGTCCTCCAAGTAAGAGCTGGTAGACCTTACTCAAGTCCTAGCCATGTATGCTCCTTCAAATCTACCAGCTGCAAAGCTACTCCAGACTAGATTTTCTTTTATAGTAATGAAGAGTGACATAGGGAATTATCAAAGAGTTTCCAGAATGGGAGTTCACAGCCCAACATTATTATTGACTAAAAACATGGCATAGTGTATTCATGTGGAAATAACTATGCACAACAATTTAATGTATTTATTGCTATAGTTCTAAATTTCAATTCAAATTAAAACTGCAAAGAACAACAAGAAATTAGTAAGAGTTCTCTCTATTTGCTTATTTGTCTCAATCTCCTAGGGATCATGTGTTTCTAACCATGAAACGTTTGCCCTAACCAGTATGTTGATCAGAGTGATAGTCTGATGAGACATCCATCGGCTATGTAGGAAAATGAAAACTAGGTAGGAAAATGAAAAGTTTGATAACCAACTGGAATGGAATACATGAAGAATGTGTAATATAAAAATTAATCTGTAAACATTTTATTTCAGTTATGTACACACAATCACAAATGTATTTTTGTGTGTGAGTACATCTAATGTGAAACTATTTTCATACTGTGGGTCACATTAAAAGATGATCCCTAAACTGGAATCTCAAGGAATACTTGCCAGTTGGTAGTCTGCCCCTCTACCTAACACATCTCTAATTAATACTTCCTAGTTAGTAGTGGGTAATACTATTAACCCTCTTCTGCTAACAGGCGTTAAGAAGATGTTTAAATATGACCTTACCAGTTGTAGGGGATATACTTACTCCTGAAACTGTCACTCTATTTTCAGCTCTAATGTTAAAGTCTGTTTTTGTTGTGAGACAAAACTCTGTGTCCACATCCCATTGGGTGTGGTGTTGTGCTTCAGTGAGCCACAGATTTATTCCTTTTCTCTTTTACATGTTTTTTCTTGAAGCGTTTGACCACTGTTAAGATTTACTCATTGAATTTTATCATTATTTTCTTGGCAGCTTCTTATGCGGTGAGTTTTGTGTCACCCTGAATAGTCTTAAAGAAGCAAGTGGGAAATGTCTTCTTGTTATTATCATTTATTGCAATTTATTCAATTTGTATCCTGGCTGTGGCCCCCTCCCTCCCTCCTCCCAATCCCACCCTCCATCCCTCTTCTCCCTCTATGCCCCTCCCCTAGTCTACTGATAGAGGAGTTCCTCCTCCCCTTCTATCTGACCCTAGCCTATCAGGTCTCATCAGGACTGGTTGCACTGTCTTCCTCTGTGGCCTGGGAAGGCTGCATTCCCCAGCGGAAGGTGATCAGAGAGCCTGTCACAGAGTCGTTGCCAGAGAAATCCCCTGTTAGCCCTTACTTGGGACCCTACTTGGGTACTGAGTCTGTGGGCTATATCTGAGCCAGAGTTTTAGGTCCTCTCCATGCATGATCCTTGGTTACATTATCAGTCCCTGCAGCTCCTCCAGGGCTCAGTTTTTGTGGCTCTGTTGGTCTCCTTTTGGAGCTTCTGTCTCCTCCAGGTATCTCTCCCTTCTTTCATAAGATTCCCTGCACTCCGCCCAAGTTTGGCTATGAGTCTCAGCCTCTGCTTCAATACCTCGATCAAAATAGTCTTTCAGAGGCCATTTGTGGTAGGTTCCAATCCTGTTCCCTGTCTGCTCCTGCTTTCAATGTCTATCGCATTTGTCCTTCTGAACAAGGTTGAGTATCTTCCCTAGAGTCTTCCTTGTTATTTAGCTTCTTTAGGACTATAGATTTTAGTATGTTTATCCTATATTATATGGCTAATATCCACTTTTATGAGTGAATGAGTATATACCATGGGTGTCTTTCTCCTTCTGGGTTACCTCATTCAAGATGATCTTTTCTAGTTCCCACCATTTACCTGCAAATTTCATGATTTCCTTGTTTTTAATTGCTGAGTAGTATCCCACTGTATAAATGTGCCACAATTTCTGTATCCATTCCTTAACTGAGGAGCATCTAGGTTGTTTCCAGCTTCTGGCTATTACAAATAGAGATGCTACGAACATGGTTGAACAAATGTCTTTGTTGTATAGTTGAGCATATTTTGGATATGTGCCTAGAAAATGTCTTTTGAAATGAAGTGTGTTTAAGTGAGGGCAGACTTTCATGTTTGATCTACCAAATCTTCCTTCTAGACTTTTGAATATGCATCTGTCACTATGATCTAAAAATGCCTTCCTATATCTGACCTTACCAGCAGAGTTTTGCTGTTCCAGAATTTAAAATCAACTAAAATGTAATTTTCACAAACATCTCTATAAAGCCTTACTGATTTCTCCCTCAACTTTACTGAAATTCCTAGAGTAAGAAGTGTGAGAATACGATCTTTCTAGTTAGAGAGTATGGCTTTTTTTCAAGGCTATGAAGACACTTTCAAATAAGGGTAGTGCCATGTTATAAATTTTTGGTCAGTTTTATGTCAATAATATCTTCATAAACATACGTTTGTAATAATTAGGCACTGCCTGAAATTTAGGACAGAAGAGAAATACCTACATGTAATAAATCTGGTTGTGTTGCTAAGTGTGCTTGTGAGTTAGCCATGTTTAACTCTATATGTTTTCTGGTAGAAAACACTTTATACACGTTGCAGAGTTTTCAGACTAGCTATCACTGGACAGAAATACCATTTACCAAATCCTTAAATAGCAACAAGAACTCAGAATAGAACATGAAATGGCAGTGATGAATGCAGAGTGAGAATGGGGAGAGTGACTACAGGCATACTAATTTGGATCATTAAAGAGAATCAGCAACCCAGGCATGGTAGAACATAGCTGTAATCCCAGAACATGGCAGGCAGACATGGGATGAATCTGAGTTCAAGGCTAAGTAAAGCTGTGTAGTGAGGCATGTCTCACAAAACAAAGACTTTGGGGCTTGGTTCAGAGGGAGAGTGCTTGCCTACCATCCAGTGTGTCCATGCCCAGTACCACAATGGGAATGAAAATGTAAACCAAACAAATACCTCCATCACTTATTGATGCCTAAAAAATACTAAGTTGATGTTTTAAGACAAAACAAACAAACAAACAAAACATCAACAATACAGTTCACTACTTTCTTTTCAATCGGACTTACTGGCTTTTCCTGTCTCTCTCTTAGGCCTGTTGGTTACTTTAGGCATTAGATAAAGGTTATCTATCATGTATTCCTAAAGTTGTCTTTTCTTCTTAATTGATCCCAGTACCTCCTCATCCATCCCACCAACCATCTCTACCAGGAAAAATGGATGGGTTGTGACTAGAGGAAATGAAAGAGCCTTTTATCTGTTAGTGTCTAAGGGTTTTAGAACTCATAAAAATGGGTGATTAATAGTTATGGTGCTGATGAGAGAGAACAGTCATCAAAAGCCTGGTTGTCCCAGGATAAAGAACTGTGTCCCAATGGTGGATGCACTTCTATGTGTGCTGCTGTGTGCACCACACTAGTAGAATAACAAATACACATGAATGTATATGTCCATTCTCATATACTATGTATTTTCAAGTGAAGAAAAACATAAAGTCTTTGAAAAGAATCTCTATTAATTTCAATCCTGTGTTCCAAATAGTGCTCATGGAAAAATAAGCCTAAGAGTGTGGGGTTTTGCTGAATATGTGGGAAACATAAAATAAATGTCATTTATAATTGGAATCTAAAATATTGAATCACTTTTCAATGAAACTTATAAATAATAGTAATTTCTCTGTGTTCAGGGCGTTAGAAATTTTTACTGCCCACGAGATTGCTACTTCAACCTTTGATTATGCAGATACAATTAACATACAAGGATAATATGTGAGTGTCATTTATCCTCAGGGCTCATAAGTATAAAAACAGTAACACACTGTGAAAGTAATGGTAACACTTAGAAGTCCCATTATTATTAATTCATTTGACATTCACTGTAATCACACGAGTCTTAATGAATTCATCTAAGCACGTGCACATTACATGTACTTTCAAGCAGGCTCCATTATAAACCATGGCTCACAAATGTGTTGTTCATGGTTAAATGGTGAATATTTTTAAAGTAATATTTAAAATCAGACAATGAAAAGTTTTGCAGAATGACATCTTAGTTTGGTGGCGAAAAAAGCAGTCTAAATAAGGAACGGTAATATAACTTTATTGTGTCACTAAAATTTTATTTTACTTTTTTGCAGGTGTGGGAGGGGATCTGAGGGCTTTGTTGCATGCTCAGCAAGCACTTTATGGGAGCTATGCTCTCAGCTTTGCATTGTCCTCAATTTTTAATTATATAACTGATTTCTAATAAAGCACACTTAGGTATACATATGCAGAAAGTTCAGAAAGAATTAGAGTAGCATGTGGTTTAATAAAATTTAAAACTATAAGCTATCATTATAAAGTATTATTATTAATTTTAATAATCAGGAAAGCACAGAAACACCAAAGAGAAAAAAATTACCAAGTACCTTTCAAATATTATACCGTTAAATATTACATTATTTTCTTTTTTTTTTTTTCTTTCAAAGACTAATCAAGATATTTTTTGGCCACTGATTTTAAATCAGTTTTTCCTTCAGAGAATATGATTAATTTCACATATTTTATGATGGATGTTTATATAAATTTAGCATGAGCTTTCCAATATAAGATCATTTAAATATTTTATATGAACATCAACACATGTACTGACATATTCCATATGCTTATAACATTACTATCTTTTTATAATATAATTTTTATTTATTACAATTTATTCACTTTGTATCTCAGATATAGACCCCTCTCTAATTCCCCCCATACCCCCTACTCCCCTCTACCCCTCCTTCTTCTGCCCCCTTGCCTCTTCCCCAGTTCACTGATAGTGGAGGACCTCCTCCCCTTTCACTTGACCTTAGCCTATCAGGTCTTATCAGGACTGTCATTTATAGTCTTTCTCTGTGTCCTGGTAAGGTTGCACCCAACTCAGGGGGAGGTGATCAAAGAGCCAGCCACTCAGTTAATGTCAGAGACAGCCCATGTTCCCTTTACGAGGGAGCCCATTTGGAGACTGAGCTGCCATGGATTACATCTGAGCAGGGGTTCTAGGTTATCTCCATGAATGGTCCTTGGTTGGAGTATCAGTCTCAGAAAAGACTCCTGGGCCCAGATTTTTGGATCTGTTGTTCTCCTTGTGGAGCTTCGGACCCTTCCAGATCTTTCTATCTCCCCCTACTTTCATAAGATTCCCTGCACTCTGCCCAAAGGTTGGCTATGAATCTCAGCATCAGCTTTAATACCCTGCTGGGTAGAGTCTTTCAAAGGCCCTTTGTGGTAGGCTCCTGTCCTGTTTCCTGTTTTTACCTTCTTCTGATATCTATCCTGTTTGCCTTTCTGAATGAGGATTGAGCATCTTACCCCGGGTCCTCCTTCTTGCATGGCTTCTTTAGGTGTACAGACTTTAGTATGATTATCCTATATTATATATCTAATATCCAGTTATAAGTGAGTATATACCATTTGTGTCTTTAACACCTAAAGACATGCTCAACATGCTTAGTCATCAGGGAAATGCAAATCAAAACAACCCTGAGATTTCACTTTACACCCATCAGAATGGCTAAGATCAAAAATTCAAGTGACAACACATGCTGGAGAGGATGTGGAGAAAGGGGAACTGTCCTCCATTGCTGGTGGGAATGTAAACTAGTACAACCACTTTGGAAGTCAATCTGGCACTTTCTCAGACAATTAGGAATAGTGCTACCTCAAGATCCAGCTATACCACTCCTAAGCATATATCTAAAAGATACTCCAGTATACAACAAGGACATCTGTTCAACCATGTTTGTAGCAGCTTTATTTGTAATAGCCAGAAGCTGGAAACAACCCAGATGCCCCTCAGTTAAGGAATGGATACAGAAACTGTGGTATATTTACACAATGGAATACTACTCAGCAATTAAAAACAAGAAAATCATGAAATTTGCAGGCAAATGGTGGGAACTAGAAAGGATCATCCTGAGTGAGGTATCCCAGAAGCAGAAAGACACACAGGGTATATAGTCACTCATAAGTGGATAGTAGACATATAATATAGGATAAA
The DNA here is from genome assembly GCF_907164565.1 of Psammomys obesus. Lineage (NCBI taxonomy): Eukaryota > Metazoa > Chordata > Mammalia > Rodentia > Muridae > Psammomys > Psammomys obesus. Next base: position 9,852,650 of record NW_026596147.1, read on the forward strand.
CATACTAAAATCTGTACACCTAAAGAAGCTAATCAAGAAGGAGGACTCTGTGTAAGATGATCAATCCTCATTCAGAAAGGCAAAGAGGATGAACATCAGAAGAAAGAGATGAGACCTGATAGGCTAGGAAGGGGAGGAGGCCCTCCCCTATCAGTGGACTTGGGGAGGGGGATGGGTATAGAAAAGGGAGGGAGAGTGGGATTGGGAGGGAAAGAGCTACAGGTGGGATAAAGTGAATAAACTGTAATTAATTAAAAATTAGATGAGAGACATCCGCCAAATCTGCCTCCACATTTAGGTTTTACTGTCTGTGGCCCCCAGTCCGTCTTGGAGTTGAGTTTCTCTAAATCCACATGCTCATTTCTGTTAAAGATCAAGGTGATCACAAAATACATTCCATAGCTTCTCGTTAGTGACTGGGCTCAGTCATCATGGTTTGCAATATTCTGACCACACCTCCTGCAGCATGCTCTTGTTTGGCCTGTGGCTTTTCTTAAATTATGTGTTATCCCTAGAGGTACATCAGATAAGCAACATTTCATTGTGACTTTGCTCACTCATCTTGTCTTCTCCTGCCTGTCCGGGGTGCCTGGAATATTGCTGGTGCTTTCTAGACTTGTTGCTGTGGTTATTGTTCACACAGTTCTTGTGTGCTACCTAGTTATATTAATAAATACTCTGTCAAGCACCCCATGTTTCCCAGATAAGTATTCTCTTCCTTAATGGCCTTGATCCTTTTGTCATGTATAGTGCCTTTCTCATTTTACATGGACACACACACACACACACACACACACACACATTTTACTTTCTTGTCCACCTTGAATGTAGTTTTCTTTGAATTCTGTGTTATTTTTGCAGAGTGAGCTCTTTGCACAGTGTTGCTAAGCTCTCAGTACCTTTCTACGTAAATCTATATATAAATTCTCCAATATATATTAAATGTTTGCAAAGAACTTTCACTAGGAATCTTGGTGTCTATTGAACAAATAACTAGTGGTTTCTTCTTGTGATCTTTGTCATGATAGAAGCATGAAGTAGCTGTAATGTCACTGGTGGCATCCAAGAGACACGTGGTTTTGTAGAATGCTTTTATTTCTTCATGTACATTTTCTCTGATATAGAGCAGCCTTGAGAGTAGCCAGGATGTTGTCCATGACACATGAAGGACTGTTTTTCATTCCTGATGCACTCCAATTCCTTTCCAGTTTGTAGCCAAGACTTAACAGAGACATAGTCTCTCTCTCTCTCTCTCTCTCTTTTCTATTTAAAAATGAGAAACCTTCTGCCTCTTATTTTCTTTAAAGACCTATTTGTTTTTCCAATAAACTGAAGACAAGTCCTGTGTCTAACAGAAATTATTCTTTGGTTCATTTTTTTTTTAATTCAGTGCCTAAAATTTAATATCTCTTCAGAAAGCTATGAGGTATCTATGAGTAAATGCAGTGACTGTGCTGGAGCTGAACAGCTAAGAAAAACCATAAGACGTCTCATTAAAAAAGAAAAAGAAATGTGTGAGGTTGAGGAAAGATGAAAGTAGACGAACAGTGGGGATAATTTGTGAAGATAGTGTTGGAAGGACAAAGAGGCGTCTGTGGTAGAATTTCAACAGGACTTTAAAGACTGAGGGGAATGGTTAGAATGGTGATTGTGGATGATCTCACAAGTAAGTACGGTACAAAGACGACCTGAGACAGGTGTGTGCAAATGAGTTGACATTGGGAGAAGATAAGTGACCTATGTGGCAGCAAATTTTAGTCTTAAAGATTTATTTATAAATTTTTAATTGTTTGCCTGCATGTAGGCATGTGCATCGTGTGTACGCTGTTTTGCTCGCAGAGGCCAGAAGAGGCCTTCTCATATCCTGGAGCTGGAGTTTCAGACTGCTGTGAGCCACCGTGTGGGAGTGGAAAACAGACAGCGCATGCTCCCTCCAACCACGGAGCAATCTCACAGGCTCTGATCTGAAGCCTTTAATGAAGAGGCAAAATGCTGAGAGAAGGTAAGACAGGATGGAATCATCTCAGGGGAAACTGATTAGATGTGGAGGGTAAGCGTTAAGGCAAGTTGCATCCTAGCACTAGGATCTGATGAGAAAGCAAAAAAAAAAAAAAAAAAAAAAGAACAAGGCCGCAGCAGACCAGTAGCTGTTGAACTTTAAGTTGTGTGTGACAGGTAAGCTGATGAACAGCATCGTCAATTAGTAGGAAGTACTCTCGGGCCAGACCGTATGGTGGAAATCAGATGCCATCACTTTATAAGAAGTGGAACCATGAAAATGAACTAGTCTGTAGGAACGTTGTGAGCTGTGGGCAAGTTAATGTAGATGCAGTCCCCTGAATATGTCTGAGCTCTCTGAAACACTAGCTCATAAGTTCTATGTGGATATTTGCTAATATCATTGTTATTGAGGCCACTGTTCCTGTTATTATTGTGACCTAGAGGAATAGGATTCTTGAAGGACATGTGAAATGAAAACAGACATTTGGGTATATTGGAATGGTATCTGACTATTAAAGCTTTAAGAGTAGATCACAATACTGCGAGCACACACAAGCATGCACACGCACACACTCACACACAATAATAGGATTCTTAGTATTTCTCTATTAAAGAAACGTACAGGATTCATCTAGGAAGTTTGGTGCATGTTCTCCAGTTTTGGTAAAGTAATTCTTATTATACGGTTTATACCAAAAGTTCTGCTGTTTATTTTTCCTTATATGTGATTTTTTTACTGTTTAGAGTTTGGCACCCCAAACTCTTTTCTAAGCAGCAATCTGACTCATGTTACCTATGCTTCTAGTCAACTTTTAAAAGAACCATGAAGTCAAGTAAAGTATTTAGGTAATTTTTCTTATTCATGCTACTAAATTTCTGTACCCCTAGACACAAAGAGGGACACATCTAAACATAGACAAGCACGCAGATACATACAAAGAATTACATATCCACACACCCACAGTAGCTGAGGTAATAGGTTACACTGGCTAAGTAGGTTATGCTGCAGAAAAAACAGCTCTGGGAGAAGCACAGATTTTCTTGTCTAATTTCTCATAGAACAGATGTGAACAATGAACCAAGAGGATTAAGCAATTTACTTGGGGTAACACCAGAGTTTGTTTCCATACCGTATTTTGACAACGAAATGAAAATATAAACTCTCTGTCTAAGATATCAACAAAGCAATGAAAAAAAAATCACACAGTAATTATAATAGAAGTACATACCAAAGTATTTACTAACATTTACAGTTAGTAAACAGAAAATGAAATAGCCAAACTAAGATGGCTCTACATCTTCTTTCCAATTTCACATCTTTACACATAAAATATATTACAACAATTAGCATGCTGTGTTTGTGTTTTCAGACGGTCAATACTTTCTATATTTACTACTTTGTTTAGGACCTTACCCACATTGGGTACAAAAGAACGACTATATTTATTCAGATAGTGCTGCTGAAACTTGCTTAAAATTGATATTTTGAAGGAGCAGTGCTTAACTTTTATTTAAAGTATGCCCAAGCTTAAATTATCACATCCTAAAAAATTCCTAAATTACAAAGTTTTTGTTTTTTAGCAATAGTGGCACAGCCCTTCTTTTATACATAGAACAATGAATTAAATGATTATTATTAACGACCATCTAGCCAGTGTAGAAATAAAGCAACATGATACTTGAATAACAAAAAAATAATAAAAACACAAGATTTATTTAGTTATACCCCCCAAGGAAAGAGAATTTACACCTATTAAAACAAACATTTTTTACTTCTAACTTTCTATTGATTAGAGCAGACAAAGTGATGAAGGGAACATTCTCAAGTGATTTCAAGTATTTAAAATTTGTATTGGATGGTCAGGAAGAGGGATTCAATTTTTCTTTTTAAGGACCCACTTCCAGGATATATTAAGTGATCTGAATGACATAAGGAGATAAATTACTGATGTAGAAAACTACAAATTAATGTCTACTTCCCTGGCTTAAAGCAGAATCATACATAGAATAATATACATTAATAGTGCTCATCTGAGGTATCTTTCAGCAATGAATTTGAAGAGAATCATGACTTACTGCTATTCAGCAGCCTTCAAAAGTGATTAATTGGTATGACTATCTCTCTACTTCTCAAAAATGTCCTAAAATACAAACCTCACATAGTGCAAAACCCTACCAGCTTCTTGCTTTGTTAATACATAACTTAAAACCTTACATTCCACCTGTGGCTCAGGAATATGAGTCATGACCTGTTTCTCATGGTCAGTTCTTAAGGCTTATTTCTAAAGTGTGAGGCTAGAAGAATGGGCAGAAGGCATGTTAAAATACATACGAGGACATCACTTTAAACAAAATTCAGTTTATCAGAGTAAATGCACCTACTCATTTACATTCTCTAAGGTACTTTCATATTTATTTTTATAAGTGAAGATGTGACCTCACTTCTTATTTTTATTTAATATAAAAAAAGGCTTAAGCTAAAAGCTAAAAATAAAATTAGGCTTGAAATTCTGTTTCTCTCCTTCCCTCCCTCCCTCCCTCCCTCCCTTCCTTCCTTCCTTCTTTCCTTCCTTTATGTCTTTCCTCTGTTTATGTTTTGATATATCTTACATTGTAACCATGTATGCTTTGGAACTCAGACTGGAGCCCAAGCTGGATGAGAATTTATGTTCTTCATGCCTTCCCTTCCTAAGTACTAAGTACAAGGATATACCACCACATCCTGCTTTCCATTAATTTTTGAAAGAGAGACAATAAATTGCAAACATACATAAAACTTAAAATACATGGTTCAGGAAGTGTATAAATCATTTTCTTAAATTCCAAAGTCCCTGATGATGTCTCTGAGGCCCAACTCACAAACAGAGTCAAAATTAATTTGAAAGATAGATATCACAAAATAATTATAATTTTAAAGATGAATTAAACGGCAAGTTTATTTTTTATGCAAGAATGTAAAATTGCACTGAGGTGGGGGTGGAATGACGGGTGCCTAGAAAATTTCAAGTCACTTGAGATTATGCTACTTGAAAAATCTGAAGACAGATGGAAAATTATTTGCTCCGTAGCACAAGACTCCGGAGACTCATCAAAGGCTAAAAGTTCTGCACAGCGCACATCCCATTATGAGTTCTCAGCTCTAAAACACTGACTTGTGCTGATGTGCCGATAACGGCAGCAACCACTGTGAGTAAATATATTATAGAATATTATATATTTAATATATGTATAATATATGAATACATAATTACTAGTAAACAAGATGTTCTTACTGGGTGATTTTCTCAGCTCTGGATGGGAATCCTTACTAAGCAGCTGTGATTCTGTAGCTCTGTCTCCAAGTCCGAACAATGATTATAATTGATTCTGTTCTGTTGCCCCAGATTAGGGCCATTAACAGCACGTTCTTTCTGAATGAAATGCTGTACCTCATCGCCCTCAGCGTTGTCAGGCAAAGGATAACGTATGCTATCTAAGCTCATGAAGTTGTTTGCAGTGTTCGGGTTGTCCCGGATACATTACTGATGGGATGGATGCCTCAGCACCTCCCTGCGGGCCATCGCAGACACGCAAAGCAGGCAGAGTGGAGCCTGTCGATAGTGAAGCGCCATCTGGTATCACTGAGTATCCCCAGGTATGCGTTAAAACAGTCCCTCATCAAACTGGAGGCAAAAATCTAGTTTATTGGAATGTAAATTATAACTGTAGTTCCATGCATACAAACAGAAGCTACAAGCTTGTGAGGAATTGTATTTAACTTATCAGATGAAATGGGAATGCTAAAAAAAAAAAAAAAAAAAAAAAAAAATGGTTGCTGAAACATTTGTGTGCCTCATTGGATAATACAGTCGTGAAAATTTAACTAAAATCAGTGATATGTTGAGCAGTAAATAAGCCCTTTAATAACATGTGCTATCTTTGTTACACTTAAGCCAGGTATAAAAAGTAAATTTATTTACCTAGGAAATCTTAAAAGGTGATAATTTGCTGCATGTGTTATTTTAATTTTGTACACATATATTTATAATCACAAAACACATGTATGTAACAGCTTTCTTTACCATTACCCTATTGATTGGCTTAGTCAAATATTATATATATATATATGCATATATTTCTAAAAACATACTAGGACTACTCTAGCTGATAGAAATAGAGGCTAGTTTCTAAGGCGGGGATGTGATTATAAACACATCACTGTGAGTGGTGGATACATGCAATCTTTACATGAAATGATTCTTCTCATTCTTGTCTGAGTTTGACTATCATACACTCATACGTATGCACATTCATAGTCAAACACATGCATGTACAAAAGTGCATCTGTGAGCCCAACCCAGATCCTTTGCTAGTTCTGAAATCACATCAGGAACTCACGTGGAGCTGTCTACTGGCCATGGCCGCACATGGATTTCGTCTAGTGAAAAAAAAACCTCAGAATTACTATAATTAGCATTTTTTTTTTCTAGAGAGAGTAAAATCCTAAGGTTAAGTATTGTTCATGGAACAGAGAAGTCATCAGATGAAAGGCTGCTATAGGAGGAGACACTGGGCATTTCCAGAATCATGATGCTGTTACCCACAGATGGATGAATGGATTTCTCAGCCCCCTGAAATGTCTAGTGAGGGTCCCCTCTGGTGACTGCCCACTGGGCCTGGCAGAGTTCTCAAGAGTATGTTATTGTAAGGCTCTGAGGACTTTGATCTCGCCATCAATGGCTGTGGTGAGAAGATACTGCTCCTGGGTCTTCATCTTCGCTGTTAGAGATGCTACAGAGGCTACTCAGCAAGCGTTCTCTGAGGTCACTATCGCTATGTGGCAAATATTTCATTTTGACAAATGTGCTGAGGGTAATTTGGTAGTTCAAATCATACTGTGCTCTGTATGCATAGCTTTCAGAATAAAGACACTGAATGTTACAGTGTGATTGTATTTGTTAGGACATACAGTCAACTGTGTACAAGCAAAAGAGAAATCTTAAGAGCAAAAATTAATTGTATATTTCCATGACATCCAGTACAGTCTATTATGATAGTTAAGATGGCCATTATTCTTAATTGATCATTTATGTGACTAATATGCAGCCACATAATACTTTTCAGAAGGTTTTAAAAATGAGAATAAATCATGTTAAAATTGACATTTTCTATAATTTTTTTTTCTAATTCAGAATTAATTTTCTAAGAACTGCTTTTTGCTTACTCATAAAATGAATTTCTTAATGAGAAAGAGGTGATTGTTAGTCTTGATTTTGTTACCCAGAAATCTCTAAAATCTCACAAAGCTGAGAATGTAGGGGATAAAAGATCAGGAAGGCTTGGAGACGATCTAATGTAAATGTGAAGATTTAGCATTGGACTGAGATACTATCAAATACACCCAAAGTTTCACAGTGACTTCTCACATCCTCTACAGAGCAGGTAGCAGAATGTAATATTTTATTTAAACCCACAAAACTAATCAAGGCTAACATCATTTCCCACACTTAGGAAAAGGAGATCTCAGAGAATTCAAACAATATTTTGGTGGAAAAGCTAAGAATTCAGCAGAGGCCTTACTGCAGAGTCCAAGTTTACCCCACAGTTTTCCTCTAGAGTTCTGCAACTATTTACGATATTATGAAGTGCCAATCAAGCACTTAATTCAAATATTTGATGACTTTCATAGTCAATATTGCCTCAAGAGATTCATGAGACAATTATTAGAATACATAAAATATTTCGCCCATGTTGTTTCTCAAAGTCACGTCTATAGAAAGAATTTGTAAATTTGGACACCAAACCTCTCTTGTCCTAGGATCATTAAGAAGTATTTGAGAGTCTGTATATAATGGGATCAGTAAAAACTGGATGAAATAGATGTTAAGAGGAATCTCCCAGGATTGATTTTTAAGGACTCTGTGCCTTTAGTTGATGGTTGCTTTAAGTGTCTGATATTTTGAGAGGTTTACAATATTGTTATGGTATTAATGCATAGCCTTCCTAAAACGTACTTGTAGTTTTAAGTGACACTGATATAATATTGGGTTGGTCCTTTGGGACAGAGATTAAGACTAGACAGCTAAGCCCTTATGAATAGGATTAGTGCCCTTATAAAAGAGTCCCAATAGAGACTTCTTACCCCATATACCAGCTAAACACATTTTCAGAATGCTCAGTCTGTTAATCAAAAACTGGTCTTCATCAGAGCCTGTACCTAAATCTTTGGTTTTCTAACTTCTTAAACTGATAGAATTTCTTCTGTCTACAAGACAAGTCGGTTTGTGGTATTTGTGATGGTAGCCAAAAATGGTCAAGATCGGTGATTATCAGAGAGCTTCCTATAGTTCAAGCATCAATTAAAAAAAAAAATATATATATATATATATATATATATTCTCAAATAGAAAATGACCATAATGTAAGCTACTCAGTTGTGTACTAAACCTACATATTACAATCCTGTCACTATTCGACAGACTCTGTATGTATATTTCTGATTGAAAATATTTTGCATCCTCTAACTGTAACACACAAACACACACACATACATCACAAGAAGTTCATGTGATACATCTTTCTTTTATTCATAATATTTATGTGTGAAGTAAGTAATTTATGCACATCAGATAACTTATAATTTTGAATCCAAACTATTGTCAGCTTCTACCCCCATTTTGTTTAGATACATTTCATCTATCTATTTTACCTTATTTACCTTTTTTATTTTGGTCACAAATTAAAAAAAAAATCACAAAAGCGTATATTTAAGAAAAAAGATACATGTAATTTCTCATTATTTTGTTAATCCACAAGAAAGAACCAACACAGAGAAGATTACTCTGTAGTTTCCTATTATCTTCAAATTTGAATATTTGAGAATTGTGTGGACATTACTTTCAGGCTTTTTTTCCTGGATATCCTCTAACACCCTGCTTTTCTCTTTAGCCAAGGACAGATCTGTATGTGAAAGCTCTGCACCTTTGAAAACAGAGGCTGGTGATGAAAACTGTGACAAAGTGTTAGCTATGGCATTGTAAATGGCAGTGCTGTAAGCCTACTTTACAAACACCCGTCTAACGTAAGTACACAAGAAAAGGCCCCAAAGCTTAAAAAGACTTAACTTATCCTATTTGATTTTATCTGCAATACATTTAGCTAAAGATAAGACAAGAGCAAGCTAATGACCTCCTTTTTTATATATCTAATTTTCAGTTATGGTTCAGTATTATCATATACACTTCTAAATGAGCCATATTCTTCACAGCTAATTGGTAGGGCCAGTGGAGTGGATCAGCATGCTACAGTACTTTGTCTTATTCCCAGTTTGAGTCCTTCCTGGGTATTTAAGCTGACAATGTGAATACGGCGAGCCTCCAGATTTCAGCTGTGCTGGCAGCGAAGGCCAGTCTGAGAGATGGGCAGCATGGCTTCTGTGTGCGCCATCCATCAGAGCGAGCACTAAAGGGAGCCGAGTGTGGTTTGCAACCTTCTGTACCCGGTGTGGACTGCCTTCATGCTGAGGTGTGTTGGGGGAGTGAGGTCTGAGTCTGGTGTGTTGTCAAGGTGGTGGAGTCTGAATTGGGTAACTTGTCAAGGAAAGAAAGACTTTTTTTTTTTTTTTTTTTTTTTTTTGTGCTAAGTCTTTTCACAAAACAGTGTCTCGAATAACGTCATACATGCACAGATTTCTTTCTTCAAGTTTTGGAATGGCATCTTAATATCTCTTCATATTACCAGCTTTAAATCTTAGAACAGAATTCCTCACTTGTGGCTCTTTTTATAAATTAAAGTTTCCAAATGAGAAGTCTCTAAATCAAATATTTTTAATTTGAGTAAGTACTGGTTTATTTTAAAACAGGTCTCTCAATCATTTGGAGTCATAAAGCAGATTCTATTTGTTATTATTATTATTCACTATATTCATTTGTTACATTCATTCACTGCTTATATATTTTTAAATTAATTCAGTGTTGATCAACACTGAAGCGCTCAGTTCACCCACTGTGATTAAGCATCAATGCAATATGAATGTATTAGCTATACTAATTATCTCTTCACGCCAATTTCAAGTGTTAATGTTGTTTTCCATGTTACCTACCTAGGATGTTTTCAGTAACTGAAAATGTACATTAAAATATTTGAAATTCCCACATTAAAAACAAATGTCTTCCTTTGTTTCTGGTCATCAAATCAAATTTATTTTCTTATAAAAAACGATCTACATAGATAATTAAAATAAACAAAACAAAATACTCCCCTTTCCTTGTATCCTCAGTCCACCTAATATAAATTAGACATCTGGATAATGAGCCAGCAGAAATCCTCCCTTTGCCATTAATCTGTCAGTTTTATATTAAAACATTACTATTTGTTGCTTTGGGAACACAGATGTATACTATAGATCTCTTGGACCATATACAGGTTAGCCTGTAGTTTAAAACTGTCATTATTTCAACGGCTATTATATGACTTAGACTAAATTAGGAAAAAGAATGGGCTAAAATTAAAAGTTTGCTCTGATTTAAATTTATATAAACAGAATATCAGAGGTCCCATTTACAATCACTATGATCACTGTATCATTGGGTTTAATTTTTCATTTGTAAACAAATTAATAACTTTGCTAAAATATAAACTTTTGAGAACTGCTTAAAATGAACTAAAGAAAAATACTTTTTTAAAAAAATTTGGGTAATATTTCAGTTTTTTTTTTTTTCCTGTGAAAGAGAGTTTTGGGCTGTATAATAGGTACATTGTTTCTGTTTTTCCATTTACTAAATAATCCTGGTAGAAACACCATTGGCTTTTAATTTTCATAACTCTATATCAATATTTAACAGGCATAGGTAATCATTTCTAGCATAGCTAGTTTGGCCTTACATGGAATTAGGCAGGGTAGGAAATTACTTTCATTACTAACTCTTTTTCTTATCCTTTTCAAAGAGGAAGGAATTAATTCGTCTGTTAGGCTACATGTAAAAAAAAAATTAGTTCTGATCTTTATATAGTTGTGTAATTTAAATTAGTACCTGATTCTCTAAAGTCCACAATTTAGGACAGAACTGAATTTACTACAGCAGCTAATTAAACACTTACTGTAAGGTTAAGTTTTTCATTAAATCAATAGGCCCCCAGTGTCAGTTACGAAGCCCTAATTACTATGCAGTAAATTTAGATTGAATTTGAATTAAGGACTGATTTCAATCTAACCGCAGCATGTAAATATTGTAAATTACTAGAATTACAGTTCAATAAAATTGAATGGATTTCACTTTAGATAAACCAAATGCAAATGAGAAGAAAAAGACCTGATGAAATTCCTCCAAACATCTTGCCAACAAGCATTACGCATCGAATATAGGAGACTGTTTTGGCAATAAGCACGCCACAGCTCAATAATTCCACCTCCCTTTACTTTAGCATGTTTTAATATTTGATTATCTATAGTAAAAATGAGTAAGTTTAATCTCTCCCGAGTGATCAAGTAAAATGATGGTTAATGTGGCCGCTTACTGTGTTGCTTTAGTTTGATGACTGTATTATTGTGCTACGGCACAGTGTGATATCAGGTTATCAGGATATAACTAGCTGGGATAAAACACACACTCACAGGCACCCACACCAGAGCTGGGAAACACAAAACAAACCACATTCTAAGTCAGATCATCTTAAAAGTTTAGAAAAAAGAATGATGCACCGAAATGTGCCAGCATTAACTCAATAATTCAGAAACATAAAACTGAAAATTCTTGGAAGTTTGTGATCATTATTTGTGTATGTGTGTGCACGTGTAAATACTCTATGAAGAGAATGTCTACATAAAACATGAAATCAAGAGGTCGGACAAGCCTTGGCTGTAGAGTCAATGAGCAGTTCCGTGCTGAATGCCTTCTGGTTAGGTCTGATGGATAAAGGCTTTCAAATTCTAACAATCACCTTTTGAAATAGAAGATTTTGATAAAATGTGTAACATGGGTGGGACTTGGGTAATACTTCTCTTAACTGCTCTGGCATTTGGTGGCAGCAAAAGTCAGATGCCAGTTTCTTTTTTTTTTTTTTTTTAAGTACCTGTAGTGGCAATTCTACCTTATGCAATCCAAAGATTTAATCCACAAATAAATAAATAAAATAAAATAATAAAAATAAACTATGATTAATTTTTTTCTATCTTTCTGATGAGGTTCAGCTGATTAGGCTCTTAAGGTGAACATACTCTTCATACTCACAAATGATAAAATTGTGCTTTTGATCACATGGACTGTCACAGCTGTCTTGAATGCTAAATCTAGTAATTAAAAATATGTTAAAAAAAAACACATTACTGGCAAGAAAGATACAGTTTCTGAACAATTCAGTCTAAAAGTACCAAGGGGCATGTTTGTTCAAGGTCAGCCTAACATTGAAAATTGAATTCTTTGAGGATAAAGACAAAGACTACCTTTACGTGAAGAAGAAATTGAGACTTACATACAAATGTAATTTTACATTTTTCACAAAATTCTGCCTGAGAAGGTTGATCATGCAAAGTGTAGTGATCAATACTTTTGGCCATGGGGTACCCTGTCGTTTTCTGGTGCACAAGGTGGATTTTTTTTGTTTGTTAGGTATTGGATCATCAAGGCCAGAAGAATTTTTGCTTGTGAATGGACTTCTTACAGTTCACTGATATTCACACTACTCCCTTAGATCTCAGTAAATGGATGGGAATAGAAAGAATCATAAATTGTGCAGACATAAAAAAATAAAATGCTAGTAAAACAGTGGCAGCAACTAAGTACTAGATCATCAAGCAAGAACATGGCAAAGAGAAAATAAAATAAAAGATGAAGATATCTTTGATGTGCAAGACAGCTTATTTTAGAGGGATAAAAAGAGAAGTATTTCTGTACAGCCACCAATAGAGTATCTATTTAATCTTCTTTTTAAGTGAAAAATATACATATATTCAGATCAATCTCTGACATGCAGAAGCTCACAATGTGAAGCAATCACTCATTTCTGCACCCAAGGTGGGGCTTACAGACAGGCATAAGTAGCTTTTCATTTATCTCTACTAGTTTCTATAGAGGCTCAAAGATGACCATAAACAGTAACTAGTTTGCTGGATATAAAAATCCAACAAAACTCTTCTATACTGATAAATTAAGTGATGGTAGAAAAATTAACCTCTAAACTTACCTACATTCAAGACAGCGAGGCTGACATTTATAGTTAAAAGGTCTCGGTCATATTTCTCCAATGTGGGAAAGAGTCAAGTTGAATTTCATGAGGACTTGTTATCAGTCAATACTTTCTTGCAGCTTTATGGTTCATTTATGTGGGCTTGGTCACCTTTCTTTGGAGATCCACATCATAGCAAAGCAGATAATATGAAACATACTGTGGCCTAGACTCATTGCATGTTGGTATGTATAAACTAGACATTCTTGAAGGGGTACAATAGTTTCTAAGTGCATGCCAAATTGCCTAGTGGATGTCTGAAATCTCAGTAGCAATAAATTCCCTGTAATTATACTTTTCCTATCCTTAGATTTGATAGTCATGATATAAATTAGATATAGTAAGAGGTCAGCAACAAAAATTGTAAGATAGAACAACTATACTAATATACACTAAAATAAATGTGTTTTCTTTATTACAAGGTTCTCTTTTTTACACACACACATTATGACTATGTGTGAGGATTTGTTGTTGTCATTGTATAGTTTACTGTTTTGTTTTGTTCATTATACCTTTTGGATTTTTTGGTTTGGTTATTGTTTGGTTTGGTTTGGTTTTAGAGCAAGTGTGGTCATGGTTCTCAGAGTATTGCTGGTGCTGGGTTTGTCTCTTCATCTTGATAATCTTGGAACAAGTACTGTTTCTATACTGGGGCTCATGGTAAGTGTCAGAGCATGGAGAGCAAGAATAAGGGGAGCTACTACACATGCAGATCAAAGCTAAATTCAATTGGCCAGGTCTACATTACATCTGTAAGCTCAGATCCTGACAGGCAAAAGATTATAAGTTCAAATCTAATCTTGGCTTCATAGTGAGTTCCTGAACAACCAGGTATACAATAGTGAGACCTTACCTCAAGGTTTAAAAATAGGGATAATGAAAGCTACATGTCCTTAATTTTGTCTTTGTTGTTATTGGACATGAGGGTAAATGATGTCCTGGTTTTGCATGCAGGGAGTTTAGAGTGAAGTCATAAAGGCTGTGCCTTATAGAGCCACCGATGTTCTGATGTCCCAGCTACTCTGCAGGAGAGAATACTTACTGAGAACACAGGTTCTAGAATCACCTGGGCTCAGCCTGCCACTTTCTGGTTGTGGGTTTATGCAAGTTAGGGACTGAAATGATGGAGGAAGCACCTTAACGTTGTCACTGTCACTGTAAATCTTGAAGAAACAATGTAGGAGCAAATAGACACAGAAACTTTATTGCTCTAGATAGAATAAGATTCACTGAGCATATCTTTAAAACAAAGATATCATGAAGAAGAAATACCTTCCGTCATAGATGTCTATACAAATGGAAAACAAAACCATAAACAGGATCTCTCTAAACTATCACATCAAGCCATCTGTTCAGAAGAGGGGCCAGGTCAGAGGCACATTTAATTGCCCTGGTATCATCATTAAGAAGGATACACAGTTGATGGTGAGAAATTTGACATTTTTTCTTGGAAATTTCAGCATACTGTGTTGTTTTGGATATTAAGTAAATGTTTACCAAAATGAATCATAAAAAGCAAAAAGCAACTAAGAGTTTCTTTCTAGGTTATCTCATAAGTCCTATTTGCAAATTCTTAAATGTTTTACCTAAAGTACTAGTGGTTTTACTTAGATTTTTTTTTTTGTAGAATTTTTAAAAACTAGATCTACTGTAGGAGTTTCACGGCACATAACTATTACCATATGAAAAAATTCCAGTTTTGAAGATTATACACATTTATATGCAATATATTCATAATATATTTCTTATTTATATGCTATGTATAGTAAGTCATGCACTGTAAAATTATAAAGCAAATTTATATATAGTTATATATACAGCTGTAGAGTATATATCTTTATAACTATTCTCACATAAATAGAGTATACAGCAATCTCTATATAATTATAAAACTATATAGCTCTATGCCACATATCTATATAAAGTTTCCACTCAATTTATAATCTTACACTAAAATGTTTGAGGGCTCTTTATACATATGTTAATTTTGGCAGAGAGAAATCAAAAGCCTTCCATTTAAATAATGCAGCCAACTTATTAATAGGAGATGCCTATTCCACAATAGTTCTGACAACTTGCAAATTATCATCCAAATAAAAACGAAATTTTATGTGGAATTAACAATGAACATTGATAACAGGAACAAATGAAAAGTGAAAGGATTTCTCAGTTTAATTGTCGATTTCTAACTTTGTCCAACTTATTTTGCTTAAAATGCACATTCTACCATTATATACAAAGGGAAACAAAAGGAGAATCCGTATCCTCTCTTTCTCATTATTTTTTGTGACCTTCTGAATAAATAAACTACTTTTTGGTGGGACTCTGAATAGATCATATGTATATGCACACGCGGTGGTGAATACCTAAATCTCAACAACAATGAGGCAGCTGAGGGTAGAAAACTGAGTTAGAGACCAGCCTGGGCTATGTAGCAAGTCTGTGGCTAACATCAAATAAAATACCAAATCAACAAACAAACATTAGAGCAAATCAACCAGATAGGAATCCCCACCAGAGCATATCATTATTTTAAATAGTAAACAGAGAAACAATAAGTACACAAACTTATATGGCGTGGCGCCTTGACAGGTTAACAGTAACTGATTTTGCTTTCTGCCTGTGGTAACTCTTCACAAAGTTGTAGCTGGGCCTGCAGGAATCTCAGAATCAGCTCTAAATTGATTTTCTTCGTATGAAACAAAAGTGATGTTTGTAAAATTAAAATGTTATTAGTTATTGCAATTACTGAGTAGAGTTTCAAACCCACAGTGACCCTGAGCTCAGATTTTTACAAAGCACATCACTAATTCATTCAGTCGCATGCTCACCCTATGAGAGATTTTAATTATTCCCCCACCACAGCTGAAGGGACCACACCTGCATCCTGAAATGCAATTTGTCATACACAAAACACCCAGCCATAAGAATAAAAACTATAAGTAGAACATATACTAAATGACATCTTTTCAGTACTTACAAAGTAGGGAAAAGGTTGGTGTTACAAATCCTATTAGTTATTTTTCACATGGAATTACATTTCTCTTTAATTTTTGTCAGAGTGTAATAAAGCAAGCGGACTTTTATTTTTCTTTTAAGAGAAAGGAAACCAGCAAAGACGGTCTGGTACTATAATGACTTTTTATTTGAAAGGGGTTTTTATTTCCTTCTGGCAAAGACCACAGGGTTTCTCTCTAAAATCTTGCTCCTAGTTTTCAGAGCCCTGGTATGTGTGGGTAATTTGTTATTTGCTTTGTGATGCGTAGTCAATTGAAGCATGGGGTTCTAGGAGAGAATGCTTCCCAGGAAGCTCAACCTTTACTGATGCCTCCACCAGGACGGACACTATCTACTCTCCAATTAGCATTTTCCAGGTTATTCGAGTTGGTTACCCAACATGATATTTGAAAATGTCACAGGCTAGAATCGTGACACCAAATTTTTAACAGTTAATATTAGGAACAGCTTACTGGAAAAATAGATTTCAATTTGGTTTTGAAACTGGTCTCAATGAACTACATTAATTGGATGGTGTACAGCAGCAATTATTTATTCGCTCACATGGCTTTTGGCCATAAAATCCTGAATCTTTTCAATTTTCTTTTTCGGCTGCACTATGTGAATAATCTAGAAAAGATAAACTTGCATAAGCACGTGGAGGGCATTACTTATTTATATGTAAAACCTTTATTCTATTTTGTTATTTTAGATTAAATCCCGTTTCAATTCTATTCTCTCAGGGAAGCATTAACAGTTTGAGCTCAGCGTGAAAACCATCAAACACTTGAGCTGAAATTTAGATTGGGCAATTTTGCCTGGTGAAGTAGAAAAGGACACGTGGAATGGCAAGGAACAGAATGGCTTATGGAAAGGCAGATGTTTTAATAATGTGTCATCTAGTGGGAGCTTCGGATATCTAAATTTAAATCTCTTGATATATTTAAGGAAAGTGTGTTGACAAGAAATAAGGTTCTCTCCCTGTGAAAAGTCAGGGAAAGTGGGCGATTGAAAATGGACCGAGTATTTTCATATGCAAAAGTTAAAACCCAAAGCACTTTTAACCTGGAACTAATAAAAGGGACAGGCCAGTATGCTTTAGGTTTTTGAGGTCTCTGATGCAGGACCATCCAGCCTCAGTGCTGCATGGAGATAGATGCTGGACATCAAATGAAGCACAGATAGTCAGTAAAATTACTGACTACCCTGAGTCCACTTGAAAGATGACCTTTTAATGAAGCACTGCACTAATGTATGTCTTGAAATGATTATTTTTATAGCTTTTCCAAAAGGAAATAGCAAGGTTATTATAATACCGTACGATAATGTTACATTAAAATAAACTCCAAAAATTGTAGCACATTTGCATTTTATGAACTGGTTTTCACCACCAAAACTATAATTGTTGCTTTTCCAAGAGAATGGCTACACATAAAATACAAGTCACTTCCCAGGCTGCTCATTTATAAGCTCTGTTCCATTAAGGATAATTGAAATATTTGCTAGTAGCATTTAATTGATATGATTATAATTTTATGGAATGTTTGGAGATAACTTTTAATGCATATCCAGTCCATTTCTCATGTTCATGAGTGAACTGAAAACATTCCCCCCCCCCATCATTAATGGCTTAAAGATTCTAACCCATTTTCCTACAAAGGCTGTTTTCAAATCTCTTAGTCCACTCTCAAACACGCAACACCAGAAGTGGGGACTCTTCTGTCCTTGTAAACACTGAAATAATTCAAGATTAGAAACACTCATGAGGTTTTGGACCTTTCATTAGTGACAATGACTCACACACAGCTGCTCCAGTGCTTTTCCAATTAGTTGGATCCCATTTTTTTTTTCCTTGTGATCTCAGACAAATTACCTAACCTCTGTGAATCACAAATTTTTCGGCTGGCAGCAGTTTCATGAGTGAAGATTCCAAATTCTGATAAAAACGTTTTTTTTTGTTTGTTTGTTTTTGTTTTTACCTGTATGAGACAATCCCTTCTCTAATATTTGTCCCAGCTGAAAGGAAATGCCTGATTATATTGTCATTGACTTTAAACATTTAGTTACAGAAAAAGTCATTACGGTAGTGAAAATGTGGGTCCATGGATATATGTGCTATCAAAACACTTTTAATGTATCAAAAGAAGTTTGATGTAGTTGATTCTCAGTTTCTCTTTAATTGTCTGCCACAGAATAACAGTAGGGAACACAGCTCTGTGAGGCGCATATCAGTAAGTGAACGGGAAGAGAGAAACAGACACTGAAATGGGATACTATGTGCAATGAGAACTGTAACTAAAATGGATTTCCTAAGATAACTTACCACAGTTGCCAATTTTCAAGGGTTCCCCATCTCTAAATCTTTCTGTAATATGTTTGGATACTTTTGAATTTTATTTTCAATTTTAATCTTTTTGAGGTAGGGCCTCCCTGTGTTTCTTAAATCTGGCCTTGAATTTGTGATTCTCTTTCCTCAGCCTCTTGAGTTTTGGGATTTCAGGCATGAGCCATGATGCCCAAGCATTAGATATACTGCTTTTTTGAACTAACTGGAATCATAGAAAAAACAAACAACAACAACAACAAAAAAAAACAAAAAAATAAACAACAACAAAAACAGAACTGCTCAGCTGTAGAAGTAACAGTGCATTTGACACAGAATAGAATGGATCCTTTTTTTTTTTTTAAATGGTTAAATGGATGGTTGAATAAATGAATGAACAAATTAATTATGTTTTACTGTCTTCTCTTGGGCAAACTACCTGACCTTTGCAAAGCGCAATTTTCTTCTTGGTAAAATAAGGCAAATAACATGGAGTAGGTGGCTTTTTAATTCAGAGTGAGGACGCAGTTGAGGCTGGAACGAGGTTAGCATGCCTGAGCGTGCTGCGTTCATAGAAGCTGCAAAGATTATTGTACGCTTCCTTTTTAGGGGGGTGGGTGAGTCCAAGGGTCTTCTGTGTGGAGTTTTCCCTCAGCTTACATCACGTGAACAAAGGAGGTAATTTTAAAGCTTCAGAAACTTTTAGTGTGGCCATCACCAACTCATTCAAACCATATTTATGGACGCGTTCTTTAAGAAAGGGTAACAAATAGTTCTCCCAAACGGTCCGCACATTCTTTTAAGATTAGCACATGACTCCCCTCCTCGTCTTGAAGAGGATGTATAATTTAAGTTTATTGCATGCTCTGTAAGGGAGAGCAATGCTGTTTCCAACCTCCTTGCCCTGCAGCACACTCGCCGGAGAGTTTCCAAAGATGGCTACGATATTTCCGCCAGATGTTAATGTCAGGGTCAGAGCTGCTCAATGGATAGATTTATCACAAGCTACACTATGAGGTCATAATGTAATGTGGTAGCATTGCCTGTCCATACCTCAGTCGAAGGAGAGGCAGGCAGTGAAGTCACAATAACCACCTATTACAAGCAGTCTGGGTACACGGACTCCAAGAACCATTTGCTGCTGCAGTCTGAGCCAGTTTAAATAACGTCTTTCCCACTTATCTAGCATTTCAATTTAATATTCTCGATGTTACGGTTGCCTATATTATCAATGTCAAAAAGAAAAAAAAAAAAAGAAGAAAAAAACTAAAAAAAAAAAAAAAAAAAAAAAGTCTTATCTTTAACTTTAGTTCCAAGGCTTCAAACGAGCTTTGAATTTGCATCTCACTCTAGGGAAGATGTAGCTTAAAAACATTTTTTTTGCCTAGCTTGCTCCATTAATTTCTGAGGAAAATGCGCCTACTGCTGTGAGCATGACAGTTCTCAACCTTGGTGTTTTTACTGGATGTCCCTCCCCAGGGAACAGGCAGTGCCATTCTGACTTCGCCTGTGGAACCGAATCGCCTGCTGGGTAATCACTTCAGGCACTGCAAGGGAAGACCTCTGCAAAACGAACCCAGTGCAGCAAGGGTGCCTGGGCCAAGGAATGGGAGAACCGCATCGGGCTTGGCTTGGCGTCATGTTTTAAATGATCACCTATGTTCAGTTTGAAGGATAATCCACTAGCGCCCACAGTGGCTTGTTTGTTACAAGCGTTTAGTGTATTTCGTGAGCTAGACAGATTTAACTAAGGCAATCATCATCATAGCTATGGGATATTTTCTCCCAATTACTTCCACGGAGTGGGGAGCCAAATTCATTTTGTAATGATTACCTGACTCAGGTAGAGCCCATTTTCTATGACTCTTAGGCTGCAGCCATTGACAAGGGCACAAAAAGGATTAGTTTTCAGCAGTTTTCAGCCCAGCTAAATCAGCAGATAATGGCGTCTATGATGCAGAGTGAGTCTGACCTGAAGCTCCTCTCATTGTTAAAGTGTCTCACATCTCAAATACGCCACACAGGCAAGAAATATTCTGCAGACACTCCACTATGTCTTGAGAGCAAAGGGCCAGACTCAGGAACTCCTGATTTTTATGCATTCAGCCAATTACAATACAGAAAGTGCTCAATAAAATCCCCCAAGAACCCTGCTCTTGTCTTCACAGAATCTCCACGTGGAGGAATACAAGCTAATATAGAGAGATGACAGGGGTTTACTTGTACGACTTTGTAACTTTAGGTCCTAGCAGCATACAGAGTCCAAAACAAGATATCAAATGAAAATCAATCTCTAGCAAGGGAGAGAGAAAAGCTACGATTCCCTAATAGTAGAGATTATTTTAAGATGAGCACGCACCTGTTCCTAGGCAAATCTCACCCAGAGCGGGTAAGGCTTCCATACCTACGCAGATTGACTTCAGATGAAAGGAGAGGAGGTCCTCCCCTATCAGTGGACTTGGAAAGGGGCAGGGAGGAGATGAGGGAAGGAGGGCGGGATTGGAAGGGAATGAGGGAGCAGGATACAGCTGGGGTACAAAGTTAATACACTGTAACTAATATTTAAAAAATTAAAAGAAAAAAGAAAAAATAAAAATAAACATTACCTTCTCAAAAAAATTAGATATGAGCTTTTTTTTTTCTGTTTCCGTTGTTACACATTTCAGATATCTATAAACAAATGCTTGATTAAAATGTGTTTTGTTTTGTTTACAAATATATGGAGTCCAAAGTCTCTTTACACTAAACATGTCCATGAAAATATAGGAATAGGGTTATGGAGTTCCTGCCCCAACTTTAAATAAAACAACTCAGAATTTTAAAAAGCTCTTTTTTAATTTAATTTTATTTTTCTTTATTAATTACACTTTACTCACTTTGTATTCCCCCCCCCATGGTGCCCTCCCTCCTCCCATCTCAATCCCTCCTCCCATCTCAATCCCTCCCTTCCTCCACCATCTGCATACATGCCCCTCCCCAAGTCCACTGATAGGGGAGGACTTCTTTTCCTTCCTTCTGATCCTAGTCAATTAGGTCTCATCAGGAGTGGCTGCCTTGTCCTCTTCTGTGGCCTGGTAATGCTGCTTCCCCCTCAGGGGGAGGTAATTAAAGAGCAGCCCAATCAGTTCATGTCAGAGATAGTCCCTGTTTCTATCACAATGGAACCCACTTGGATACTGAACTGCCATGGGCTACATCTGTGCAGGGATCTTAGGTTATCTCCATGCATAGTGCTTGGTTGGAATAGCAGTCTCAGGAAAGACCCCTGTGCTCAGATTTTTTGGTTCTGTTGCTCTCCTTATGGAGTTCCTGTCCTCTCCAGATCTTACTGTTTCCCATTTCTTTCCTAAGATTCCCTGCACTCTGCCCAAAGGTTGCCCATAAGTCTCAGTATCTACATTGATAGTCTGCAGGGCAGAGCTTTTCAGAGGTCCTCTGTGTCAGGCTAATACCCAGTATATATAAAGAACTAAAGAAGTTAAACAGCAAAAAATCAAGTAATCCAATTAAAAAATGGGGTACAGAGCTAAACAGAGAATTCTCTGCAGAGGAATATTGAATGGCAGAGAAACACTTAAAGAAATGCTCAACCTCATTAGCCATCAGGGAAATTCAAATCAAAACAACCCTAAGATTTCACCTTACACCCATCAGAATGGCTAAGATAAAAAACTCAAGAGACAACACATGCTGGAGAGATTGTGAAGAAAGGGGAATCCTCCTCCACTGCTGGTGGGAATGTAAACTTGTACAACCACTCTGGAAAGCAATCTGGCACTTTCTCAGACAACTAGGAATAGTGCTTCCTCAAGATCCAACTATACCACTCCTAGGCATATATCCAAAAGATTCTTAAGTACACAATAAGGACATTTGCTCAACCATGTTTGTAGCAGCCTTATTTGTAATAGCCAGAAGCTGGAAACAGCACAGATGCCCCTCAGTGGAGGAATGGATACACAAATTGTGGTATATCTACACAATGGAATATTACTCAGCAATAAAAACAAGGAAATCATGAAATTTGCAGGTAAATGGTGGGATCTGGAAAAGATCATCCTGAGTGAGCTATCCCAGCAGCAGAGGGATGCACAGAGTATATACTCACTCATATAGACATATAATATAGGACAAACCTACTAAAATCTGTACACCTAAAGAAACTAATCAAGAGGGAGGACTCTTGCTAAAATGCTCAATTCCTATTCAGAAAGGCAAAGAGGCTGAACATCAGAAGAAGGAGAAAAGAGGGAACAAGTCAGGATCCTGACAGAGAGGACCTCTTTTTTTTTTCTTAATTGATAAATTTGTACTCATGTATGTTCAGTGTTGAAAAGTACTTATAGCTCATTTTCATAATGTATTTCAAATATTTACTTCTTTCTCCTCATTTTTCCTGGGGAGGGAAGTTTAAACAGGAGGAGAGATGGAAGGATAGGGCAGATGAGGAGAGGAGAGGTACAATGAATACCTCCTGTGTTCAAAATGGCTGCATGGAAACCTACTATTTTATAAGATGTGATATGTGTAACTCTATATATTTACAGAAAAGACTTTAATTGGAGTTACTCTACACAGGGGATAATGCTCCTCCCAAGAGCCATAGGTTGTCAAGTAGAAAACCCAGAGCCCAGTGTGAGACGATGCCTCTTAAATTGTTCTTTGTGAGTATCTTAGAGACCTCTTCCTTCCCCAAATTATACTAGCTATTGCTAGTGATCTGTGTGTCCACTGTAACTTGATGGTAAATCCCTGTTACTGAAGACATACACTTTGGCCACTAGACTTGATCAAAGCCGGTTGGCTCTGTTGACCAGAAAGTTTGTTTCCTACAGGCTAATGTCCATAGAACCAGAAGGCACTATTCAGCTGCTAAGGGAAAGAAATCATCAACAAGTCTACTCAGCTGTTAACCTAATGAACTGTAATAGTGCCTGGCTTGGCAAATTATGCCCTTGGGTACAATATTGGTATCAATACTGTGAGGATAACAAGCCACTTTCTTGTTGGATTTAAGGACTGCTCCACAGGAGGAAATTCATGCAGATCTGGTCAGTAACCCATGAAGAGGGAACACACAGACACCAGGGGTGAAACAGCTATTATCCTGCTAAATGGACATGGTATCAAACTGACCTCTGAATTTATATCTCTTTAACTGAACAAACATTAGTGAATCTCTCAGTCCTCCTTAGAGAAGTTTACTTGTGTAGTGGACATTGCATTAGATAATGCAAAACGGACAACCGGTCAAAGTGCAAAGAATAAGCATCAGTGGGGTTTCAGACACAAATGGGATGGTGTATTCCTCTCCCTAAGCTTCGAAAACTATTGTATGAGGGGGGTAGAGAAACTGTAAGAGCCAGGTATCAGGGAAGACCAGAATGAAACAGCATCTTCTGGATAGGACAGAATAAGTACACTCATGGGCTTAAAACAGCTGCAGTCCCTTACACAAGGCATGTACAAGCCACTCGATGTTCTCAGATGGAAAAACGAGGGTCTCATATGTCCTTTCCCATAACTAAGGACCTATTGGCAGTTGATGGCTTCCGAGAAATGAAAAAAAAGACAAATTATTTTTAAGGGTGTGGTCCCTCATTGATCTATCACTCCCATGAGTATGTGGTCAGTATATATGATGGAATCATTAGGTTATCTTTTAAAAAGTGCATAAAGTTGGAAGGGGTACGAAGGGTAAGGGGGTTTGGAAGGAGTTGGGGTAAATAGGGGTAAATATAATCAAAATACACTGCAGAATGTTCACATAATTAATAGAAATATTATCTTTTATAATTAATTCATTAGAGCATTCTCTGGTAATTGCCGTTTGCTCATGTATTCACTAATGTGTTAACTGTTAAATGCTTAGGGAAGTATCCTAAACCCACCTGCCAGCAGGCATGCTTTGTTTACTCAGAGAATCTTCCCCAAGAAGATTCAAATCTCTGTTCAAGAAGGGTATCTAGGGGACAAGAGATAGCTCAGTGGGTAAAGTCTCTTGGACCCAAGTCCGAGGAGAAGAGTTGGGTTCCTGGGACCCCATGGCAGAAAAGGAGAACTGACTCTTTAATGTTGTCCTCTGATATTCACATGCTGCACACTGGCGATTATGCTACTACACAGAAAGTATGCACACATGCACACCAAACAAAAACGAATTGAAACACAAGATTACATTTAAATTCAAAAAGAATAGCTTTATCATTCAACACCTACTTCAGCTTGATGAACATGTTGTTTAATTTTTTTTGTTTTCCATTTTGTTCTTCATTCATAATCTGCATTTTTCCAAAGTCAACTTTTGCATGAATCTTGCTTTCTTAAGTGTATTTCATAAAAATATTGCTTATGCTGTGTCATAATTACTTTTCTATGGTTGTAAGGGACCACCATCACTGAGGTAATTTACAGAAGAAAGAGTTAATTGAGGGCTTATAGTTGCAGAAGGTGAGTTCATGGCCATCTTGGTGGACAGCATGTTGGCAGGCAGGTATGGCATTGGAGCAGTAGCTGAGAGCCTACAATATAACGCATCAGCCATGAAGAAGAAAGAAAAAAACTAGGATATTCATGGGCTTATGAAAGCTCAAAGCCCACCTCCAGTGACAATTTTTTTCCAACAAGATCATATTCCCTACAGTTTCACCATTTGGGGATCAATTATTCAACTATCTCAGCCTATAGGACCCAGTTTCATTTAGACTACCACATCCTGTTAAGTAATGACAATACTCTTTCATTTTCTACTTTATACAAGCACCTCAATTATAATCAAGAATAAGCAAATTTTCTGGCTTGGTTACACCCTAATTGTATTAACACAACCAAGCTGTGTGCAAACAGCTTTCTAATATATCAGAATTCATCTGATTTCCAATTATCACTATATTCACAATAGGCAATATTTTATTGTGAGGAACCTGAGACACAAGTATATATACATAACTTCACAGCTAAGTAGAAGTGATCATATCCAACAGAGAAAGGCAAATGCCAGCAGTCATAATTTTGGCTAATTCACTTCCTTAGTGCTCCAGATAAAATAAAACAAACAAGCAAACGGGTTTATCCTCCGCTTGTCTATATAGTGGAATCATTTCTTCTCTCTTTCAGCTTTAGAGGTCATCACTTCTATCTATCTATCTATCTATCTATCTATCTATCTATCTATCTATCTATCTATCTATCTGTATATTTATAGATACGCCTTATAAATATCTGCTCTAGGTTCTCCTTAAGAGGATCTTAGAAGGGCTATTTGAGATTTTGTATTTATGTTATCTATTCTGAGTTGAAAAAAATCTATCATTAATTAATTAGAATACACTTTTGTTTCCTGGAAGGCCATTCTTTCCCCTTAGGTGCCTAAATTCTCTGCCATTTGCCTAACTTGTTACCTTGTTACAAGGGCCCTCTCACCCTACACCAACATACTAGTATTTTATCCTCCCCCCATTATCTCTCTCACACTCTTGTTAAATATCTTCTTTTGAATCTATGACTAAGTAAATAATAAACCAACTCTTGTGTCTATCCATTTTTTTTTAAGGATGCCTGTAAATGAGAGCCAAGAGCCATGCCAATGCTCAGAACATGATTCTCCATAATATGGCCCATTGGGCATAAGGAAAACAAGAGAAGGACATTATGTTTTGACCTCTCACCTTTCTCCTGTGAAAGCCCTATACAGCAAGAACAACGCCTCTGGTGGCTTTGTGCTTTCCAAACCCTCATATGTTGCAATCCATGGTCTATGCTGGAAACACAGTTTCCAGCACTGAAGATGCCTTCATGATAGAGCCTGGCTGGCAATGTGAATCATGGATAGCCCTTGAGTTATTACAGCTCAGCGCTACCTGTCCCCCTTCTGCTTCCCGACAGTAGATGCCGTATGACCTGCTGCCTATGTTTCTGCTGACATGACTCCCTTACCACGGTGGATGGTATCCTTCCATGAATGGTGAACCAAAGTAAACCTTCCCTCTTTAAATTGTTTATTGGGGTATTTTGACACAACAACAAGAAAAGCAAGAAGGAGAACAGTCAAGGGATCCAGGAAGCATCTGAACCTATGGGCTTTCTCATATCCATTTAAGTTGCTGCTATCATATCAGACCCTTTCATTCTTGAGTCACACTTTAACATGAATATGAATGTCAATGAAAGTAAAATTTCCCTTGAGTCTTTGGTTCTTCATTTCTGAAAGCTCCCTTACTGCATGAAACTTTAGTTCAGCAACTTTCTTAGACCCCAGTCTTATTAATCTCTTCTTTCAGGGTACGAGTCATGAATTGTTTGATGGGTGAGAAAACATATATTCTTATTTTTTCTCCCCGGCATCCTTATATACTAGACACTAGATACTAGGTCTAAGCTGGCATCTTTACCATCTAAACACCTCAAATAGGGTAAGGCCAGGGGCCTTAGAGCAATATTGACATTCAAAACTTGAAAACAGGATTTCACAAACCATATTTAAACTCCTTTTGTCTAGACTTCACTTCATCTGCAGGGAAATATTTAGCACATACCATACAACTTCCTGTTTTGTAGCTGAAGGAAAAGGAGAATGGCTCTGACTTTTGAATTTTAAAATCTGCCACAAAATAATGCTTCTTGTGTAGTACTTAAATGGATGTAAAAGAGTTAAAATTATATCAATCTCTAAAAGAGTCTATGTAGGACTTATGGTTTTTATTCACTTTCCCATACTATATCTACCACATTCTATATACATTAGTACCCCATGTTATGTGAAGTACCATGCTTCAAAGAAGAGTGTTAAACCAGACTCCAGGGATTTCTTTTTCTTTTCTGAGACGGTGCTTTTATCAGTCATAAGAAAAAGTGATGCTTACAGCACTCTAAACCCAAAGGTATAGATGCTAATGAGATAATTTGTCATGCTAGTTAATGGATGGACACAAGAAAAATATCAATTTAATGTCTCTGCTTTAGTTTTCAGTAGTTATGAATTATGAAAATTTTCTAATTTTTTTTAATATTAAGCACAAAAGCTAAGCTAAC
This sequence comes from Psammomys obesus, assembly GCF_907164565.1. Classification (NCBI taxonomy): domain Eukaryota; kingdom Metazoa; phylum Chordata; class Mammalia; order Rodentia; family Muridae; genus Psammomys; species Psammomys obesus. Next base: position 9,880,203 of record NW_026596147.1, read on the forward strand.
AATCATACATGAAGAAATCAATGAAGTAAAAGGTATGATAATAGTACAACTAAAACTAGTTGTACTATATCAAAGAGGAAGAGTTTGGTGTTTGACAGAAACTTTAACCTTTCAAATCTACTATGCTTCCATGTGATCAGCATGCCCTGTGGGTATGCTGGTGTAGAGAGGTGTTTTCTAAACCAGTGTTTGCAGATCATGAAAAACACAAGATAACAATTTCAACAGTCATGTCACTGTAATTGTTAATTATAACCCATTTTTTAAATTAAAGGCTAAAAAATTTAAGAATTTTGACAGGTAAAGAAAAATGTACTTAAGCTCCAAATTGGAATACTGATGTCAAAACTCCCAATAGTTCTACTCACATTTACACACACACACACACACACACACACACACACACACACACACACCACACACACACACAGGAGAGAGAGATGACAGACAGACAGAGAGACAGAGAGACAGAAGGAGAGAGAAATAGAGCTGGGGGAGACACTCAAGTTAAAAAGTTATAATGCTGGAGAACTGGGGGATATTTAGGGGAAAAGTGTCATTATCTAAAAATGTGTTACATGGTCCATTTCAATGTTGTAGCTATTCTATAGTGATCAAAAATAACATCTTGTAAATTAATAAAACAACTTATCATCTGTATGAAGCACTCGGTATAACAAGCATAAATACAAGCAAACACGTATTATGGTAGCAAAACTAAGAGCTCTTTGAGGAATAAAGCTGAAACGTGCTTTCTAATAAAGTGAAGTTTCTCTTAAAATTCACTTACCTCAAAGCAAGTAAACATATTTCATACAGGCTGACTCTGTGTGATCTAATTTATCGAATGTTTGAAAATTCAGTGTTAACTAAGTTATCCTTTGAGGGAATAAGACGTTCTGGTGTACCACTGCACAGTGGAATTTCCATAGATAACAACAATACACAGGTTTGTGTCAAAACCTGAAAGAAAGGAGTTTCCATGTTTACGATAAAACAGCCAGTCATCATGGTACATACCTCTAATCACAGCATCTGGACATAGAGCAAGGGGGTCAGGAGTACAAGCCATTCTTGACTAAGTGACAACTATAACCAATCTGAGCTATGTGAGACCCTATCTCAAATGAAAAAGAAATCCATGGCAAGCATGTGGTAAGTGTGTGAAGAGGTAGATGTATTTGCCCTGATGTGAATACTGAAACAACCACTCACTTTTGAAATGCCACAATGTACTCCACAAGCATGCTTTTAATTTTATGTGAAACTTAAAAACAAATTAAATAAAAAATGAGATAAAATGAAAACCAGCTTGATGCAAATTGTTTAAAACCCATAATAGATTTCCTTTAAAATAATGCTTTAGAGTTTTTCCAAAATTGAAGCTACTTGTTACTCCTCTTCCCTGGCAAATCTTGCACTATGAATTGGCAGAGGGAAGACAGTCACATATTGGAATAAAAACTTTCATCACCAATGTGACATCTTCTGAGATATTCATACTTAACAGATTGATCAGTGTGTCATCTACTTAATCAGACTTAATAGAAATAATATGTAGGATGTAACACTTTTATACTATATACGTGTAGAAAATCATTCTGAGGTTATAATTAAGTCATAGTTCGAGTGTATAAGAGCACAGGTTTCAGGCATAACATTTAATGAAGCCGATGTTTATTAATTATGGGATAAAATGATGCTGTTGAAAGGAAAAATAGAAGATACTATTATTTTAAGCCAATAAGAAAAAAGCAGACAAATTAGCTTTTTAGTTAGTTATTCACAACAATTTTCTGGAATTGATATTTAGTTATATTTATACAAAATTACAGTCATTTAGAAATGGCTTCCATTATTTTTCTGTCAGCTTGCTTTTCTGGCCATGAACCATGGCTTCCTACCCTAAACTATAATTCTATGTAAAATTGTGCTTGTGTCCAATTTCCAAAATCAAAAATATTTAAGTGTATTTCAAATCAGAATTCTAAATTGACTGGTTATAAATACGCTTTATTTCTCTCCAAATAGAAATAGTATAAGTCAGTTAATCCAAAGTTAAAACATTGTTTCCTAGATGGCATAAAATTTGTAAAAGTAGAGATATTTCAAGTCAGATTGTGTATAAATGTATGGAGAAAGAAGAAAAATGATGACTCTGATTATAAGACTTAATGTAGTTTGTTGTTTTTCAAATAAAATTAGATTATATTGTACTATGTGATTTCAGCCTTACTATCACTGCAACCCAAGTCTAAAGTGTTGATATAACTACATGGTACTGATGGAAAATATGTCCTTGAAAGTTGAGGATAGGAAAGACACTTAAATAAAAGTCTTTAAATTCCTCATGTCTAACACAGGCTAGCCATTATCAGTTCTATAAAGATAATGGCTAACGGCTCTGTATGTATTAAAAACGATCCTGACATTCCTGCCGATGTGTTAGATTTATAAACTGTTACAAGGAAGCAAAAGCAAATTTTACATGGGAAAGTCAAATAGGTTCATGGGAACCAAGAGGTTAGTGGAATGCAGTGACATTTCCAGGAGTCACGCTTGTGAGGAAAGCTGAACATCAGCTAGGCAGCCTGTGATAGCAGTTAAGGCAAAGGCAAAAGCTGGCAAAAAATAAAAATAAAAATCTGAAATTTAGATTGGAATGATAAGGAAGATAGGCTTCCACATCAGGGAGCTGGCAGAAGCCTGGAGCAAGAAACAGCCCCCAAAGCTTCAGTTGTGTGTTCTGGAGCCCAGATACATAGGAACTCAACAGCCAGTGCCATCCCACACACACACTGTTGGCCAAGCTCACCAAGGAACAGAAGCTAAAGACAACACATTGCAGATGGCGGTCAAAGAGGAGATATCAGCAATGCTCCAGTTGATTGCAGTTTTTACCCTGGGAGGATGGGTACAGATAAGAAACGTGCATCACATTTGTCCTTTATTAAATGAAAGGAGATGTAGAAAATCTAGGCACTTTTGCAAAACTAAACAAACAAACAGACCAGTTTGATAAAAATTGTGAGGGTAGGGAAAATAAAACCCAAGGGCTAATGGACTACTGTGTTATTCAGCTATATTCCTAATCTTGTAAATTTTTGTGATGATATGACAGCAAATCAAACCAAATGAGGGACCAAAGGTCTGACATCTTTTAGTCTAGATTAAACATCTCTACAATACATAGTGAAGAATTAATACTATTTCCTGGAAAATAATGATGAAAGTACTGAAATTAAAATATTGTTGCTTGAAAAAAATGAACATACATATGCAACTTAAGTTTATAAAAGTCATTTGCATCTAAACATCTTTAAAATATAAAATGTGGCTGTAGCCCCAGACTATTCTGTCTTTACTACTCTGCTCCTTTCTGTCATTCACCTGCCTTTCTTTTGTGAGGGCAACATCTGTCCCCACATCGCTCTTTCATTCATCTCCATATAAATTTTTTTCAATAAGAAAGTATCTCTAGACTTGTCATTTTCCTGTGCTCTTTAGTTTTTTTATCTGTTATTAAACTTTAATTTACTACAATAATGCCATTAATTATTTAAATAGGTAGTTGTTATACGTTTGTAGTCTCAGAAGCCTCTACCTTGAATGAGATGGCAATATAAGCCAGAGCAGTAAAATATCATACTATTTTCATATAAAATAGAACACGTTAGGAACTTCCTTGTTAGATGGAGCGCAGGAAGATTCAGAATGTTATCTGCAGCAAAACTGATAAGTGAAATTAATAACAGAAAAAGGTCATTGATTGCTTTCTCTCAAATTAAAATAGCACAATGGAAATTTTTGAGAAAGTTACCAGAGAGGAATCACTCTATGAATTCAGACACATCAAAATAATATAATAAAATGTAACCACTGTGCTAATTATTAATTTTTAAATTATTTTTGAAAATTATACTGATATACTTCTGAGACTATTTTACAGTCAACATATGGATGTTTAAAGGGTAGTATTTCTCATTTTAAGCAAGTATTTTACTAAATATCAATATTGAAATACGTAATAGCATGTTCGGCCTCAAGTATGAAGTCAGAAAGGCATATAAATGCATGGACTACATAATTGTGTGGGGCTTGTTTTTCTAATATAGAACAAGCTGAGTGATTTTAAATAGTCTAAATAGTTATTACCGTCTAACTGAAATGTTCTTCCTTCTGGCTCCCTAAGAATTTCTTGTATTATAATAACGGATTCTAACGGAATAAATTGCATACACACAATCAGTCACTGAAAAGTGTGGGTGGCACCGCAGCGTGACTCGCTCGCGCTGTCACACGGGGCTTTTGTTGACATTAACTTCCACGCAGCTCGGTAGTCTAGCACATGAACATGGCCTGCCTACTCGTTTAAGGTGATGTCAAGGATTTCAAATGGCTGCTTGGAACAAACTCTGGCATGTAGGCTGCAGCCGATTCACCAGCTGAGGGTAAAACGTAGGGTGTGCCGGGGAGTTTTAAATTAGACATTTTAGAAGGGAACGTGTAATTAATTAACAAAGCATATGCAAGAGGCGCAGGCTACGGCGCCTGTCCACCTGTGGCTCCTCCTGCCAGAGGTCACTTCCTCCAGTGACAATCCCTCCTGGTCAAGTAAATTCCATGCTGAAGTAATGGAGACACTGTCTTCTCCAGACGACGTGGATGCTCTCTTTCCAGTTATACATCCCATGGAGCTTGAAAACATTTTAAAAATATTTGCCAGCAGAAACAAACTTTTCAAAGTAGAAGTTCTATGAGATCTAGAATTTGTGTTTTGAGAAAAAACAGCAGCCATACAAATAGCTCTATATTTCCATATACTTTAGTAGTAAATATTATATGTATTTTAATATTTAAAAATTGCTAATCTTATTGGGTTTAGCATTACCTGATGTTATATTTACAGTACACTACATTTTCAGACAAAATTAAGAAAACTAATGGAAAGGTAATTTCTATGTAGAAGCAATGTACTAGGCACAAATGCTTCAATGACCACTGTCTGGTGAATGTTTCATATAATGTATGAAAATAACTAACAAAAGTTATAAGTTGAAATGATGCCAACATTTCTGTCTGTATGCCTTTTATCTGATGAAAATTCCAAGTAAATATATTTTTAAAACAAGACTGTATGAGACCCGATATGCTAGGGACAGTTAAAATGGGAGGAGGTCGTCTCCTATCTTGGGGACTTAGGAAAGGGCATACAGGGAGAGAGAGAAGGTAGGTAGGACAGGGAAGAGAAGAGGGAGGGGGCTGCAATAGGGATATAAAGGGAAAAAACTGTAATAAATACATATATAAGTAATTTTTTTTAAAAAAAAACAAGGCTGTATGAACAATTATTTTAAGGAACATATTTTTAAACATTCTTTAAAAAGTTGGACTTTTTTCATACTTTTTTTATTTATTACAGTTTATTCACTTCGCATCTCAGCTGTAGCATCTCCTCTCATTCCCTCCCAATCCTGTCCTCCCTCCCTTTTTTCCTCCCATGCTCCTCCCCCAGTCCACTGATAGGAGAGATCCTCCTTCCCTTCCATCTGACCCTAGCCTATCAGGTTTCATCAGGACTGGCTGCATTACCTTCCTCAGGGGTAATGCAGGTGGAGGTGGGAGGAGGTGATCAAAGAGTCAGCCACTGAGTTCATGTCAGAGACAGCCCATGTTCCCCTTACTAGGGTACCCACTTGGAGACTGATTATATGGGCTACATCTGTGCAGGGGTTCTAGGTTTTCTCCATGCAATGGTCCTTGGTTGGAGTATCACTCTCAGAAAAGACTCTTGTGCCCAGATTTTTCGGTTCAGTTGCAATCCTTGTGAAACTTCTGTCCCCTCCAGGTCTTTCAATCTCCCCCTTCTATCAGAAGATTCCCTGCACTCTGCCCAGTTTGGCTGAGTCTCAGCATCTGCTTCAATACCCTGCTTGGTAGAGTCTTTCAGAGGCCTTTTGTGGTAGGTTCCTGTTCTGTTCCCTGTTTTCTCCCACTTCTGATGTCTATCCCATTTGCCTTTCTGAGTGAGGATTGAGCATCATACCCAGGGTCCTCCTTCTTGCTTAGCTTCTTGAGGTGTACAGATTATAGTATGATTATCCTGTATTATATGTCAATTATCCATTTACAAGTGAGAATATACCATGTGTGTCTTTCTGCTCTTGGGATACCTCACTCAGGATGATCTTTTCTAGTTCCCACCATTTGCCTGCAAATTACAAAACAAGTTTCCTTGTTTTGAATTTCTGAGTAGTATTTTATTATGCAAATGTACCACAATTTCTGTATCCATTCCTCAAGTGAGGGACATCTGAGTTATTTCTAGATTTTGGCTATTACAAATAAAGCTGCTACAAACATGGTTGAAGAGGCTTGAGCAAATTTTGGATATATGCCAAGGAGTGGATAACTGAATCTTGAGATAGCACTGCTCCTAATTTTCTGAAAAAGCGCCAGATTGATTTCTAAAATGGTTGTATAAGTGCATAGAAATGGAGGAGGGTTCCCCTTTCTCCACATATTCTCCAGCATGTGTTGTCACATGTATTCTTGATCTTAGCCATTCTGATGGGTGTAAGGTGAAATCTCAGGGCCATTTTGATTTGCATTTTCCTGATAACTAACGATGTTTTTTGTTTTTATTTTTTTTTGAATTTTATTTTTTCTTATCAGTTACATTTTATTAACTCTGTATCCCAGCCGTGTCCCAATCCCTCATTCCCTCCCAGTCCCTCCCTCCCTCCCTCCCTCATCTCCACCGTGCCCCTTGCCAAGTCCACTGATAGGGGGAACCTCCTCCCCATTCATCTGATCCTGTTTTATCAGGTATCTTCAGGACTGGCTGCAAAGCTCTCCTCTGTGGCCTAACAGGACTCCTCCCTTGGGGGGTGGGGAGGCCAAAGAGCCAGTCATTGAGTTCCTGTTAGAAATAGTCCTAGTTCCCCTCACTATGGGAAGCCAGTTGGTTACTGAGCTACCACAGTCTACATCTGAGCAGAGGTTCTAGGTTACATTCATACATGGTCCTTGGTTGCATGTCAGTCTCAGAAAAGACCCTGTGCCCAGATATATTTGGTCCTTGTGGAGCTCCTATCCTTTCCCCATCAGACTAACTCCCCCTCTTTCTTATGATTCCCTGTACTCTGCCAAAGGTTTGGTCATGAGTCTTTGCTTTGAAAACACTGCTAGGTAGAGTTTTTCAAATGCACTCAGTAGACTCCTGTCAATGTTCAATGCGCATCCCATCTGTCTTTCAAAACGAGGATTGGTAATCTTACCCCATGTCCGCTCTCTTGATTATCTTTTTTAGGTGTATAGATTTCATTATGTTTATAAAAAATAGATCTATATTTATCACCCTGCACAAAACTAAAGTCCAAGTGGATCAAAGACCTTAACATAAAACCAGATACTCTAAATCTGTTAGAAGAAAAAGTGGGGAACAGCCTAGAACTCATTGGCACAGGAGACAACTTCCTGAACAGAACACCAACAGCACAGGCTCTAAGAGCAACAATCAATAAATGGGACCTCATGAAACTGAAAAGCTTCTTTCTGTAAAGCAAAGGACACTGTCATCAAAACAAAACGCCTGCCTACAGATTGGGAAAGAATCTTCACTAACCCTTTATCTGACAGAGGACTAATATCGAGTATATACAAAGAACTAAAGAAGCTGAAAAGCAGCAAACCAAGTAATCCACTTAAAAAATGGGGAACAGAGCTAAACAGAGAATTCTCGACAGAGGAATATCGAATGGCAGAGAAACACTTAAAGAAATGCTCATCCTCATTAGCCATCAGGGAAATGCAAATCAAAACGACCCTGAGATATCACCTTACACCCATCAGAATGGCCAAGATGAAAAACTCAAGGGACAACACATGCTGGAGAGGCTGTGGAGAAAGGGGAACCCTCCTCCACTGCTGGTGGGAATGTAAACTGATACAACCACTCTGGAAATCTATCTGGCGCTTTCTAAGACAATTAGGAATAGTGCTTCCTCAAGACCCAGCTATACCACTGCTAGGTATATACCCAAAGTTTGCTCAAGTACACAAAAGGGATATTTGCTCAACCATGTTTATAGTAGCATTATTTGTAATAGCCAGAACCTGGAAACAACCCAGATGTCCATCAACAGAGGAATGGGTACAGAAATTGTGGTATTTTTACACAATGGAATACTACTCAGCAATCAAAAAGGAGGAAATCATGAAATTTGCAGGCAAATGGTGGGATCTGGAAAAGATCATCCTGAGTGAAATATCCCAGAAGGAGAAAGACAAACACGGTATATACTCACTTATATAGACCTATAAGATAACTAACGATGTTGAGCATTACTTTTAAGTGTTTCTTTGCCATTTGATATTCCTCTATTGAGAATTCTCTGTTTAGCTCTGTACCCCATTTTTTAATTGGATTACTTGGTTTATTGGTGTTTAACTTCTTTATATATTCTGGATATTAACGCTCTGTCAGATATAGGGTTGCTGAAGATCCTTTCCCAGTCTGCAGGCTGACATTTTGTTCTGATGACAGTATCCTTTGCTTTACAGAAGCTTTTCAGTTTCATGAGGTCCCATTTATTGATTGTTGCTCTTAGAGCCTGTGCTGTTGGTGTTCTGTTCAGGAAGAACCAATGAGTTCAAGGTTCTTCCCCATTTTTTATTCTAACAGGTTTAGTGTGTCTGGTTTTATGTTGAGTTCTTTGATCCACTTGGACTTTAGTTTTGTGCAGTGTGATAAATATGGATCTATTTGCATTTTCTGCATGTAGACATCCAGTTAAACCAACACCATTTGTTGAAGATGCTATCTTTTTTTCCATTGTATGGTTTTGGCATCTTGTCAAAAATCTGGTGTCCATAAATATGTGGGTTTATTTCTGGGTCTTCCATTTGATTCCATTGATTTACCTGTCTGTTTCTATGCCTTTACCATGCAGTTTTTATTACTGTTGTTCTATAGTACAGCTTGAGATCAGGGATGAGGATACTTCTAGAAGATCTTTTAGGATTTAAAAAAATCCCTTTTAGAGGATTGTTTTAGCTATTCTGGGTTTCTTGTTATTCCATATGAAGTTGAGAATTTTTCTTTCAAATTCTATAAAGAATTGTATTGGTAATTTGATTGGAATTGCATTGAATTTGTAGATTGTTTTTGCTAAGGTGGACATTTTTACTGTTAATCCCCCAAGCCATGAGCATGGGAGATCTTTCCAACTTCTATTTCTTTCTTTAGAGATTTGACATTTATTTCATACAATTCTTTGACTTGCTTGGTTAGAGTTTCACCAAGGTACTTTATTTCATTGTGGCTATTGTGAAGGTTGTTATTTCTCTAATTTCTTTCTTAGCCCTTTTGTCTTTGGTATTCAGGAGTGCTACTGATTCTTTTTAGTTAATTTTGTATCCAGCCACTTTGCTGAAGGTATTTATCAGCTGTAGGAGTTCCCTGGTAGAATTTTTGGTGTCATTCATGTATACTATCATTTCATCTGAAAATAGTGATATTTTGACTTCTTCCTTTCTGATTTAGATCCTTTGATCTCCTTTAACTGTCTTATTGCTCCAGCAAGGACTTCAAGAACTATGTTGAAGAGATATGGAGAGAGTGGGCAGCCTTACATTGTTCCTGATTTCAGTGGGATTGATTTAAGTTTCTCTCCGTTTAGTTTGATGTTGGCTATAGGCTTGCTTTATATTACCTTTACTATGTTTAGGCAAGTGACTTGTATCCCTGCTCTCTCCAGGAATTTAAACATAAATGAGTGTTAAATTTTTATCAGATTTTTTTTTCAGCCTCTAAGGAGATTATCATGTGTTATTTTTTTTTTTTTTTTTGTTTTTTTTTTTTTCTTCTTCTTCTTTCAGTTTGTTTATACAGAACCATCCCTGCATGCCTGGGGTGAAGCCTACTTGGTCATAGAGGATGATATCGTTTATGTGTTCTTGGGTTCATTTGGGAGTCCAGGGGCTTTTCTCTCCACCAGAAGTCCTGAATATAGCTGCCCTGCCACTAGGTTTCTTGCTCTGAATTTGGTGAGCTGCTGCTGCTCATACACTGGCTGCAGTGTATGAACCAGGGATCCCCAAAGTTTGGTCAGTTTAGCTGGGAAGACAGGTTGCGTCTTTGAAGCATTGTCTAAGGGCTGTGGATCACATGCTTCTGTAGGTCTGAGGTTGGAGCTCTGTGCCCGGGTACCCAAGCAGCAATCAGTGGCAGGTGATAGCAGCACTCATGTGTGGCAGGGAGCAAGAGCCTGGTACTGGCAGGAAAATAGGGACTTTCCCCATGATTTGCTGGGTCCTTGAGGTTGGACCTGATGTTTCCCTTATCATGAGTTTTCCTCCCTACAGGGATACCCAGTGTGCAGTGTTTTGGGATCCATAGTTCAGTCTGGAAGGTGAGCAGAGTATGCAGGAGCAGAGTAGTGGCTCTCCGATGGTGACTGGGCACCTTTCCTGGGAATTTTTCATGGTGGGGGAGCTGGGGTTTGACTAGGTGTCCTAAGATTGGACCTGATGTTTCCTTCACTGTGCAGTTTCCTCCCAATGGGGAAACCCAGTCTCTGGTGCTTTGGGGCCCACAGTTCTGTCTAGGACAGTAGTCCATCATACAGATGGGTATGTTGGCTGAGGCTAAGCACCTGCCAGGGCACAGGACATTTTGTAGGGATTCTCTGGGTGATCTGAGGTAGGTCCCAATTGCTTTCTTCATTGTGTGTTTTTCTCTAGATTGGAAAATTTGGTCTCTGGTGTTGTGGTGCCCACAGTTTAGTCTGGGATAGTGATCAGATCGCATAGGTGTGTGGCTCTGGGCTGGTGACCTAGTGCCTACAGGGACCCGGGAACTCTTCTGGTGTTTAACTGGGTGACCCTAGAATGGACCCATATACTTCCCACATCGTGGAGGTTCCTGTCACCTGAGAAACGCAATCCCTGGTGTTTTAGGGCCCAGAGTTCTGTGGGTTGGTCGTTGTGCTGTCACTGCTTTCCTGCTCATCCGACACAGTGTCCTCTCGATGCTGCCATCTTGGGTCCTGTGACCCCACCCCCGAAAGTTGGACTCTTTTATCTTATTAAATTAATTCAAAATGGATCTTCATGATCTTGAATTTGAGAGTAAAAAATATACTTGTTTTTTTTTTTGTTGTTGTTGTTGTATTTGTTTGTTTGTTTATTAATTCATTTTAGGCAAGGTTTCCCTATGTAGTCCTGCCTGTCCTGGAATTCACTCTGTATAACAGTCTGGCATTGAACTCAGAAATTCTTCTGCCTCTGCCCCTCGAATGGTGGGAGTAAAGGTGTGCACCCCTAGCTTTATAAAACTCTTTTTTTAAATTTTGCCTGCACGTGTGCTTGCACACAAGAAGAAGGCACCATATCTCACTATAGATGGTTCTGAGCCACCTTGTGGTTGCAGGGAATTGAACTCAGGACCTTTGGAAGAATAGCCAGTGTTCTTAACCTCTAAGCCATCTCTCCAGCTCATCTATGAAACTCTTTAACTAATAAAAAAAAAGGCTGATCTGGAAAAGCGGCTCTTCATTTTCTTTTTTCTGGTGTGAGAAATTCAGCCCAGAGCCATGCACACACCACGCAGCCACTCCATCACCGAGGTACAGCCTCGCCTGATTTTGTGTTAAGAAACAGTTTCATATACATGACACCAGAAACATAAGCAAAGAATACAAATTAAGTATAATTAAAAAAAATCTGAAAATATAAATCCGAGGAAATCAGTAAGAAAATGAAAAGATAGCCAACAGAATGAAGAGCGGTATTTACAAATCATTTATTGGATGTACAGCTGTGCCTAGAATATATAAAGAACTTCCCCAAGTCAACAATAAAAGGCAAATGACTCAATTAAAACCTTGATTAACTTTCAGAGTAGCCATCTCTCCAAAGGAAATAAACAGATGGCCAGTAAGGATACGTAAACATGTCAAACAAAAATAGGCATTAAGTATTTGGCACTGTTTAAAGATGTTAAGTAATGATTTGCCCTAGGACCTAGTATTTATACTCTGGACATAATTCCAAGAGAAATTAGAACATACTCACACAAAACCTTGCACAGAATGAGGAGGAATTTATTTTTACTAACATTACCCACTATAGCTAAAATGTGGAAACAACTCAACAGCTCATAAGCATATATATGTTCATACACATATTTATATATAATCATACATGTTCCTGTTCATGCATAAGTATCATATATATTTACATATATGTATATGTAAATATATATATACATGTGTATATATATACATATATATATATATATATATATATACACATCTATATAGTGTATTCATACAGTGGATTATTTCTCGACAAAGGAAACTGTAGGAGTACTGGTACTTTCAGCAACACAGATGAAATATGTCCTTGTGTGCACTCAAATGCACCAGTCACAAATGTCATAATTTTAAGACTCAAATGCTGTGGCTCTATTGTATAAACTCTGTGGAATAGCAAAGCCATAGACACATAAAGTAGGCTGGAGGAGTGGGGAGATGAAGAGTGAAAACTAAAGAGTACAAAGGATTTTGGAAGAGATAATGCAAATGTTTTACAGTTAGCATGTTATGATACTTGCAAACCTTTCTGAGCACAGTAATGGCTATTAACACGTATACTTCAAAAATCTGTGATATATGAATCATATCTTCAATTAAGCTATTCAGTTAATAATGGATCCGGTGACTATAACTATCAAGAATTTTCTCTTGCTGTTTTCATAGTGTACTCTGCAAATAGTTTTTGGATGTCTACTCTTAAGGGCACAAGCAAAAGAAGAGCAGTATAGATTTTTTTTTTTCACCAAAAGAAAGAATAAAGTAGATAATGAGAAAGGGACAGCTGGACTGGGTTGTTCAGAAGCCTAACGTAGAATGGTGTGACAGAAAACAGAATACTTGTAGGACAGGATACAGGATAATATAAGTGATAATTCCCAAATCAAATATAAAGCCTAAGTGATTAACCCAAGGAAGCCCTGAGATAAATATATTTAACAGATGTTGACAGACCATTGAATTTTGAAACATAGGTTCAGCAAAAAAAGAAATTTTAGGAAGAAAAACCAGTAAAGTAAGATTCAGAAACAGAAAGCTGTGAAGATTGGTGGGTCCTCAGCTTTGCTGAACGGTACGGCTCTTACAGAGAAGGATTTATGACGAAAACATCAGCGCATGTTACTACAATCTGGGAAACTGAGGAAACACGAGATATACAGGGCTAATAGGTAGACAAGGCAGGATAATTCCAGCTGTTCACTGTGGGGTGGTCTTTGATAGATTCGGTAAAATATAGGTGATGTGCTAGTATACAGGCCATGAGATGAATAAATATCAATTCCTGCGCTCATGGGTAGCATTACATTGTGAGGAAGAAAAGTAAATCACCACATGGAATGTGTTGTAAAATTAATGTCATAATTGATGGAATCAATGTGAATAGAGATACACTCAAGGAGAAATTATATTAGCAGAAAAAGGGGGCAGGAGTAGTTTTCAAGTAGAATGGCATTTAAATTATATCTCAAAAGAAAAGACAAAAGAAACAAAAAAAAACCCCTTCTAATTCTTGGAAAAATTTTGTAACATGAAACAGAAACACTATCCTTACTTAAAGCAAGCATAATAAACAGTAAAACAGTAAACCAGGAGAAATATTTGAAAATAATTTTCAAACTGTGGATAGGCAGGAAGTCCTGGATTCTAATTCCCAAGAGAAGGTAAATAAGGAAAAAAGTACTAACATTGCTCAGGTTTCCTGCCTCTAAGCATTACTCATCACAATACAGAAAGAGAAACAGAAAGACAAGACCTGAAGGGGACAGAAGCTCCACAAAGGGAGGAACAGAACCAAGAAATCTGGGCACAGGGATCTTTTTTGAGACTGATACTCCAACCAAGGACCATTCATGGATATAACCTAGGACCCCTGCACAGATGTAGCCCATGGCAGCTCAGTCTCCAAGTGGGTATCCTAGTAAGGGGAACAGGGACTGTCTCTGAGGGAGGTGCAGCCTTACCAGGCCACAGAGGAGGACAATGTAGCCAGTCCTGATGACACCTGATAAGCTAAGATCATATGGAAGGGGAGGAAGACCTCCCCTATCAGTGGACCCGGGGAGGGGCATTGGTAAATAAAAGGGAGGAAGGGAGGGATTCAGATGGGATGAGGGAAGGGTTACATTTGGGATACAAAGGGAATAATTAAAAAATATATATATATATTTTTAAAAAGTGTCAGAGAGGACTCATAATGTCTGCTCATGAGCCTGAGTATTAAATTCTTAATTTGTATGTTCAAGAGATGATATTACCCAAATCAGGTGAAAGAATACTGTAAAGCCTCAGTATTACCACTGACAAGTTCCAGAAATGTCTCACATCTCCAGAGAGTGCATGTTCCAATCAGCTGTACTGGAAATATAACACTATAACACAAGACGCTCTTTTGGGGTTTTTCAAGTGAAGTTAAATGACTATGTGTTACCGTTTGTGCCTGGGTGATTTAAAGACAACAATATCAACCCATAAAATACCTTTAAAAAAACCCCAAGAATTACATGCTAATAATAGATAAGTGAAAGCTACAATAATTAAAGCAATGTGTGATATTAACAAAAATAAAAGGTAAGGGATATACAAATATATATTATTATAGATAATTGAATTTTGGCAAGGAGTCACAGATTATTCCGTGAACATAGTATACATATTTTCCATGTCTTTAGAAACATGGAAATTAGAATTGAATGTTCTATTATGCCATTGAAAAGAGAGAACTTGAAATAAGAAATATGAATGAAAAAATTAAGACAGTATAATTTTTGTTTGGTTTTCCAAGACAAGATTTTTTTTTTTGTAGCCTTGGCATTCCTGTAATTGCTTTATAGACCAGGCTGGCCTCGAACTCACAGAGATTCACCTGCCTCTTCCTCCCCAGTGCTGCGATTAAAGGCCTGTGACACTGCCCCTGGCAGATGCTATAATTTTTGAAGAAAACAGTTATAGATCAGAAAAAGATTTGTTTCAAAAGACACATCATCCCAGGTTAGAAAGTTAAAAAAATTAATGAACTCTTTCCTCAAACTTTAAAATTAAATTAAGACTGAGGGCAGAGCTCCATGCTAGAGTACTTCTTAACCTTTGTGAGGCTGTAGGCCTCCAGTACAGCAAAATAAAAAGTTAAATGAAATAAAAGTTTCATGTTCTCTGCATAAAGTTTGAGGGAAACCAACGGTACATGAGACCCTATCTGTAAGCAAAAATAAAAACAGAACATGTACAGTTAAAAAGATACTATTAAGAAACTGAAAAAGGTCCATCCTGTTTGTCTTTTTTGAGTGAGGATTGATCATCTTACCCCAGGTCCTCCTTGCTTAGCTTCTTTAGGTGTACAAATTTTAGTAGGTTTATCCTATATTATATGTCTAATGTCAACTTATAAGAGAAAATATACTGTGCATGTCTTTTTGCTTTTGGGATACCTCACTCAGGATGATCTTTTCTAGATCCCACCATTTGCCTGAAAATTCCATGATTTCTTTGTTTTTAATAGCTGACTAGTATTCCATTGTGTAAATGTACCACAGTTTCCCTACCCATTCCTCAACTGAGGGGCATTTGCATTGTTTCCAGGTTCTAGCTGGAAACAATAAAGCTGAATAAAGCTGCTACGAACATGGTTGAGGAAATGTTCTTGTTGTGTACTTGAGCATCTTTTGGATATATGCCTAGGAATAGAATAGCTGGGTCTTGAGGACTATTTCTAATTGTCTGAGAAAGCACCAAATTACCACAGAGGGCCTCTGAAAGACTCTACCCTGCAATGTATCAAAGCAGATAATGAGACTCCTAACCAAACTTTGGGCAGAGTGCAGGGAATCTTATGAAAGCAGGGGGAGATAATAAGACCTAGAGAGGACAGGAGCTCCACAAGGAGAGCAACAGAACCAAAAAAATCTGGGCACAGGGGTCTTTTCTGAGACTGATACTCCAACCAAGGACCATTCATGGTTATAACCTAGAACCCCTGCTCAGATGTAGCCCATGGCAGCTCAGTCCCCAAGTGGGTTCCCTAGTAAGAAGAACAGGGAACATTTCTGTCTCTGAAATGAACTGATTGTCCTGCTCCTTGATCACCTCCCCCCGAGAGGGGAGCAGCCTTGCCAGGCTACAGAGGAGGACAATGCAACCAGTCCTGATAAGCTATTGTCAGACAGAGGGGAAGAGGATCTCCCCAATCAGTGGACTTGGAGAGGGGCATGGGAGGAGATGAGGGAGTGAGGAGATTGGGAGAGAATGAGGGAGGGGGCTACAGCTGAAATAAAAAATAAATTGTAATTAATATAAAAAATAAAAATATAATTAAAAAAGAAAAGGAAAAGGAAAATAATGCAGTAAGCAAATGTATTTGCAGTATTTTTATATGATAATAGAATAAAGAAAATATTCAGTAATAAACTATAAAAGTATATTTTCCAAACTGGAAAATATTTTAATGGAATTGTGGGAACAACAGCAACAGCAACAAGAACAGAAGCATTTCAAGAGCTAAAATGAATAAGCCATAATCTACCTATGGCTATGCTCCTTCTACAAGCCCTATGGTAGCTAAAATTAGAAAATAACTGGCAATCAGAAGACATGGAAAAAAGGTGGCACAAACATGCTTCTTATAGGAACACGTAAATAAAATGGTACAAGTATTTTAGAAAGTATTTTGATAATTTCATAAAAGCAAAAATATATTTAGCATGTGATTTTCAGAAGAAAACATAAGAGAAAGAAACCCTACTTTGCAGACGTTTGCCCAAGATAAGTGAAATATATGTCCATACATAACACTCACAGTAGCTGTATTCAAATCAAAAAATTAAACACTGAATCACAACCCAAAATTCTGCCTTTTGGTAAATTTATCAATATATTGCATATTGCCACTTAATGAAACACTGCTCAAAAATACAAAATCATAAAGTTACTCATGCACAGTAAGGGATAAACTCTTCACAAAGGTGCAATTGTATCGAGGCAATACATTGGCTGGCTTGCAATGATGGAGTTATGAAAGTGTGTGTACTGTGGGTGGTTGTATGGTGTCAACGTAAGGCTATACCAGAGAAAGGGTATTGATAGTCTGCATCTGTTGGAGCCAATGCCAAGTGCCATTGGGTGTTTTTTGTCCCCCCCGTTGGGTTGTAAAGAGTGTATTCATGTACTTTCAAAATTGGTCTGTGTGTGTGCAGAAGCCAGCGAAGAACATCTGCATTACTTTGCATCACCATCTGCATTTCCTTTTGAGGCAGAGTCTCTCCCTCAATCTGGTTGTTTGCATTTCCTCCACTAGGCTGGAAACCTGAAAGCCCCAGTTATCATCCCACCTCCACTCCCCACAGAGCAAGAGTTGCATGCATTTGTGCAAAGCCTGGCTTGTTATTTGTATACTGTCATCCATATGCTAGAGCTCATGAATGTAAAAGAGCAAGCACTTCTCATCGTTTAGCTGTCTCTCTAACCCGTAGGTATGTTTTGTTTCACAAATAGCTTTTCCTTTTTTTCTTCTTCTTCAATTAGCTTTTTACTTATTTATTTATTTATTTTGAGCATTGACTTATATACCCATGTGTGTTGGTTCGAACAAGGAAGGGCCTGTCACAGTGGGCACAGGGAGATAAGAGGCAAACTTGTTGGAGTCTGTTCTTTCCTTTCACCTTGTGGACACCAGAGATAGAATTCAAGTTGTCAGGTTTGAGCCATCTCACCCACCCACAGATAAAATGTCCTTCTGGCAACATAGGAAGATGTTTCCAAGCAGTTATAGTAATAAGTTGTGTCTGTCATGATAACATTATAATAACGCACTATTTTGTCAGATATTGGGTAAAATGTACAAATTATGACCTAAAGGGACTAAATGTCAGCAAACAAAATTGACTATTGAAATGAAAAATCTCATTTACAAATAATTTTATCTTTGTACCTCTGATTGAGCAGTGGTATTCCATCTTGTAAATCAATTTAAGATGTGTTATTTCAGATTCTTGGTTGAATAATGAATAGGATATGTTGCCTTGACTTCAAGTTTGCATTATATACAGAGAGAAAGATTTTCAAGAAAGCTATTATTCTTTTTATACAGCAATGGTTTGCTGTTCAGGAGGATTTATTTTAGGTTACTTTACAATATTAACTTCACCATTTCTTCCATATTTGCTTTAACACATAGTTATATACAGCTCAGTTGCTAACTAGGTATATTTATTCTCAAATCATAAGCAGCCATAATAGCAGCATAAAACATAGCTATTTTCATCTTCAACAAATGGTGCTGGTCTAACTGGATGTCTACATGTAGAAAAATGCAAATAGATCCATACTTATCACCCTGCACAAAACTAAAGTCCAAGTGAATCAAAGACCTCAATATAAAATCAGACACATTAAATCGGTTAGAAGAAAAAGTGGGGAATACCCTAGAACTCATTGGTACAGAAGACAAGTTCCTGAACATAACACCAACAGCACAGGCTCTAAGATCAACAGTCAATAATTGGGACCTCATGAAACTGAAAAGCTTCTGTAAAGCAAAGGACACCATCATGAAAACAAAATGAATGCCTACAGATTGGGAAAGAATCTTCACCAACCCTTTATCTGACAGAGGGCTAATATCCAGTATATAAAGAACCAAAGAAGCTGAAAGGCAGCAAACCAAGTAATCCAATTCATAAATGGGGAACAGAGCTAAACAAAGAACTCTTTGTAGAAGAATGTCGAATGGCAGAGAAACACTTAAAGAAATGCTCAATGGCATTAGCCTAGGGAAATGCAAATCAAAACGACCCTGAGATTTTCACCTTACACCCATCAGAATGGCCAAGATGAAAAACTCGAGTGACAACACATGCTGGAGAGGCTGTGGAGAAAGGGGAACCCTTCTCCACTGCTGGTAGGAATATAAACTTGTACAACCACTCTGGAAATCAATCTGGCGCTTTCTCAGACAACTAGGAATAGCGCTTCCTAAAGATCCAGCCATACCACTCCTAGACATATATACAAAAGAGGCTCAAGTACACAATAAGGACATTTGCTCAACCATGTTTGTAGGAGCTTTATTTGTAATAGCCAGAAGATTGAAACAGCCCAGGTGCCCCTCAAATGAAGAATGGATGCAGAAATTGTGGTACATCTACACATCTACACATCTAATAGAATATTACTCAGCAATGAATTAGGAAATCATGAAATTTGCAGGTAAATGATGGGACCTAGAAAGGATAATCCTGATTGAGCTGTCCCAGAAGCAGAAAGACACACATGGTATATATTCACTCATATAGGCATATAATATAAGATAAACCTACAAAAATCTGTACATCTAAAGAAACTAATCAAGAGAGAGGACCTTGACTAAAATGCTCAATCTCCATCCTGAAAGGCAAAGAGGATGGACATCAGAAGAAGATGAAAACAGGAAACAAGTTAGGAACCTGCCACAGAGGGCCTCTGAAAGGCTCTGTCCTGCAGACTATCAAAGCAGACGCTGAGACTTATGGCCAACAGTTGGGAAGAGTGCATAGAATTTTCTGTAAGAAGTGGGAATTAACAAGATCTGGAGAGGACAGGAACTCCACAAGGAGAGCAACCAAACCAGAAAATTTGAACACAGGGGTCTTCCCAGAGACTCATACTCCAACCAAGTATCATGCATGGAGATAACCTAGAACCCCTGCACAGATGTAGTCCATGGTAGTTCAGTGTCCAAGTGGGTTCCATAGTAATGGGAAGAGGGACTACCTCTGACATAATCTGATTGGCCTGCTCTTTGATCACCTCCCTCTGAGGGGGGAACAGCCTTACCAGGCCACAAGAGATGACAATGCAGCCACTCCTGATATGACCTGATAGACTAAGATCAGAAGAAAGGAGAGGAGCACCTCCCCTATCAGTGGACTTGGGGAGGGGCATGCATGAAGAAGGGGGAGGAAGGGTGGGACCAGGAGAGGGGGAGGAAGGGGCTTATGGGGGGCTACAAGTGAATAAAGTGTAATTAATAAAATAAAATAAAATTTAAAAAACATAGCTATTTTAAGCCTCTATTTCAAACAAATTAATAGCAGAGTTCACACTTAGAATCTTGTATTTCTTATATGACTCAAGATTGGTATGGACACCTTTGCAGTAACCAACAGCATTTTAATTTAACCTAACAGCTGCTCAACACCATGGAAATAATTTCTAGTACTGAAAACCTAGCACACTGTCCAGGGCTATAAAGCATAGATATTGGAGGAGAACCCACAAATCCCATTTTACTAAATCCGCATAATCCATGGCAACATTCTAAATATTTGTTTGTTCCTATGCCTGCAGGTTATCAGTTTCTTCATGTTCATCAAGGAAACATCCCTTTTCAACACATTCAGTGTATAGAGACCATATAGAAAATCACAACCAATCAAAATGCAGAGCTGTGGGACCCAGTAACATCCACAATGATCTGCATCTAAGATCCCGAAAACATTTCAGAATATGGGACCTAGAGATTGTAAGAGCAGGAAGATCAGGGAATATGTTGTGAGATTTTATCTCCTAGGAATGTTCAGAAGCCACACCCATGAAATCTTCTCATCAGGACTTCCTAAATGTGAGCTGAATAAAGACAGCACAGTAGACATGCTCAAGTGGGTGGGAAACCCTTTGGAGCCTTAGTCCTAGATGAAGAACTGTAGGCAACTAGAGAAAGCTGTCAGCGGGGGAAATAGCCTTTCCTAGGATGACACACCAATGGGATGTCATACAGGATGCTCAGCTCCTACATCACATATACAAGGAACATTATGCAGACTGAGCTAGTTGTACCTACTTATTTAGGAGTACATGCATATATACTTGTACATAGCTGAATGCAACAACAATTAATGAGAAATGAAGCATGGTTTTGAAAGAGAGCAAGGGGAAGGCATTTGGGGGTGTTTGGGGGAAAGAAAGGGAAGAGGAAAATGATGTAATTATGAACTCAAAGTTCAAGAGAAATAATTTTAAAAGAGGGTATTAGGTTGTTTCATTAGGATAACTACAGGGGGGGTATTTAAATATGAGGGTGACATACTAAACCCGAGGTATTTTTCTCCATCAAATCCTTTCATTTGACTTTTTTTTTATAATTCAGCATATTTTGAGCAACTAATTTCTATTTTCAATTTTATTTGTCTCAGATATAGGGTATCTGCCATGTCTTCCAGTAGAAAGAAAATCAATGAAAATAGCGTGAAGAGCCTGGTAAGCCTGTTTTTGATGAATTATGTCCTTAAAGATATACCCTGTATGCGGTTCAAAATGTATTGATTAGTAACAACTGTTTCTGTAATACGCAGTCTCTTGAGCTTCCTCTGAAGTGACAGGGCTTAATCAGGAGCCCTAAACAAGAACTGACTACCAAAAAGGAGACAGAATAATGGAATTGGCAAAAACTTCCAAAGTAAGTGGTATTTTTAAACTCACAGGAAACAATTGATGTCTGTGCTTGCATTGCCTTCTTTGATTTGTATCATTCATAATAAGGTGCTTAACAAAGGGATTGTTACACTACTGTCTTAATACTCTCGTGAAACCTTCCTAGGTGGTATTGAATATTTAGAAATTAAATACAAGTGAAAAGCATTCTGAAATACCACTTGCACTATTTTAAAGTTGGGGCTTTCTCTGCTTTTGCAAAATATGAACTCCAAATAAGTAGTCTCTGTGAAGTTAAAATCACTCTCTCTGTTTTTTTTTTTTTTTTTTTTTTTTCTCATCTTTATTAAAGCTGTTAGAAACTCTAATACCTTTGGGATTCCTGGATGGATGTCATCTATTAAGTCTGACTTACTCTACTAAATATACAAACAGAAAAATACAGTGTCCGCACAAAGTGGTCACATGCTTCTCCAATGCCCACCACTCTGTGGGTAATTCTTAGAGAAGTTTCTAACTGACTCCAAGAATATGCTATTGTGATTTTGTAATCCTAAAAATCCATAATGTTATTCTTCCAAAGTGCTTTTAAAACATTTAACACATAAGCAATAAACAGTGTACTTTAAACAGTTTAAATCATATTTTGAAAGATCATACTTTACATAATTCTATCAATAACCTTTAATCACTATTATAACTGACAATACTTAATCTCAATACCAGCATGATCTGCCTTTTTAGCCTCTTAGTTTATAGTGAACTGTTTACTGCAATAGAATCTTTGTTGTATGGTCTCTACTCCAGCCTCTTGGTTTGTAAGGCTAAGATCCCACCAAAGAAAATGTCGAATTTTGACAAAGCTTGCTTTAGCAGCCTAAATTTCCCAAGACCTCATAAATCATTTGTTCATTCTTTGCTTTTAAACTCTTTACTTCATCTCCATTATGTCAGCATCAGAACAAATTAGTTAAGAACTTGCAATGACTAGGTTAATGGTTCTGGCCTCTCTAGACAATCCAAAAATGGATTGAGATTTCATATGTCCGTGGTCAGAGTGTGCGCTTTGCCATCTGAAAGAATCCACTCTCAGTTCTGTTATTTGATAGCTGCAGATCTGAGACTTCAAAATCAACTTTGCTCAGTGTCTTTTTTGCATAATATAAAATTTCAGAACAGTAGCGAGTGAATCAGTTTAAAATGAAGTATGCCTTGAATAGTATTCAGACGACTTTTTAATATAGAGATATGTCCAGTGAAAACTCACTACCTTTCCCTTTTCTCTACTGCTGTATCAGTGCTTATTGTTATTGCTGAAAATACCCACATTCTAAAATCTCTTTTATTTAGTTTTATTTTTAAGACAAGCTGCACACACACACACACACACACACACACACACGCACACGCGCGCGCATATGTGTGCATCTATAAGTTATACCCCTTACTTTGACTTTTCAGCTTTTTGTGGAATTTTTAAAACTTCAATGAATACATTTCATAGGGATAAACTAATTATACTGTCTTTCATCTCCGAATGCTTCCTTAGGTTAGATTAGCACTGATAACATATACATTAGATGCAAGTAACTAGTTATCACTTAATTTAAGTATAATTTTACAAGGCTGATTTTTTTCCTTACAAGATTTCCATTAGGCATGGCAACTTAAAAAGTGATTCATTTAAATAATAGTCCAATTATTAAACTTTGAGATGCTAGGTCTTCTAAACATGTTTCCATGGGATTAACATTTTATAGACTTTTGCCTAACGTTATTCAAAGGTTTTTTTTAATTATTATTATTATATTTGAAGTATCGCCAGGTGAAGCCCTCTTCTCAGCAGGTGTCATGTGGAAGTGTGAGAATTTTAGCATTTCTGAGACTGTTCATTGCGATATCTGGTTTTCTAACCTTCTAGCCCAAAGTACCATAAACAGGACTGAAAACAGGCAAGAAAATGGAAGGAGGACCTTCCCTATCATTGGACTGGGGAAGGAACATAGGAGAAGAAGAGAGAGGAATTAAGAGGGGGGATGGGAGAGAGGGCTACAGTTGGGATACAAAGTGAATAAACTGTAATTAATAAAAATAAAATAAAAATTAAAAAAAGAATCTTTACTCTCCTTGATCAGCCTAGAGCAGCAAGCTGTCTTTCTCTGGCTCTGGACTTGTATCCACATTGTGTGACAGGAACAAATATCTATATTTTCAAAAATAACATAATAACAAAATCTTTTCGTAATTTGTAAATAGGTTTGGGTAGTGCTATCACTGGCCTGGATTCCTGTCAAATGCTGTCAATACCATTAGATAGGATTGTGCAGTGACTGTCTAGGGGTTAAGCAGGGAAGCATTTGGTGCTAGAAGACCTGGGGGTTTAAGCTGATATGCCAGCCAGATGAAGATAAGGGACACCTGGAGGGTATCACAAAATTCATGGTGGCCTAGAGGCAGGAGACAATGTGGTTTTCCTCAGAAAGCCTTTTTTAAACACTTTAGTTTAACATATCAGCTTGCTAGAGTAGTAATAGCAAGAGCTCCTTTACCGTCATTTTGCTGTATACCTCAGATGTGAGAGCTAATATCACTCTCCCACGCCTCCGTTCAACACACTTGGAAATATTTGCTTCCATTCCCTTTGTACAAATGAGAAATTTCAGGAATGACTGCATCCTTCACATTACTAGGAGAACCAGCTGGGAACAGTAGAGCCAGCTTTCATACCCTAAACTTCCTGACCACTGAACTCAAGAGTCTGTTCAACAACCGTACTAAGACTCCGCTCTCGAAGTGAGCAAACTCTGCTAGTGAGGAGCTTGATGTCTATGATAAATAAGACTGGCAGGCATAGTTAGATGAAAGGAGGGCTAGCCTGTCTCCTCCCAAACCACTAAACGTAGACACGTGGAATAAGAACAAGATGGGATCATTACTTATTGACAGTATCTTCACATGCACATTGTCTATTTTCTCATGGCAAGAGGGGCTTACAGTTGGATATCTTTTTAGTTCGTTGTGCCTTCCTTTCCTCCGTTTCCTTGCTATCAGCAACTACAGGCATCTTTGTGAACTTCACGTTTTAGCAACTGTCTTTTCCCATGCCAATCCAGCCATCACTAGATGGCAATTTTTGTTGTTGTTGATACTGGTGATAGTGGTGGTGGTGGTGGTGATGGTGTTATTTTTCCCCTTTATTTGGTTGGTTGATTTTGGAGCCAGGGTCTTTTTATGTAGCTGAACATGAATCTGAACTTCTAGTTCTCGCATCTTTACCTTCTGATTTCTAGGAATGCAGGATTATGTACTGCTGAGGATCAAACATGTGGCCTTATGAATGCCGTCCTCACACTTTACAAACTGTTCTTAAATATCAGTCCATTTGTTTCTTGATGGCTACTTTTTTTTATTGGCCTTTCCATCACCACACCTTAGTTATTTACTCTCAAGTTAAAAAAAAAATCAGAATGTGTAAGGCTGAGGAGCTGTGTGAGTAGGGGGAGCCTGCCTACAGCAAGAGAAAGGTCAAGGCATGTTCAAACCCTGAAAGTCCCTTCTTGAGACTGGTAGGCCTAAGACAATTTCCTCCCTGTTCTGAGCCTGTATGTTCTGGTGCATGTAGCCTTATGGCCCCCACCTCTGCCACCTTTGAGGAGGTCACCTAGCCTGGAAGCCAGGTTACAAGTTAAACTTCCTCCCTCCTTACAAGTTCATATACAGCAAGCACCTGGTATGCCTCTTCATGCAAATAAGGTATTCCCAGCACCTTGGTCCTGACCAGGATGTACACTCACTCTGTAAAGCTTCTACCCCAAAGGTATAAATAGTCTTTGTTCCTCTGCATTAAAAGAGCTGTTCAATGAAGCCTGCTTCCCAAGAGTGTTTTCTCTTCCCATTCATAGCTGAGGTCTCATCACACTGCTCCATTCCCACCTTGTCTTCCCTCTCAGGTCACCAATCAGATATTGGGTGATTGTGTCATTAAGGGAGAGGAACCAGAGTAGGAACAAGAATTTAAACAAGGCAGTGGTTGCACACACCTTTAATCTCAGCACCCAGGAGTCAAAGCCAGGTGGATTTCTAAGTTCAAGGCCAGCTTGATCTACAAACCTATTTCTAGAATTTCCAGGGCTGCACAGAGAAACCATGTTTCAACTTCGTCCCCCAATAAATGTATACATTAATGAACAGATAAAAATAAAACAGAATGTAATTACCGATTTTACTTTGCAATATTAAATTGGAACATCATATTGCCTCATTCACCCATTTTGCTGCCTCACTTGTTTGCTGCGTTCTTTTTTCTATATTTATTCCTGATCCCATTAGAACTTTTACACCAGGTACTTTCAAATTTATTTCCTATTATGTTAGTGTTTGTGGTCATTCACTTTCTTGTTACCCTGTGCAGTCATCTGCCTTTCCATTCCTTGCACACTTATACAGAAAATCCCTATCCTAGATAAATTGATCCAGAATAATGGAGAAAATTAGGAAGATCTTTCTACATATGCATTGCAACTTCTGTCCTTAGTTTCACACCAGTTTTCAGAAAGAGTTGTCTGAACTTGCAGATCTTAGTTCCTCGTATGTCATTCATGGAACAATGTTCTATAGTGTGCATTTTGCCCCATTTGCTACTTTTTCTTTTACAAAAGCTCTCTTGCAAAGATGGATAATGATGTCCTCATTTAAAGTGAGAGATACCTCACAGCTCAGTGTATATCGGAGTACCTCATGGGAAAGACTGTCTTCACCCTTGCTTTCTATCACTTTGTCTATTTCTTCTCAGCTTCCTTCACTTCAGCTCTGCTACCTAATAACTAGAGAATTGGGCCATTCCTAGTCCTTTCTGCTAGACAATTTATCTTTTTTCATTCTGCTATTTCTTTTTTCATAGTCTCATTCACCATCTCAGCTTTAGTTGCTATCTAGAAGTCAGTGATTTCAAAATTATTTGTTTGGCACAGAGTTCAGGCTGCAAATGAGACACTTGCAAATATAACTATTTTGGGTAATTTATAGCCATTTCAGGATGAACTTAACTGGAAACACCACAAGCCAGATTTGAAAGAATCATTTCTGGACTCCCCCCCACCCCCGCCATGTTCACCTATTTACTGGCCCTTAGTCAATCTTTCTGAACCAATAGTAGACTCTTTGTCTCCATCTCTTTCTAAGGCCCATATACCTCTACTCTCTTCTCATTTTGAATTTGGTATAAAAATTTCCAAATTTGCCTTTGCATACCCTCTCTTCCTTTTCATGTCAGTTCATCAACCACACCTATGATCAATGGAAATCCGGCCATATCATTTCCGATCTAAGGCCCCACATTCTCTTTGTACTTAGATGGGAAATCTGATTTCTTCCATTTGGGACACTACGACCCCTTGTGATTTTCCCTTCTCTCTTGAACCGGTGTAATCCCAGTTCATTCTTTCCTGCACTTGCTCTTTACGCATCAGTCACCACAGTGCGTGCCTGTTGGTTTCACAAACGTGCCAGCTAGCACTCCATCTCCGGAAGTCGCCCATGCACATCTGCTTTCTAAACTCAAATTCTGCTTTCACTGGATCTCAGCCTTTACTGTTTCCTCTTCATCTATATTATTTTTGGGACCTCTTCCCACTTCATGTGAGCTTTGGGGAAATTTGTGTCTTACTTCTCATAACACTCAGATAGCACACTGTGGGTGTAAGTTTTAGGATCCCTAACACCTACCAGCAAGGTTTCTGGTGCAGAAATATTTGTTAAGTAGAAGAGTGGTGCTTATATTAAACTTTATTAACTAAAGACTCAAATTGCTTTTCTTGCCATTATTCCCATTAATTATAGCGTGTAACTAATATATATATAATATATATAATATATAATATATATAATATATATATATAATATATATTTATTGCAGCTCAAAGTGAGATTTTTATTTTTCCCAGTGACACTGCCTATTATAAAAATGTTACAGAATTGGGCATGTAAGCTTCAAAATGAAGATTCGGGAAGCACATCTTGGTGGTTTTTTTTCCACTTTCTGCTAGGGGAAGGTGTCAAAACATGAGATGATGTCTAAATGATAATAGAAGAATATGAGAGGCTGTGACCTCATCCTGAACTGGATAGTAAAACCCCCAGATGGGCAAAGTGAAACAGTGTGTTACCACATCCCCCTTTCCACATAGTAAAATGCTAATTTCCAGGAGAAAATGAAAATGGTTAGGGAGAAGGATAGTTCTCCTTTGAGTTTTTAGGACCTCCACTATCAGTGGACTTGGGGTGGGGCATGCGCGAAGAAGGGGGAGGGAGGATGGGACCGGGAGGGGAGGAAGGAGGGGCTTATGGGGGGATACTAAGTGAATAAACTGTAATAAATAAATAAATAAACAAACAAATAAATAGATAAATAAATAAATAAAAGACCAAACCTCAGGAAATAAAAATTCGATCTCTACAAGGAAAACCGTTGTGTGCCTCTAAGTGCTACTTAATCTTTGAGACATGAAAGTGCCTGCAATGCACACACGCCTCTCCGATAGCTGAGTGAAAAGACGCTGTCATGAATACTAGGACCTGTTGTGTTGACTCACACGACATTTACGTAAAATAAACACACATCTGATTACAGATGATCACTTTACCTGATTATAAACAGGTGGATGTCAGTGGATTCTAAGGAAGTTTATGCCTTGAAAGGGGTAAGTTTTGTCTGTGGTAAAAATCCTCAATACGTTGTTATTGGATTTCTATTATATGAGCAAAGGGTACTATATAAAGGCTGCATTTTCTTTACTTACTGCTTATTGGAGGGCCGACTTTACTTAAAACGCAGGATAATACATTCCATTTTTATTCAATACAATGGCTTTAAGTGTACATCTCACTTTACCCAGATAAAATTTCCATCCTAAATTTCCTTAAGTGATACAAAACTTGAATTTTATTTATGAAAAAGAATGTGAAGGCATTATTTTCATGATCACGATCTGAAAGCTACAAAGATGTCTAGAGAGATGGCACAACAGTTAGGAGCATATATTTCTCCTTCAGAGAAGAGAGTCTGATTCCCAGAACCCAGGCCGAGTAGCTTCCAATTGGATGACTAGCAATTGCCTGTAATTTTGGCTCCAGAGGTCCAGAGGATCTAACTCCCTATTCTCGCTTCTGTAGGCACCCAGACTCACTGTACCCCACCTCACCCCACCCACACATACACTTAATTAAAAGCAATAAAATACATCTTTATTAAAGCATAAGTGAAATGAGCCTCTTAATTATATGGTTTTCCTAACTTTGAACTCTTATAGTGATATTTGGTTTTCCTGTACAATTTTTTTTATATACATTCACCTGCCTCCACTTTGTTTTAAATGCCAACAGTAAAGCTATTCTGCAACAATTAGTTTGGCTCAACCCACCAACAATATTAAAAGTGACATATACCATATTTCTTAAAGACAGTAGTGAACCAGAACTTCATGTTTCTGCCGAAGCACTCCTATGCTTGATTTTATAACGGTATTTTTAGTTGCTAGTAATTTGGAAAAAGGTGATAGGTGATGGAGTCAGAAATAAAGTGTAACAATATGGTATCCAGCTCAATCTATATATAACACCTAGAAAATGTATAGGAAAGTGAATTTTCTTTCCAATAACACCTGTGACATTTAGACATTCTATAGAATTTCTGCTTTTAGTCTTTGCCTATATCATACACAGGAACTAGTTCTCTCTATATTTAGTCACAGACCTTACACTAGTCAGACACTCAGAGGGTATATGATGCAGTGAATCATAAATTTGGGGGCATTTGTAGCTTCTATAATTCTTGTTTATAAATGGGTTAATAAAATCAGTACCTATTTGGAAAAAGTTAGAAATCTCAAGCGAAGAAACTCAACCAAAACTTCAGCTATATAAAACTTTCTGTGTACAATATAGTTGTGAACTTGGTGCCCCACAGTAGACAGTATTCCAAGAATGAAACTGAGATTTGCCTCATTTACATAACATATATTCTGAGGTAGACTTGCTTTTATGTGTTTGGAGATAATTTTCTCATTAACATAGCAAATGTACTTGATTTCCATTTAATGATCTTGCTAGTACACGACAGGTTTTCATTCCCATAGTTCACCACACACTTATTCTAGATTTCTCTTCTGGCAACATTTTATCTTTCATGTTTAGGAACCATTTCATACCTCTTCTATATAAAATGCTAGTAAATATTTTATACAGGGTCTCAAAGCCTTTGGCAACTGGACATCTGATAATAGCTATATTTAAATAATTTTAAAAATAAACCTGATAATTTTAAAACAGAAATAATAGCCTCTCTCTTTCCTCCTATCTCTCTCTACCATTCTGAATTTTTAGTTGCAACATTATGCAAACAATCAGGACCAGAGAAAGTGAGGTATCATTCATTTCTGGTGCCGTAACAGTTGTAAGCAAGGTATACAGCCAACGAAAAGAGAAGAGGTAGTATGTTGACAGCTTCTGTTGGAACAAATGACATGATTGACTGGAAAATTCAATAAAGAGTTCATCCAGAAGACCAGGCTATCAAAGCACCTGTCCACACACAGACACTTACCTCTGTAAGGCCTTTTCTGGAGACAGTTGCTGAGTTCCAGGGTAGGCTGGCTGCCAACAATGTCAGTGTGCTGTGCTTCTGTCTGCTGGCCTCTCACAGGTGAAGAATGGTGGACACTTGCTCACCCAGCCTAGGGTGTTTTATTTAGGTAGCAGATATTCACCTGGAGAGAGGAGAGCATATTTTACACAGGAACCAGTATAGTAATACCTTGCTCAAGAATAATACACAGATAAAAATTAAATGGTTATGGTAATCCTTGTTTCTGTATCATAATTTTCTGACTTTTAAAGGTTTTTTTTCCCTATGAATTTCTAGTTATATACAATTTTCACTGTATATAAAGATAACACACTGAAAACATATGCTTGGTGGTAGTTAAGTAGCAAATCTGTAAGGCTCTGTTTCTCAATATTGTTGGCACTGGAATGACTCTTGTTAGGATATTCAAGTTGTAGTGTTCAAGTCTAGTGTAAAGATGCATTGGTGTGTATCTAGCCTGCTCATGTTATAAAAGCACATTAAAGAATCTGGAAAAAAATGAGAAGAAATTCAACAAAGCATAAAGGATTTTCATCTAAAAAGTGACTGTTACTCAGTAAGCATAAGGGATGGTCCCACCACAGCATACCAGAGAATTTCTACACTTCTTGTATTGCATTCATTGTTACCCTACTGGTACAATAGTACGGGCTGCCTCATCCTCTCATTTCCTCCAAAGGAAGGCAAAGTGAGTCATCTGGTTGCCTTAAAATGAGAATGACTCTAGGACTAGATTTTTCTTCTCTTTTTCTCTCTTTATTTCTCAGTGCTGGCCTCAGAAAAGGTACATTCTTTGTGATTTTTTCCTTAGGCCATAGATATGTTTAGTGACAAGTGCTGTTGGTAATAGTTAATGAAGATGAATTACAGTAGAGCACATTTGGTTTATGTGCATTCCGTTCAGAGGAAAATCTGAGATGGCCAATGTTCAGTTTCACAGCCATGGTTTCACATGACCCATTTCTTAGTCTCTCTCTCTCTCTCTGTGTATGTACATGCATGCATGCATGTGTGTGTGCGTGTGTGTGTGTGTGTGTGTGTGTGTGTGTGTGTGTGTATGCATATTGTGTACAGGTGCTCTTGTCTATGGCAGATTGTGGACTAGCATCAGGATGCCTTCTTCAGTTGCTTCTCTACCTCATTTGTTGACAATTGCTCTCTCACTGAACCTTGAGATTGCCCTTCCAGGCACGCTGATTGGCCAGCATGACCGCAGAATCCTTCTACACACCTTTACTCTCAATGTGTTCACAGATGCATACCACAGAAGATGCAGAGTTTTATGTGGGTTCTGGGTCCTCAAACTCAAGTCCTCAACTTGAACAAAAATCACTTTCCTCATTGAGACCCTATACCCTCATTTTTCTTGCAAATTCCCTTAAAACACTAGTGGAAGGTTTGCACACATATGGATATATATTCTTGGCCTGTTCCTAATAATATATTCTGGGGTCATCTGGTGTTTTGATACATGCACACAATGCAGGGTTAACCTTTTTAGTTACTTGGCATCTACGTCACTTTGAATGTGTGTAACTGCCTTGTTATCAAAACATTCAAAATCTTTTCTCCTAGCTATTTTGAAACATACAATCTATTAGCAGCTACCGTCACCCTACGTTGACATAGAATACAGAATTGATTGTTGTAATCTCTAACTTTGTGTCTGTTTACTAACCTCTCCCTGTCTCCTCTCTTCATCCTTTTCAGGATTCTAGTTTTCACTATTTTTCTTTCTACATCTCTCATTGAAGAAAAAAAAGAAACTATCAATATTCCTGAAACTTATGAAATCTGAGGCATCTATGTATTTCAGCTCTTCACCATAGCCTTCCTTTCCCTTTGCATATTGGAGTTTAATATTCTTTCATAAGCAAGCACAAAACTAACTAGGGCTGGTGTAGGTGAGACAGCTCAGTCAGCACAGTGCTTTCGTGCAGGCATGAGAACCAGAGGTTTGTTACCAGAAGCCATGCCAAAGGCCAGGAGTGGCAATATGTTCTCCTAATACCAGTTCAGAGCACATGGAGACAGGTAACAGTCTGCTTTAGTGGCCAGCCAGCTGAACCAAACTGGCAAGCCCCAGGACCCAGATAGAGAGCCTCTACCAAGATAAACAAACAAATAAACAAACAACAACAAAACTGATGGATAGTACCTCAAAAGGCACTGTCTTCCACCTTTTCCACTCACAAGTGTACAAGTGTACATGTTCCCATAGACATGTGTAAATGCATACACAGAGAAACATTCCTTGCACATACACACCTCAACAACAACAAATACAAGAGTTACAGCAATGAAACAATAAAATTACTAGCTTCAAATGCATATAGTTTTAGCATATACAATGTAATATATATTATATATAATGTATGTATAATATATATGGCACTTGAACTGACTGGTTTGGGAAAAAGGAATTTCACTGTGTTGTTTATTTTCCTCTAGATGCATGTGTACAGAGACTAAGAACCTCATTGTTCTTTCCTCCCACCGTGTGGGAGGAAATTCCTGGGCAGATTGCTGGCGCTCAGTCTGAGTGTAGCAATGAAACATTTGAGCTTCCATGTCATCTTTTTCAGCGTTTGTGTACACTGTCAGCCTGTAATGAAGATATAGCTAAATAACTGACTCAAAAGTCAACCTCTTAGAAATGGTTGGATTTGGCTTTTAGAGTAATCGTAACTTCGCTCTGGTATTAGTAATCTCATCAACTTTTTGGTTAGGGATGGATAAATAACTAGCTTTTAGTATGTAAATTACCAACAAAAACGTTTTGCAGAAAATGGGTCAGGTTAGAGATGTAAATGAGGCCTAAAATGTCTCATTAGGTTTTGAATTGCCTTTTTTTTTTTTTCCCCAAGCATTATAAATCTTGTAAGCTTTTGGGGTAATTTTCCTGCTTGAATAAGTTAGTAAAGTCTTTCCCAATAATAAATGAACAAAAATACCTCTAAAACTAATTCTGCTTGAGAAGACAGAACAAATTGAATGTTGAGATATCATTTATTAGAAAGTTACCTAATATTCCTGTTTCATAGTATTTTCAGATAATAACATGCCTCGGGTGCCAGCAAAGATGTACAGGTTTCACCAGGCTTGCGGTGCTCAGGTAGGGGGAGAAATCTCTATCAATTGCTCCTGTTTAAAATCAGTCGTCCTGTTGAAGTATGCTTATCAGATCATTAAGGATAGGGTACGGATCTTTTCTTCAGCGAAGGGTTACCTTTGATTGTGGAGAGTGTCTCTTTGGTTGTCTTCTATGAGGCTTCATTTACACTGCTCATTACTAAAACAGGTTGCCAGAACAACTGCTGAATAAACTTGTCATCTCCCTAATAGTACATCTCTTTGGCCAGTGTAAGCTGTTAATCGATAACCATGGCTGTAGAAATAGTAGAAATAGGGTGACTCTGCTTTAGATCTCACAAAACACTAATGAAACAGTGCCACATCACAGAGCTAGACTGTCAGGAGACAGTTAAACACATTCCCCTTTAACCACGTTAGTTTCTACTCTACACTAATTTACACACAGTCTCAATTAGCCTTGTGTGACAAAGTATAAAGTGTTCACCTATCACAGCACTGCCAATGTTTAGGACAGTTTAACAAATAAAACTCATGACGGGGCTGAAGTTTTGTCACCGTGAAAGCTGCAAAATGTGAAATAGTAAATATTCAACTACAGCAGCTACCTACATTTAACATGCTTTAAAGATCTCTAAAGGGGAAATCAATAGACCCACTGCCATCATTTGGTTTGTTTTTGTGCAGGTGCTAGCTCAGGATAAACAAACCCCAGAATTATGAGCTTGCATTAGCAAAACTGTACTGTTGGCACCAGCCGCTCCTCTTATCTTGACTCATGGAATTCAGCTCTATCTGAAACACCCTCTGCATCGATTGCCCTCTCCTCCATCCATCTTCCTTTCTATTTCCCAAACAGCCAGCTTTCTAATGGACCTTTGCAAAAGAACTGTGGTGTTTTGAATAAGAATGGCCACCATAGGCTCATATATTTGAAGGCCTGGTCATTAGGGAGTGGCACTTTGTTGAAGGTAGGTGATGCCTAGTCACTGAGTGTTACTGGAATTGGGCTTGGAGGTTTCAAAAAGCCCAGGCCAGTTCCAATGTCTCTCTTCCTCCTATTGCCTAGATGGATATCTGACTCGCAATACTTCTCTGGCTCCATGTCTCCCTGAATGCCACCATGCTTCCCATTCGGCTTACTAAACCTCTGAAACTATAAGGAAGCACTAGCTAAATGCTTTCCTTTGTAAGAGTCGCCATGGTCATTGTCTTGTCACAGCAATAGAACACTGACTAAGAGAATGATTCTTCTTATTATTTTTCTTAAGCAATCCAAATTTATATCTTCATATGCTACATATTCTTACAGGTGAGATTTTACTCTTTCATTATTTTACACATGAAGAGATGTGAGATAACAGACTTTATAAAGTCATTTCATCATAATTGGTCTGTACTGCCTACTAAACTTTTATAGATAAATAAGGGATCGCCCTGAGCATTTTAGGAGAGGATAACAAAGGAGGTGACAGAAGATACTGAGGATATTCAGACCCTTTTCTGTGGGTGAAAACCAGAGGGCCACTTGGATGTTCTGTACCTGTGTCATGGCGTGTGCTTTGGTAGCAGGCAGTAGACAGGGCAGATAACTGGAGAGTAAACTATACAGCCGGGCATGTATTTATGTGGTCTATATAGTGCCATGCCACTTTTATTCTCCACACAACTTAAATTCTACTGTTGGCCCTCTGAAATCTCACACTCATTTACTTCTCACTCCTGAGTCCTTAAAGTGCTCTTTACATTGTTACACTAATTACATGGTTCAGATGATATGGGATGATACCTGTCTTGTCAACATCGTCATTCAAAGACCAGCTTCCTAGACACTGAAGGAGCAAGAAGCATGTCCCTGCTTCTTTTGGTCACATTCACTTACTTACCTCTTCTTCATAAATGCAGAAGACACCAGTATAATTCATTCATTTATGCTATTTACTAAATGTCATGTTCTAGATACTCATTTTATCCTCCAAACATTCACACAGAAAGCATGGTTAATTACCAGTCCCGTAGATTCCCTAAGATTATGTCTTATATGGTGATACTAAAATGAAGTCAGGTGAAATGACTCCAAAAGCAATGATTTGTTACACAGGATAAGCACAGAGTCTGCAAAACACATGTTTCTTTAACTCAGTCTGGCTTTTAACGTATGTTCTCCCCACACATTGGGAATCCATTCTTGCAATTGGTTATTCTTGGCTGTGCTTCACATAGAGATCCTCTAATATATCTGACTCTTTCTCCTCAATATACACAGCATCAGGCAGATTACAGAATCCATGCTAAAAATCCGATGCGTATTTGTTGTACTGAAGAACATTCCATACTCCAAATCAATCTGTTATCAAGAGGGACAGGTATATAATCTCTTTCCCTGTCTTTGTCACTTTGAGTTTTAGGTCTTCACATGTGAATGTGAGATGTCCCCTACATGGCCATGCATCAGAAGGCTAGTGGTGCTATTTTATGAAGCAGCAAACCCTTGGTGTCATAGGTTCTAGCCAGTGGGCCGGCCTCAGGGTAAGAGTTTGTCCATGCTTCCAGGCCTGTCTCTGCTTCCTGATGTTCCAAATATTGCCTCACTATCTTACCACCGAAACTCTCCCACCTTTCCTACACAGCGGGCTGAAATCACATGCCAGAAGCAGTTTTCTTTAACTTGCTTCCTTTCATTGTTTAGTCACAGCAGCTTGGAAGTGACTAACATAATTAGGAAAGAAGATTTATCTTTTCTGCCATTCATTTATTTTTTAGGCACATAAGTAGCTCAGTCGTGCATCCTGTCTGCCCGTGGTTTGCAAGAACTCGCAACAGCAGACCTGACATATGTTTAGAGTTGTTCCATTTTCAATACAACACAGTTTATTTTATTTATCAATAGGAATGCTTATGTGGAATGAATATCTAAGCTATTTTTTAGGAGTCATTTCATTAGTTTAAGTGCATCCAAACATTCCCTTTTCAAGAATTTAAAGTCCCTGTTTCATTCAAAGTGGTATCTTACTGTAGTAGGTATGCTTTATAGTTCTCATCTTTTATATCCCAGGAATAGGGAGTTATATGGTGATAGGATAATTCCTGGGAGCTAATTGAGTTAAAGCAGGAAGTATGGGAAATAACTTGAGCAGGAAGTTAGGTACTCTGATTTTGCTCCATTTAAGTTTATGACATGGGTTAAGTGATTTAATTTCTCCCAATGTCGGGTCCTTCATCTAAAAACATAGAAATAAAAATAGGATGTTAGACTTGTTATCCCTAAGGTGTCTGCTAATTTGAATGTCCCACTGTAGGGGATTCCTGTGGCCACACGGGACTGGAGATTGTTAATTGCTTCAGAAGTATGTCCACAGACAAATTAGATAGCATGGGACAGAGAATGCAGCTTACTTCATGTGCTACTGTTTGTGACTGTCATTTTTTTTAAGGTGTTAAAAAACTTATTTCACTGAACGTATGTCTACTCAATCAGGATAGCTATGTTTGCTACCCAAATGCAGAGAGGAAAATAAATAAAAAACAGAAAAAATAAAGCCCTGTACTAAATAAACACACTATAAGTCTGACACTGTGAGGTTAGCCTTCAGGAAAAATAAATACCCCAATTTACACAGAAGTACAGCTTTTGTTGAGAGTATATTTGAATTATACACTATTTCTGTTACCCCAAAATGTTTTGTTTTTGGCTGTAATTATTTTAGTGAGAGAAGTTAAGAGTAAACTTTTTATAATATAGTTTGTTTGATATACATGTGTGTTTGTAAATGTTACAAAGAGTTGGAAAATTTACCTTTCATATTTTGGGTTATACTTTTATTTTAAAATTTAGTTTGAGTACTGTTGCTATAATGTTCTTTTGAAATGTATACACCTTACCCGTGTTCATTCAAATGCTGATCCCCCCACTCTCTGGTTTCAATCCTGGTATTTCATTGTGATACTTATTCTAAAAATCCTGTATCAGCTTTGTGCCAAAATAAAGCAACTAGACACAATGTTGAGCTGGGAGGAGCCAGAGGACAGGAAAGAGGGGAGGAGCTAGAGGGCAGGAAATGAGTGGGGGTAAAAGGGTGAGGAGAGCTAGGAGCAGGGCTGGCCGAGAGATCTTGGAGTACTTGGAGCATGAACCAGACCTAAGATTTCACAAAAAGCAAGTATAATGTGGGAAATCTAAATGTTAGATTTTAGATTTAAATCTAAATGTTAGATTTAAACTATTAGGGTTTGGAGGTTTAGGATGGAGTAACTATTGCCCAGCATTGTGTTCAAGGTTAAAGAAATAAATCCAGTCTCTGTGTGGTGATTTTGGTATACAGCTATTAGGCTTAACAGCAAGGATTACCAGAAGATATATCAATAGCAAATATTAGTCGCCTATTACAACAGAGTACAAAAAAAAAAAAAACAAAAAAAACCCATGAGTCCTAAAATAGTTTAAATTTTGTCTATGAAAAGCATTATACTAAGCTATTGTATTACCTTTTATATAACATTATACTTATTTATATTGATTTTTTTTACATTTTAAAACATATTATAATTCTTTTAACTATTTTTCAAACAACAATTTTGAATGACAGAGATTAGGATAAAGTGTATCTTAAATTACCCAGGTACATTTTGGAAATACTTACACTACAGATTTAATTAGCTTATATTTTTAAAATTTTATATTATTTTTTTTATATTATACTTTGATCATATTCTTTTCCTAATAGTATGTTGAAAGATATGAGTTAAAGTTGGAAAATCATAGAGTAAGCAGAGATATATGCACAACTGTCATCTGGCCTGGGTAAGGATACATCGATCACTTTCTGATGAATCTGATTTTTAAAAAAATTATATTCTTTATTTACAAATTGCTGAAACCTCAAAGATTATAGATACACTTGTATACACAGTTGGACATAGTTCCTAATAGTGCCACTCCTTATAACCAAGCATTCAAACCCATTCCAGCATGGGTTAGATTATGACGTGCTGTTTGGGTGGGAATTAGTGCGGGCAAATACACACACACACACACACACACACACACACACACACACACCACAGAGGGGAGATTGGAAAAAGAGAGGGAGAGAGAGAAAGAGAGGAAGAGAAAGATTCATTGGAAGCATTTTAAAGTTGTAATGAGCACATGACCAGAGAGAAAAGAAATGAGTGCTTCTTTAACAAGCAAAGAACTAAGTACCCAACCTTTTGGACTATGCTGGAACAGTCCAAACAGTCTATAATTCAAACTACCTTTTCATTAGTAGCAAAGTTTTCTCTAGAGAGCTTTACAAAATTTTAGTTTCTTTTACCTAAATCTCTGACATCAGAATGTAATGGAAAGCAAGGGGGAAGGGTGGGAGGGAGGGAGAAGTGAAGGAAGGGATGGAAAAAAGGAAGGAGGGAGGAAGGAAAAGAAGAGAGAGTGGGAAAGGTTGAAGATGCCTTCTTCCTAGTAACTTGCCATTCAGTCTTAGACATGAATTTATAAAAACAGATAACAAGTCATGTCCTGGAAATAGAAGTTGGTTTCTCCACAAGGATTCATGTTTGTATGTGCCAGTTCTATCAAATTAATTAAGATCTGGCACATCCCCAGATCTTAAATACCGCCTATGACTGATGGTACCTATAAAGTTCATTCTTCATTCCTTTGGTCAAGAACATTTTAGCCAGCTTCCTTTGGAACACTGGTCCCATTATCTAATCAAGTTCAAAGAGTCATCAGATCTCATCAAATCCCTTTTCATAAAAATATATATTACTTCTGCAATGCAAATACATAGACAAGCAACACTTTCTCTTGTAATTTATCGAATGCAGTGAAGTAATCTATTTAAAATGTCTCTATTTATTTCTTTATCAAATGTTTATTGATTTTTTTAATTATCAGAACTAATGTCTAAGCTGTAAAGTGGAAAACCCTAAAAAATAATATTTTCAATAATTATTTAATCTTTAGAATGCATTGTGAATGAAATGATAAAAGTAACTATATACATATTAAAAATATTTAAAATTAAATAATTAAAGTTAAAAATAAAACATACAAATATCTTAAAAGACTATATATAGTTATTTTCTACTTGAATATGCTACATTAAAATAACCAGTTCTTCATTGAATAAGCTGATCATATTTTGTACTAAATGTTTATTTTTTAACTTATTTCCCTGACAGTCTGCCTGCTTGATTTGAAATGCTTCAAATATTTTAGATTGAGTTTATTTCCTCTACCCCAGGCAACAAGTCATGCCTCACTATGTCTGGCATTGTATCACCACATGGAGATGAAGGCTCCCACTCATCACACCTGTGTTCTGTGGAGGTCATTGCTGTCTGAGGCACTTTACAAAAGAGCTAACACAAAACATGACATCATGTTGCTTGGGCCATCACTGGATCTGGGTCTGACGGAAACCGAAAGCACTGTCTAGCAGAAATGGGCGACCTGCTCATCACACTAATTCACACCCAATATGGCAAGTGGCAATCCTGAACTTGTCACTAGCTAGGAAGGCAGTTTTCTTAGGCTGACACAGTGCCAGCAAAAAGGGGGAAGGCCTGCTGGGAGAAAGTGGGCTGATGGCTACTCTCTAAGGGAAGGAGAAAAAGAGAAAGTAGGGAAACAAAAACAAATAACGGAACACCGTCGTGATGTAAATTTGCCAAAGATGCCAGGAGGGAATGTAAACCAAGCCCTGAGACCTTTGTTTCTGAATCTTGTTTTGTTTTGTTTTGTTTTGTTTTTGACATTTCAGATTCCTCTACAACTTCAAACTATCAGATGCAGCAGAGTGTGAAAAACTTTCTGAAAGACCAGTATTGGCACTTTTATTTGATTTCTCTTTCAATACATTGCAAGGAAGGCCAGCTTAAAAAATTAAGTTGTACTGCAAACTTAGTAATAAAGTACTCTGATAATAAAACGGTAATAAAAAAAAAAGTTTGTTCTGCTGCTACCAAATACTGAAAATAAATATCTAATTTTTACAAGTTGACCAACGTAACTTGTCTAAGCTCTTACTGCAGCAGCAGTAAGGGTCTTGCATGATTTAAAGTGCCTCTGAGGGCGAATGTGACACTATCAGAAAGGGTTCACTAGCCTGAACTGGGGGTGAGCGCGTTCGTGGTACACACGTGGAAAAAAGTAACCTCACAGACATTAAGGCAGTGCAGTCTGACGGCAGGAGAATATGTTTGAAGGATAATGCTAAGTGGCATGAGATACAGTTTCCAAAGACTGCACAATCAAGCATCTAAGAATAAAGAAATAAAATTCAGAAAACAGCATGCTAAAAGCCTGTTTCTTCTTTGGTTGTAACAGAATTATGGGGCCTGTGTGTGTTTGGGGACATAGAAAGAAAGAAAGAATGAAAGAAAAAAAAAAAAGAAAAAAAAAACAGGAAGGAAATTAAATTTCTATTTTCACAGGCAATAACGTGTCATACAATTTGCAATTAAAAATAAATTAGGCACAAAATCTGCAACAGATTGTTTTTAAACTTTCATTAAACCTCTTGAGTTAAGCTGCTAGATGCAATGTGCTAACAGAAATGCTAGGGTTGAAATGAGTTTCTGGCATATGAAATAAAACTATGTCTTCAATCTAAAAAATTTAATTTACAGCTTAGCTGATTGGATGTAGCATTTTAACACCACTTTGGAGGTTGAAGAACAGCAAGCGCCATAATCCACTGCGTATTTTGATCACTACCTCACAAGCATGTAACATACTTTGTGTTCAAGGGAAACCTTTATCCAGGATGCAAAGCTGGTGCTGAATTATAATCACATTCAAAAAGATTGCAGGCCTGTGGGTATTAAGCTTTGCACTCCCAAGCTTAGCCAGGATTTAAGCAACCTACTCTGGGACCATACGGTTGATCTGATAAGAGTACTATGAGACCTTGAAGTTTATTTTTATTAGAAGTTTTGCATTCAAGGTCTCAAACATTAGACCTTTTTTAGTGTTAATCAAAAATGTTTTCATGCAAGCTCCAGCAATGACACTTACAAGCAGATGGAATTTCATAAGAGAGTGAGAGGAAAAGAAGGAGTCACAGACACAATGGTTTGCTGCCTAAATGAAAGGAAATCTTGAAGGTCCAAAAACAACTTCTGATGTCTTAGATGTTATTCCAGATTTCTTTGGTGTATTTGTCTGAAAAAGATTTGTGAGATATTTTCCCTACTTGATTTAAATAACTTATTTAAATGGCAGATGCCATCTGTATCAGAAAGCACTCAACTCTTTTGCTAAACTTTTTCTGTTCTGATGAATCAGGGAGTTATTTCTGGAGCAGGTGCTGCTCACACACAGTCTCTAATATGTGATAAAAGGGTAAGAGAGGAAGAGAGAGCTCAGAATTCAGTTCTGCATGCGCTTTTACAAAATGATTATTAAACATTTCTGCATGAAATCTCGTTAAAAAATAACACTAATTATACCTAGGTGTTTAATGCACAAGTCTTGAGTCTAACATCTTTTGTTTGTTTTTTAATCATTAATATCTAGTGGATATTTGGGGAGTTATTTCTCTTATACCATTATGGTTGAAAAGTTAAGGGCCTATGATAATTTCAAAGTAATCT
The DNA here is from genome assembly GCF_907164565.1 of Psammomys obesus. Taxonomy (NCBI): domain Eukaryota; kingdom Metazoa; phylum Chordata; class Mammalia; order Rodentia; family Muridae; genus Psammomys; species Psammomys obesus. The sequence continues at coordinate 9,922,032 of NW_026596147.1, forward strand.
ATTATTGTATTTTTTTTTACCTTTATTTATCCCTTGTCTTACTTTCCTCTTTTAATAAAAAATCTACCAGAAGTATTCAAATTAGAACTTTTTCATAAAAATTTAATAAAAATAGTTTTTTTTTCATTCAAAGTTGTCATGGATAGAGACCAAGAAATAAATATTTAAAAAAAAATTGGGAAACGTTGTTTTTCATAACTGGGAAAAAAGTCAACACAGCAACTCTTATCCTGGGTCATAAGGATTAGTGATATGTTTAAGTATAAATATGTGACGGCCCCAAGATTTCTGTGTTTCACAGCCTCATCGTCTTAGGGAGAGGACTGGGAAGAAGGGATGTTTAGGCCTCTGTTGGATCACTGTAAAATGCATCTGATTGACAAGCACATTGGGTGCAGTATGCAGGTGGCTTGAGATAATTGTAGCAATTCTCTGGGTCTGAGCTAAACAACCATATTGCACCATCAACCCAGTAAAATTTAAGATGGGAAAATAGTCTCAGATACATGGATATATTAGAAAAGTTGGGAAAAAAAATCAGGGTTTCAGGCTTAGAATTCTAGGAGGTCCTGATAATACAAATAGGGATACATTATAAGGTGACTGGAATATTTCAGAAACATGGACAAAATCTCTTGGAAAAAAAATCAAAGTCAGCATACAATTGAGGTGACTGCATGCCTGTGCATCTTGTGGCAGTATCTGCAATAGCCAAACTATGGCATTACGTAGGTCACCAGAAATAGATAAATGTATAAGGACAAGGCAATGTGGCACAAACACTTAGTAGAGTTTAATTAAGGTACAAATAAATAAATAAATAAATAAATAAATAAATAAATAAATCCACTTTCTGGTTGGATTTAAGTTCTGCTTCACAAGGTGAAACCAATACCAGGTACCATTCTAGGACCAAAATGTATGGCTAGATAGGACACAGGTAATAGTAGAGAGTCTACTATTCTTATTTTAATAAATGAACATAGTATTAAATGGTGTTTTGGTGATTTGTCATTATACCCATAGATCAGTGTCTCTCTCAACCCTGAACTAATAAGCCTCAATAAATGATGATTAACACAATGACCCCTAACTGGCCAAGGCGCAGAGAATAAAAAGTTCCAGGGGGCTGATGGAACATATATGTATCACATCCTTTTTGCCCAAGCCTCAGCGATTATTACAGAAGATAAGAGTGAAATGACTGTAAGAGATAGAGGTGTGGGTGGGGGTGATTACAAGCAAACAGTACCTTCAAGTCACAGCCGAGCAGCAATGGTTGCAAGAGTGTGAACAAAGCCTGTGTAAGAGCAAATCAAATCCCAGCATGTAGAGGGGAGGGGAGCACAGGCTTTCTAGGCCTAGGCAGTAAGTTATTAGATACTGTTAGCTGCTGTGAGAGACAGAGTCGATTTTCTCCATGCATGAAGCCCTGATAAGTTGACCATGCTCTGTTGGAAGGCCACACATCCAAGAATAACTTCGCAGACACAAATTAGTCTTGATAGGTTTTAAAAAATGATTCAGAGTTAGTTTTGTACAGAAGAATTAGTAGATTTAGGAAGAGTTGTGGGGTATTTATAACCAAATCACATCAGTGAAACTCTCAAAGGACAAATTGCATATGGCTGTGTGTGATGCTTGTAATAAAAAAAAAAAATGAAATTATATATTTTGAAAAAAAAAAAAAACAAGATGGAACTAGAAATTATAATGTTAAGCCCAATAAGCCAGATTCGTAAAGACAAATATCACAAGCCTTTCTCTTATATATTTAACCTAGATTAGAAACAATTAACAAAAGGACATGAAAGTAAAATTGGGACCTCTTCGGGAAAGGAGGGAATTGTCAGGAAGGGGAAGAAAAAGAAGTGGCAAGAACAGTAAATGGTGCTGAATATGACGATTGTAATGTATACATGTGTTACGTCACAGTGAAGCCTATTATTTTGTACAACATCCGCTGACAAAAATAAACCTGCCTAGTGAACAGCACATACAGACACACACACACACACACACACACACACACACACACACACACGCTGCATATACACACACTAACAAAACCCAAACAAAACAACTACAACTCTGAATCAGTGAGCAGCACACTCTCAGTTCTAATACCCAGCAGGCTTTGAGGCATTACCAAGTCAAGGCTCTCAGGGATCTCATAGCAAAGAGGAAGAGATAATCTTCAAGGGCCTGTGATTGCACAAAAGCTAATTCCTGGGGGATGTGTGCAGCTTTAAAAGGATGAACCCGGTGGCTTGAAGCATTCTGTAATAAATTCAAGAAAGATTAAAGACATGTGGTGGCTGATGGAGGCTATGCAAGATGTCCAGCAGCGTGGCTACAGCATGGCTGAGTAAAGAGATGCTGTGAAGTTACCATCAGACCCCTTCACATGCTCAACGTTTGATCTCGAAAGTAAATGACACCATTTATTATGCGTGCTTGTTAATCTCTTATCTCTCATTTGCTAGAACTTGGTCCTCTTCTGTTCTTCTGTCTTTTGGATTATTCCTTTTTCAGTGTTCTTTTCTGTCTTGTCAACATTTTTTTCCTCTCTCTCTCTCTTTTTTTTTTTTTCAGGATTCTGCTTAAGTTCGCTGCTTTTCTTAGTCAAAACCCATTCCTGTGTGCTTGGATTTTTCCCAATGGTTTGCTCTTCATACGTTGCTGGTGATTTTCAATCTGTGTCTCTGGCACTAATCATGTTCTAAGACCCAGAGCTATATCAACATGGCCTGTTAAACATAGCAAGCCTGGATCCATTAAGGAAATCAAAACTAAGGTGCCATGAACTGGATTCAGTCTATTTCTTTAATTTACTCTATTCCTATCCATTCCTATACTTCCTTCATCTCATATTGACTTAATTTTGATCCATAAGACAATTATTTTCATCTTCAATATGAACATCCAGTGTCATAAATCCCTATGAATTCTACCAAAAAAAAAAAAAGTTCTAACATCTGCCATCACTTCTGTCAGTTTACTCATCATCTTCCCATCACATATTTTCAATAACTCTGTTACCTGCACCCTCAGAAACAGTGGTAATCCATACATGGTCTCAAGACTGTCAACTTTGGAAGATGTTAGAAAGAAAATCTCAAGCCATGTCAGACCTACGAGATAACAAACTCTAGGTAGAGAGCCTGCTGTTTCTTCATGTTTTTAGACAAATACTTTTGTTGATGTTGATGAATGTTAGACTTAAGAATCACTGGTCTGGTTGACGTGTACTCTGTTAGCTAAGTAACTCTCTTTGTAGCAGACTCAGTTATTTCGTGTCCTCTGTGCGTACACCTACCACAGACTCCCCTAGCTGATGTCTTTAGCAGAGTATTCGTAGTAACTCACATTCAGACATTGTGAGGCTT
>NW_026596147.1:9925430-9928150 GCF_907164565.1 Psammomys obesus
CACAATGGGTGGCAAAATGAGAAGCCTCACAATGTCTGAATGTGAGTGTAGCAAGAAATAAGGAAAGCTGTAACCTGAGTGTATAAAGATGCATGTCAAAACCATCTTTTTTTTTATTTTTCTTGTTTTGTTTCACATTGCATAAAACATTGGAGGGTGCATGAGCATGTCAAACTGCAACATGCAGACAGGTCAGAGAAGGGAAAACATTGTTTCCCTAGAGAAATACAGAAAATCGTGGTAAGATGCAGCTTAGTATTGTCAAGGCTATCTGAGTGTTTGAGTTTACCTTTTTATTCCTGGTCTCTCTTCAGTAATGATTCTCATATTTCCCATATGTCATGCACAATTATAAATACTCTGTCTGATAAATATGCCTGTGGTTTTCAAGAACCACGGCTTTGCAGATGTTTGTCTTTTTATGGAAGGCTTAATTGAAAAACCCTTGCCCATAAAATCCCAACCATTCTTTTAATTCAGTTCAAATGTGGAGTCTGAACTGTCTGTTGATCTACTCTGACTTCTGAGGTCAAAGTCACGTGTCTCTTCTGTTCTCCCACACTGGTCTTCACACACTTCTGGGAGCTTTCATGAGCACAGTTTACTATCTTATCTTATCTTACCAGTCCCTCTGCTCACCAAACAGTAACTTTCTCAGCCCTGGGATCACAACCTTCATTTGTATTTCTTGGGTAGGAGGGGAAAATAGCATTTAAAAAAATATTCCTACTGATTTGGTTGTGCACTTTCAAGAAGCAAAGTAAATATATTGCTTGTTGTTATAGTCTCACATACATCTTTACAGTAAGTAGCTCTTCAGGTTCCCCTTATCGTCAATACTTGTTTGGTTGTTCTACCCAAAGTCACGTGAGGTTAAGGTCTGCAGGAAACTGCCGGCAGCAAAGCTTACATCTTTTGCTTAGCTGGCAACAAGGCCGTGGTGTAATTAACCCCTTGAGTACTGAAACTACAAATTTAGGAAGAGGTTGTGACAGCTTTATGATAGAACTCAACATGCCAAAGTTAGGGTTTTTCTCTCTTTTAGCTGAACACTTTACCTACGTGAGCAGCGCATCATTTATCTGCCAACTTTCTGCCCCGTCCACGAGTAGTGAGGACCTTCTTCCCTTCGTGCATTTCAGTTTTTCCTACGTCAGTGTCTTAGGCACTTGGCTCCATGGGCGTTTCCTCATAGCGTTTCCTCATGAATCTGTTCTTCATTGATTAGAGGTGATGCTTCCGAGATGTGTACACCTAAAACCTCCTCCAACTAGATTTACCCATTTTTGTTGTTGATTATAACATTGCTCTGAGAACTTCCGTATCACAGAGAAGCTTCATCTTTTTGATTCCTCATAATTCTCATAGCATGAAGAAGACCTCAGTAAATTATATATATTTTTTTGTTTTCTTTTAGTGGAAAGGTGCTGTGGTCAACTACAGTCTAAAATTTTTTCAAAGGAAGCCTGCAGATGAACAACCCCTGTGATGTAAATAGACTGTTGTTTAGAATAACAATAAACCTCATTTCATCCCCCTCAGCACTGCCCTAAACTTGAATTATCCCTTCTCAAGTTTTACATGTGATGTATTTGCAAAGTGTCTTTTGGTTTGTTAGTAAATGTAATCATTTTCTCATAAAATATGGTATTATTAGAGTATTTATATTTCCATATCACTATCTTATTTAACAATGGCACTGGCAGATAAGAACAGTGATATTGACAATTCAGATATTCAGAGAGGAAGGAAGTGGACCTTTAAGTGACAGTTCATGCCTGAATAAGAACAAGATATTCATGCTATCAACGAAGGTTTCTAAGTCTTGTGGGAAAAAGGAATATATCTGTGAAATTGTGAAGAAAAAATGAAATGTCTGTGTTTATTTTGCTCTCACATCTCAGACTGCAAGAGCAATGACCATCAGGCATGACAAGTGCTTAATTCTGATGGAAAGGCATTAAAATAGTATCTTGTATTCGTATGCAGAAATGATGTGCATGAAGTATCTCTCTGCGGCTTCAAGGAATCTCTGAACTTTCTGGTATTGTAGAACCACGTTCCTTATGGACACAGCACATGTATACTTATATTGTGTACCTGTATATGCATACTTATGTACATGAAGGTTAGCAGCAATAACAATAGAAAATAAAACAATTAGAAAATAACTACAACTAAAGTTCTATGAATGAGTTCCTTTTTGTTGCTCTCAAAATACCTACAGTGCATTCACATTCTACTTAGAAACATGATACTGCTTCTCTTTGGCATATTTCTTAGCCACAATCACTTCTCATTTGCTTGGAGACTACTCGTAGGGAAAAGAGAGTTATTTGAACTGAGGCACCATAATCATCATTCTAACCAAGATTCTCTAACAGGCGGTAGAATGCACACAATAGATATGCTCAACAGGGCTGAGTCATATCCTGGGCAAAGCAGAGTGAGATGCTGTGAGATTTTATCACAGCATGAGGTTCACGATTTGTGAATTGTTTACACAGAGCATTTCTCATTGACTTGGAAGTTGTACCTCAGTGCAGACAACTGAAAACATAAAACACAAAACCCATAAATGCAGACGTATTCATATGCAACAATGAAAGATTGCTTTCCCAATTTAACAATAAGTTGTGTCATATGTCTTAAACTCCCTCACTCAGATTAAATCACACACACACACACACACACACACACACACACACACACACACACAC
>NW_026596147.1:9928160-9950915 GCF_907164565.1 Psammomys obesus
CACACACACACACACACACACACACACACACACACACACACACACACACAAAGGTACAGCATGAAGGAGAGGCCATTATGACCAGAGTGACCCCGGGTAGCACAAGTATAGGTAAAAGATCTTCAGGATGGTCAGCTTATGTCTCTATTGCAGTCATCCCTAGCCTCTGCCCTGCCGCCTTCACCCTGTCTGGACACAGTCCAAGAATGGAGTCACCGGAGCAAAATTCGGAGTGCCTGTGAGGACATTCTAAGAAAACCAGACAGATGTCTTGTGACCCCAGTTTCTTCAGAACATTCCTAGAATGTGTTGTCAGGCTCCTCCCAGGTATAGCAGACAGAGAATGTGTTCACTTCAGGTTCTGCTGTTATTCAGTTAAATGCTTAAAGCCCCCTTTGTATGCTTTTTACGGTAAAACATGTTTCTGCCATTTGAGGCTTGTACTAGTGATTATGTACAGCTTGAACTCATTAGAACTTTACTTATGTGACTATTCTAAACCCTCAGTGTATAAATTGTCTGAGCTCTGAATAAAGTTGGCAATTGAATGAGACCACTTCATTTATTATTCCAGGTTCCACTGCTTCTAGAGGATAGACATCAGCTCAAAAAACCTACCAAGTGAAAATGCTTTTAATTTAAATATATTTTTAGTTTACAAAGTAATAGGTTATGTTGTGGCATTGAGATACATATATGCCATTATGCTTTGGTATAATTTGTTCTCCCTCATTGCCTTCCCCCAAAAGAGAGTCTTAATACCCAGAGTTGGTTGTCTACTTTCTAAAGAGTGAGAAATGGCATAGGGTTGGGCTGGTGGTCGGTGGGAAGGCTCTGGGAGGAGTTAGGGTAGGGGAAAAACATAATCAGAAGATATAGTATAAAGAGCATTTACTTCAACTAAAAAATTTGTAATCCCACTTCACCAGTGGTGAAGCCAGAAGACAACACCAAAAAACAAACAAACTAACTAAAAAATTTCCTCAGGAGTCAGACTTAAATGAACAGCAAGGTTTGCTTTAAGGAGAAAAGAAACTTTCAAGGGAGAAACACAGGAGGAGGAAGTGGACAGGACACACTTAGCTACTGGTTCCCAGAGCAGCTCAAAGTCAATGTCAAAGGATGGTATGACAGTTCACCAGTGTGAGCCAGGGATCTTTCTGACTGCTTAATTTATTTCAAAAGACTTTTTTTTTTTTTGCTTTTGTTTTGTTTGAAATTCTATTTTATATTTGTTGTGTTGTTTTAGATTTATTGTGTTATAACTATCAAATAATATATAACTATCAAATAATATATAACTGCCTGATATGTTTATATATTATTTATATTTTTAATGTTTGTATCACATATATATGTTATTTTATAGTATCTTTATGGCACAAATGTATATTTTGTTAAATGATTGCTACCATCAAGTCAGTTAACACTGCCTAATCTACTTAGCTTTGACTATGGTGTGTGTGTGTGTGTGTGTGTGTGTGTGTGTGTGTGTGTGTGTTGTATGAAAGGTGCAAACTTACAGTTACACTATGAAAAAATAGGAATCCAATGTAAAGTACATGATGAGTAATGCTGCATATTTAACGGTGCAATGTTATGTCCTGGGCCTTGTTAGGAGTAGAACTTAAACAGCCTCAGATCATTTCATCACTGTCTTAATTTTTGTCTAATTATTACAGCGGAAAACGTGAAACCATTAAGGCTAGAGGTGAAGAACAGTCATGGTGAAGATGGAGACATCAGGGTCCATGGACAGTTTAGATAAGAACCACAGGCCAATATTGAAAAGCCAGAATCCTATCCACATACTCAGCAAAGAAAGGTTCTGGGAAGAATTAGCAAACATCAAGTGAGAGGAGCCAATGCAGAGCTGGAATCCACAAAGAAATGTCAGAAAAAGAAGTGACAACAATGGTTCAGGAACTCAGAGCAGATTCTGGGCAAGAGACAGGGACCAGCTGCATCAGACAGATTTCCACGGCACTCACAATACTTTTATAGATTCATTATGGGAAATCACAAACAAAGTGGTATCTAACCAAGGATGCTCAGAGAAGATCATCAGTCATTGCTGCCTGACAGAAATTTTTGGGAAGGACTGTAAAATATGAAGCCTAGGGTCTGCATCAGTAAATCTAAGCCATGACCTTGATGCATGCACAAGGAGATATGTGAATACTTTAAAAATATTTCTCTTTAGTTCTATATTGTTTTTAATTCAGTCCAGAACATCAATGAAGTTATAGTTCACTCGAGGCAGCTAGCCAGAGAAACAGTGTGGGAAGTTAGGAAGCTACAGCAGTTGCTGCTAGGTACACTGTTCTACCTTTTATCATCCCAGATGTCAGAGGCATAGATTGCAGAATCTGTGTAGGAATGGCAGTGTTATCTGCATGGCAGACATTTATCACTATCAGACCAGAAATCATGCCCTTTCCCTATCCGCATTATATTATGAGCAACCCACACATTATCTGTTTCATAACTGAAGGAACTCAATAAAAAAAAAAAATTACAGATAAAGGAATGGATTTCTGACATGAACTGGTTTTGTACTTAGATTGATTTTTAACTGGGATTGTCTGTGCATTGTTAAAGCACAAGTCTAATCTCATTTAATTTTCAGAAATAATTTAAGCCAGTCTGGAAAGCTTAGAATAAGCATAAACTTAGGCACTCACAGAGTTCTGAGTTCAAGTGACAATACTTGCTATTAACTAATCAGGCAATATTTAGTGATGCATTCAAAATTCTGATCAATTTTTCTGGTTTGCAATTTTAAGTCACTACATCAACTTTGCATAATGCTTGAGGGGATTATGGATGAATAAGTAAAGCCTTTAGAGCAGTAATTGATGACCCAAAAAGAACATCATTATTGATAATGACAACTATCAATCTATATAATAACAGTTATTGCCAATCATGGTGTTTCACTCAACAGAACTGCACATGTTCTAAATTTATCAGGCAAAAGGTTGGCAGGGATCAACGGTAACAATAAATTAAAGAAATTACAGAGTGAAAGGATAACTAGGAATAGTACGTCTCCTTAGTCCTTCTTATAATGAACTTAAATGCACATACACAAAGTGAAGACAGTTTTCAAATTGAGATGCAAAGTCTGGGAGAAAATATTTGAAATACAGACCCACCAGCTAGATGCATTACCCAGAAATCGTACGAAGGGACTACATTAAAAGATCTCTTCTGTGTTCTTAGATAGAAAACATGGTACAGTTCAGTTTGCAAAATGACAGTCAAGTAGTTTACATACGTGGACATGCTTAACATGCTGAAGCATTGCAAGTGTCATAAGGCTGAGAATAAGAAGTTAAGTGAAAGTCTTAATAAAATATTAAACAGAGGTTCTGTTTAGAAATTTTAAAGGGAAATTTAAAAACATGAAATCACCTAAGGAAGACTGTATGTTACAGACACGATAAAGTAGTTGCAGGTATCTTGGACATTACTCAAATTCTTCCATCAGTGGAGAAAAAATTTCTGGCCTAATTTGTGATTGAACTTTTCACACATGCAAAATCTGCTTTTCAGTGTGGCATTCCAGGAAACAGCAGGAGAGTAACTTCAGAGGCCAAGCTGGCCATTGGCTTACTGAGTCTCAGCAGGCGCATCAGCGGAGGAAAATGTGATTAGTGATAATACTCCTATGGAGGAAAAGCTTAGGTCTCCTGAACAGTGACTGCCCAGACGATGTGTAGATGAAAAGTATGAAATACCAGAACAAGAGAGGCAGGACAGTTGTCTGCCACCTTCTTAAAACCACTGCTCTGTGCACTGGGTCTTTGCTTTCTGTACATTTACGAAGATCCATCATTGGCAGAGCAGAAGTTAGAGCAATCTCAACACAGAAATGTCCATGAAATAAGATACGTTGGACCAATTGCAACACATGGATTATTTGGTAAAATGTATATGAAAAAGCCTGTTCTTTTTGGCTAATTCAATGTTGGAGGCTGGTGCAAAGATGAAATAGTAAAATAAGAGCACAAAGGGGACAGGCTAGGCTGCGTCCTCAGATAACCATCAGTAAACTACCCACAATGCCATATTTTCCCTGATTGAAGTTAGAGAAAAAAAAAAAAACACTAGTTAAGACATGAGTAAAATATGGTATTTCTGCACATTAGATATTATGAGGCAATAAATTATTTTATTTTCATAGATAATAACATACTAGAAGTTCATAAGAATTATAGAAAAGTACACAATTTATTAAATATAACATAAAAATCTTATATAAATATGTGCATTGATACATTAAAACACAATGTAGTACTTTGATAATAAGAAAAAACTTATCTATTTATATACAAGCCATTTATATACAAGAAAAAGGAGTTTTGGACACTTTTCTCTATTTTTTTTTCTCTGAAAAATATGTAAGAGAAAATAGAGAAGATGTAGGATAAAATCGAAGCTCTAGAACCTAGAACTTTCTAGTTGTATAACCTTGAGAATGATATGAAAACTTGCTGAATCTCAAACTGTAAGATGACAATCAACCACTGCCAACAGGAGGAGGATGTTTAACTGATTTAGTATTGTGTTTGTGCAATGCTTTGCATAGAGCTGGCTTAGAAGAAATTCACCTTCAACACTAACTCATATTACTCATCCTATCAAAAGTTGAGTATAATTAGAAATCACATCTATTAGATATAAAATAAAAGGGAGTCAACAGTGAAGAAATAATACTTCATTATCATTATTATTATTAGTAGTAGTAGTACATATTAAAACAGTGTGGGAAAAGAATTGATCAAAGAGGACCTAGAGGGTTGCCTGTGAGTTAAAAGCAAGGAAATCAGGTTAAAAAAAAAAAGCCACTCCTGATGATACCTAACAGACTAGGATCAGAAGGAAGAAAAAGAAATCCTCCCCTACCAGTGGACTTGGGGAGGGGCATGCGTGGAGAATGGGGAGGAAGGGAGAGATTGGGAGGAAAAGAGGGAGGGAAGTAGAGGGGGGATACAAAGTAAATAAAGTTTAATTAAAAATAAAATAAAATAACCATTAAAAAGCAAAGAAGATGTCAGTGACCTGTGATCAGGCAACAGGGGAAACACCTCTGGACACATCTGGAAAACTGTTACTCTTAAAACCAAGGACTATTCTTGGAGATGACCTGGAACCCCTGCACAGGTGTAGCACATGGCAGTTCAGTGTCCAAGTGGGTTACATAGTAATGGGAAGAGGGACTGCCTCTGACATAATCTGATTGGCCTGCTTGCTGATCACTTCCCCCGGAGGGGGGAGCAGCCTTACCAGGCCACAGTAGAGGACAATGCAGCCACTTTTGATGAGAACTGATAGACTAAGATCAGAAAGAAGAGGAGAACCTCCCCTATCAGTGGACTTCGGGAGTGGCATGCATGCAGAAAGGGGAGGGAGGGTGGGATCGGCAGGGGAGGAGGGAGGGGCTTATGGGGGGATACAAAATGAATAAAGTGTAATTAATAAAAAATTAAAAAAAAACCAATTTGATAAACAGAGCAGATGTCAATTATCACAGAACAAGTAACAGACAAACGAAACTCGAAGACAAAGAAGCTCAGGGGTAAGAGTGAATGCTGAGTTTTTGTTGGGCAGGGTACCTTCCTTCCTGATGAATACCAATGTTCATTATTAATCTCATTCCCAATGTTTAGCAAGTGTTCACCTGATTCATCTCAGGGTTGGTGGTTTATCCTATGATAACTCTTCTCTCCAGAATTCCCAAGCCAAGCCTTCTTTCCAGGTAGACCTAGGTAGGGTGGGTATTGCATAACCCACATTCCCACTTTGTTACCACTGACAGTGAGTTCAAAATGCATAATTGTTGCAGAGGTGTCTTTCCTGGACTGACTCCATTCCTATCAAGTAGGATGTAAGATGCACTAAAACATTGCTCTCATCCAGATCTTTTTCTTGCTCTCTCTCTCTTCAGCTCTACTTAGCAAGTCTCGATACCTCCCAGAACTGATACCCAAAGTGGAATGTTTCAGTTACATGAAGACCTAAAAGTGATGAGCTAGTATAAATCAAATGAACAGTCTTAAAGCCTGTACTATGAATGCTCTGACACCTCCGTAACCAAAAGCAACTCCCTGTGAAGTTTTAACATCAAAGATTGAGTTTAGAGTGGTCAGATACTTATGAAATGTTTTCCCTTGGGGAGTTTTCTTTCATAGATGTTCAGTGGACAGAGACAGCTCAGATAGGGTGCATACAAAAAACAGAACACCTGATGTAAAGGTTGTGAAGTTAATGCTTTCTTTAACCTCTAAGCAATAATATGTAGAGAAGCTGAGTATTTTCGTGGAACTTTAGTTAAAACCAATAAAATATCAGTATTGATGTAGAGTAGTCAAATATGAGATATAGAGAATAATTTTACAAACATTCTTTCATATATTTCTGTTTAGACAGAGAGAAAAAATAAACATAAAATAAGACTTAGCAAAATATTACAAACTTCAGATGTTACAACTTCATAAAGCAATAAAGAAAGTGGCCAAGCCTGAAGTTTATTACTATTGGCATAAATAGCCAACACCAAAATGAATTCTGTAATGTAATGAACTCCATTCATATCACTTTCATCTGGCTGTAGAGAAACCAACCACAAGAATGAAGACATGTTGCATTTTCACACATTATGGATGAATCCTATCTTTATTTTAGTTGTCTTATGTTCATTATAATGTCATGCATTCATAAATGCATTTAGTACATATAACAAAAAAACTGCTGGGTATTAAAAATTAGCCAAGAATAAGGACATCTAGGTTAGAAACACAGATTTCAATCCTTAGCTTTTGTACTTAAAGGAGATGAAGAGGGATCCACAAACCAATAGAGAAGTTATGACCCAGAGAGCATTACGTTAGACTTGTGAATGTACAACATCTTCTGCAACATGGAGAAGAATGAGACCAAGGAGGCAATGGCAGAAATGATACCTTAAAGAAAAGATTGAGAGTTAAATCCAGCAAGTTATATGTAAGAAAACCCCATTTTAAACTGAGATCTAATCACCAGCATTTACATCTGAGTAAGAAGACAACTTCTTTGTTTAATAAGTAAATTCATATAGAAGGGACATTTAGTCACTGACTTAAGAATAGTGGCTACTGCTTCATCCATTGAGCAAGCTTGGGCATGACCAAATGCATATCAAAGGGTCACATAAAATCACATATTTTGATTATACCAAGTGCCCTGGAATTGATAACATTATAGTTACATTGTTTAGTTCTTCCTACACCGGGATAATATCCCGTCATTTCTCCCTAATACAAGACCTTAGGTTTAATCTTGGGGAATGACAAAACAGAAGGCTCTAGACAGAGACTCCAAGATGACTAAGGAAAAAGATTGCATATTGCTTGCTGAATTGTAATTCTAGTCTTTTAAATTTATCCAACACAATGCTTGTAGCATGACATAACACAGAGCGTCTAGTAGACCTACTGTAGGGAATGGGGGCCACTTCTACAGATGATAATTAGGTGGTCAGAGCTGTTGGATAAAGCAGGTCAGCCTAGGGAGGCAGCTGCAGCTCGAGCAGAGCCAAGCACGTACAGTCTTTTTGCTGCGTTCTTTTTCAGGTTTCCTAGACATGGTTATCCAGAAAAAGGTCCCTTTTACTTTGAAGATACGTAATACAAAGTACAAAATCCTCCAAAGCAACAAAAAAGCTAAACAGATTAGAATAAAATAGAAACGCTTAAAAAAAAAAAACACATCAATTAGCAATAATATCTTCAGAGAATGAGATATTGCATCAATGAAAAAAGAGAGGATGTAATACATAAAAAGGAAAATGTGAAACCTTTTGTAGAGGCTTGAGAGACTCAGTGGTTAAAGTGCTTGCTTGCTGTATGTGTTTGGGATCTGAATGAGAATTTCCAGCATACACAGAAAAGCCAGGAAACAGTATGTAGCTCTAACTGCAGCCCTGGGCAAATGGTGGGGGGACAGAGATAAGCCAATCTGCCAGGATGTTCCAGATGAAAAACTCTAGGTTCAGCAAGAGACTCTGTCTCAAAATTAAGGTAGAGAGGAATAGAGAAACATGCTCAATGTCAACCTTGGTCTCCACATGAACACCACAGGCAAGTGCATCTATCCCTGCACAAGCACACACACACACACACACACACACACACACACACACACACACACACGTATACAGTATGCAATATTAGGAGGTTTTGAAAGTAAAATATACAAAAGTTAAAAATAACCAGACCAAATATATCTGGGCACAGGGGTCTTTTCTGAGATTGTTTCTCCAACCAAGGACCATGAATGGAGACAACCTAGATCCCCTGCTCAGACGTAGCCCATGGCAGCTCAGCATCCAAGTGGGTTTCCCTAGTAAGGGGAACAGGGACTGTCTCTGACATGAACTCAGTGGCTGGCTCTTTGACCTAATCCCCACCCCCCAAGAGAGGAGCAGCCTTTCTAGGCCACAGAGGAGGACATTGCAGCCAGTCCTGATGAGACCTGATAAGCTAGGGTCAGATGGAAGGGGAGGAGGACCTCCCCTATCAGTGGACTTAGAGAGAGGCATAGGAGGAGATGAGAGAGGGAGGGTAGGATTGGGAGAGAATGACGGAGTGGGCTGCAGCTGAGATACAAAGTAAATAAACTATAATTAATATAAAAAATAAAAATTAAAAAAACAGACATAGAGACTACTAGAGACAAAATATAAAACAAAAATATTAGGAAAAATTAGAGGCTATATTTCAGAAATACACCAATCAAATAACAGGGAAGCTGGATGAAAGTGGTTTTCATCCCTTATAAAAGAAGCTGCTTTTTGCATCAGACAGAGACCACCATAGAGATATAGAACGAATCAAAATGCAGAGAATAAGTGACGGTTCAGTGTCCAAACCCAATAAAAATACTATCTGCAATGCAGCTTTTACAACTATGGATAGGACACATCATGGAAGAGGGGACAGAGTGAGTTGTAAGAATTAGAGAACCAGGATGGCTGAGATAGTGTCTCCTGTAAATGTGAGAGAAGCTGTACCCATGAAACCTCAACAATATATTCACTTAAACAAAACCTACATAACACACAGGTGACTTGCCAAAGTGGATGGGCAAATCCCCAAAGTTCCGCTCTTAGATGAAAAGGTATGAACAAAGGAACTGAGAGAGGAAGAATCAGTTTTTTCCAAGGATGAACTCCCTGGTAGGTTAGTAAATCCTAAACTTTAAGCTCTAAATGCATGATGGACCAACAGCACCAAATGTGACTCTATAGCTTGTGTAGTGTGTGTGTGTGTGTGTGTGTGTGTGTGTGTGTGTGTAGCAACAATAATAAACAGGAAGAGGTAATACATTTGAGAGAAAGAGTATGTAGGAGGAAATGGGAGGAGCTGGAATGGGTTGCGAGGGGAAGGAAATGAAGTTAATAAATTCTTGGGTGAACATCAGAATGGCCAAGATGAAAAACTCAAGGGACAACACATGCTGGAGAGGTTGTGGAGAAAGGGGAACCCTCCTCCGCTGCTGGTGGGAATGCAAACTGATACAACCACTCTGAAAATCTATCTGGCGCTTTCTAAGACAATTAGGAATAGTGCTTCCTCAAGACCCAGCTATACCACTGCTAGGTATATACCCAAAGTTTGCTCAAGT
The DNA here is from genome assembly GCF_907164565.1 of Psammomys obesus. NCBI lineage: Eukaryota > Metazoa > Chordata > Mammalia > Rodentia > Muridae > Psammomys > Psammomys obesus. The sequence goes on from NW_026596147.1 coordinate 9,937,830, forward strand.
ACACAAAAGGGATATTTGCTCAACCATGTTTATAGCAGCATTATTTGTAATAGCCAGAACCTGGAAACAACCCAGATGTCCATCAACGGAGGAATGGGTACAGAAATTGTGGTATTTTTACACAATGGAATACTATTCAGCAATCAAAAAGGAGGAAATCATCAAATTTGCAGGCAAATGGTGGGATCTAGAAAAGATCATTCTGAGTGAAATATCCCAGAAGGAGAAAGACAAACACGGTATATACTCACTTATATAGACCTATAAGATATGATAAACATAATGAAATCTATACACCTAAAAAAGATAATCAAGAGAGCGGACATGGGGTAAGATTATCAATCCTCGTTTAGAAAGACAGATGGGATGCGCATTGAACATATGACAGGAGTCTACTGAGCGCATTTGAAAGACTCTAACTAGCAGTGTTTTCAAAGCAAAGACTCATGACCAAACCTTTGGTAGAGTACAGGGAATCATAAGAAAGAAGGGGAGTTAGTCTGATGAGGAAAGGATAGGAGCTCCACAAGGACCAAATCTGGGCACAGGGTCTTTTCTGAGACTGACATGCAACCAAGGACCATGTATGAATGTAACCTAGAACCTCTGCTCAGATGTAGCCTGTGGTAACTCAGTAACCAATTGGTTTCCCATGGTGAGGGGAACAAGGACTATTTCTTACAGGAACTCAATGACTGGCTCTTTGGCCTCCCTACCCCCCAAAGGAGGAGCAGTCCTGTTAGGCCACAGAGGAGAGCTTTGCAGCCAGTCCTGAAGATACCTGATAAAACAGGATCAGATGAATGGGGAGGAGGTCCCCCCTATTAGTGGACTTGGCAAGGGGCACGGTGGAGATGAGGGAGGGAGGGACTGGGAGGGAATGAGGGATCGGGACATGGCTGGGATACAGAGTTAATAAAATGTAACTGATAAGAAAAAAATAAAATTAAAAAAAAAAAAAAACAATTCTTGGGTGAAATTCTCAAAAAATTTTAAAAAAGAAGAGATTTTTGTGGAGTTCCTGTCCTCTCCAGCTCTTACTATTTGCTACTTCTTACATAAAATTCCATTCACTCTGCCCGACAGTTGGCCATCAGGCTCAGCATCTGCTTTGATAGTCTGCAGGGCAGAGGCTTTCACAGGAACTCCACAAGGCCTTCACAGGAACTCCACAAGGAGAGCAACAGAACAAGATAATTTGAACACAGGGAACTTCCCAGAGACTCATACTCCAACCAAGGACTATTCATGGAGATAACCTAGAACCCCTGCACAGATGTAGCCCATGGCAGGTCAATGTCAAAGTGGGTTACCTAGTAATGGGAAGAGGGACTGCCTCTGACATAATCTGATTGGCCTGCTCTTTGATCACCTCCCCCTGAGGGGGGAGCAGCCCTACCAGGCCACAGAAGAGGACAATGCAGCCACTTTTGACAAGAACTGATAAACTAAGATCAGAAAGGAGAGGAGAACCTCCCCTATCAGTGGACTTGGGGAGGTACATGCATGTAGAAACGGGAGGGAGAGTGGGATCGGGAGTGGAAAAGGTAGGGGTTTATGGGGGGATACAAAATGAATAAAGTGTAATTAATAAAAAAAATAAAAAGAAGAAGAGATTTTTTGAAACAGTAAATCAATAATACTTCCCACAGATCTAAGCATGGAAGTTTACATGTGGTATTTATCCCATGAGTAACCAAGAGGAGGGATGAAATTGGTTCATTAGAATTATTACAATGTTTAAAAAATTTCAAAATATCATGAAAAATAGAAGACTATCCTATAATTATCCAAGCAACAATATAAGAACAGTACCTTGAAACTCCTAAGGAAGAGAACATTTGTAAACTAGAGTCTATGTACATTTAAAGCCTCAACTGGCCATGAGAGGCATTTTACTCAAGTTGAATAAAATGTCAAAAACTTTAAGCATTCAAGCATTATGTGATAAGTTCTGTTAATGAGGAAAATATTAGTAGTTGGGTTAATGATATGAAAAAAGAGAATTTTTATATATAAGGAGTATATTCGGGTAAGGTATGTTCAGCTTTGTGAAGAATCAACACCCAGTGGTCTTGTCCAACTGTGAAAATAAGAATGCTTGTGGCCCAACAGCCTTGCCAGCACTTGATACTATCAGGGGTTTGAATTTCAGAAAGTCTACTACATCTCATTCTTTAAAATCATCTTTACCAGTGACATGTTCTGGGAAGATTTTTTTCATGTCTTTTTAGTTAATAAAGCTTTATTAAAGTATCTGTGTAGATATTTTACCATTTTCGTGTGGATTGTTAGCTTCCCCTTGTGTGAATATGTTTATTTTCTTTTTGTTGAATTTTAAGTGTTGTATATGGATGTGAGCCACTTTAATGTCATTTGCAAATATTTCCTCTCAGTTGTAACATGACTTTTTATGTCTTAGCAGTTCTTTTCACAGAAAATTCTGATAAATTAAACATTTTCCTTTTTATTAAGTAATTTATTTTTTATTCACTTTATGTCCTGGTGGTGGCCCTATCTCTCTTCCCCTCCCAGTCCCACACTCCTTTTCTCCCTCTCCCATTTTCATCTATTTCTCAGAAAAGGTGAGTTCCTTTAATCATCTACCCCAGCCCATCAAGCTGCATCAGGCCTGAGCATGTCCTCTTCCACTGTGCCTAGCAAGGCAGTCCCACCAGGGGGAAGTGATCAGAAAGCTGGCAAGTGAGTCCTTATCCCATGCAGTCCCCACTCCCCTTACTGGAGGACCCACATGAAGCCTAAGCTGCCCATCTGCTAAATCTTTGTAGGGGACCAGTTCCTGCATGGACCTTGGTTGGTGCTTCCATCTTAGCAAGCCTTTCTGGGCCCTGGCTAGTTGGTACTGTTGGTCTTCCTGTGGAGCTCCTGTCACCTCCAGATCCTTTTCTCTATTCTCCCACTTTTCCTCAAGACTCCCTATATATCACCCAATGTTTGGCTGTGAGTCTCAGCATCTGTTTACAGGTTCTTCTGGATAGAGCATCTCAGAGAACAACTCAGTCAGGCTCCTGTCTGCAAGTTTAGCAGAGTATCGTTCATAGAGTCAGGGGTTGACATTCTCCCACAGGACAGTTTGGACCAGGACTTGGCTGAGCATTCAATCCTTGATCTATCTGCTCTGTCTTTATCCCTGCACATCTTGTAGGCAGGGTAAATTTGGGTTTAAGTTTTTGTGGGTAATTTGGAGTTCCCCTCCCTCTAATAGAACAAGATCTTCACCAATCCTATATCTGACAAAGGGCTAATATCCAAAATATATAATGAGCTAAAAAAATCAAATACCAATAAACAAAATAAGCCAATTTAAAAAGAGGACATAGAACTAAACTCTTTTCAACAGAGGAATCTCTAATGGACTAGAGAAGCACTTAAATATTCAACTTCCTTAGTCATCAGAGAAGTACAAATCATCTCACATCTCACATACCTGTCAGAATGGCTAAGATCAACATCTCAAGTGACAGCACATGCTGGGGATGGTGTGGAGAAAGGAGAACACTCCTACATTGCTGGTGGGAGTGTAAACTTGTACAACTGCTTTGGAAAGCAATCTGGTGCTTTCTGCAAAAACTGGAAATAGCTTTATCTCAAGACCCAGCTATGCCACTCCTGGGTATATGCCCAAAAGATGCTCCACTATACAACAAGGACTTTTGCTCAACTATGTTCATAGCAACTTTATTTGTAATAGCCAGAATCTGGAAACAACCCAGATGTCCCTCAACTGAGGAATGGTTTCAGAAACTGTAGCACATTTACACAATGGACTACTACTCAGATGTTAAAAGCAAGGAAATCATGAAATTTGCAGGCAAATAGATGGAACTAGAAGAGATCATCCTGAGTGAGGTAACCCAGACCCAGAAAGACACGCATGGTGTGTATTCACTTATAAGGGGATTTTAGCCACACAGTAGAAAAAAAATACTATGAGGCACAGACACAAAAAGAAGATAAATAACAGGGAGGATCCAAGGGAGGATGCATGATTCTCACTTGGAGGGGAGATAGAACAGACAGAGGTTGTGCTGAAGAGAGGAAACAAGGTAGGGGAGCGGGTGCAGAGGTAAGTAGGTAGATATCAGACGTGGGGAGAGCAAGGGCAAGAGGACTGAAGGCCTGCAGAGAAAAGGATAAGGAGGGTGGGGGTAAGTCTGTGGCAAGCTAAGTCAGGGTGGGTCCCTGGGAGCCTGTGAAGGGTAGTCAAGCAGAGACTCCTAGTCGAAGAGTCCACAGAGACTGAAGAGGACACCTTCTAATTAATTTAAGAGTGTTACCTCTGCAAAGTGGAAACTTGGGAGAGTCAAGAGATTTTATTTTTAAAGATTTTGTAAAAATATTTAATTACTTACATGCATATATACAACTAAAAGATGAAATCAAATGCTACACATGAATATGTGTGTAGAGTTTTGTATATTTATAATTTTTAAGGAAATAATACTTTTTCAGCACCAATTCTAAAAAGGTTACTTTTGAGGAAAGGCATGAATAGAAAAATGTATGAAAAATTAATAAAGCTTATCAGAAAGAGACCAGACAAACCTCAAGCATGGAAAAGTTGACAGACTAATTCGGGAACTGACACCTTGATAGTATCCATCTGTGTTGACCAATTAACACCCACAGCAATAACCAGAAGAGGAGATGGCGGGGATGGAAGGACCCGAGTCAATCTCTCAAGGTAGAACAACTAACTGCAGCCAAGGGAAACTAGTGGAGCCTTCACCTACAACAGGAGAACATTACAAAATACCAAACATGTACTCAGTATTGTTTGGTCCTTAGTAACCCTGATTAACTTTGTGAGATTGAGTAACTGATGTGGTCGCGACGTAAGTGTCTTGATGTCTGTAATTTATACCAGAATGTTTCAGGAAAAGAAACAATAGGTATTAAACCTAAGTTATGAGATACATGAGACTTGCTATCCTGTCACCCCTATTTGTCTCTACACTTTGAAAGTTACCTTTTTTTTTTCCAAAACAGAAAACTAGCAGAGATGTCTATTTTTAAAAAATAACTTACATGTTTTCATTTTGACACTAAAAAATCCAGGGAATCGTAGTATTTGTCAATTATGATGACGCACAAACCACTTTAAATGTTGAGAAGTCAAGGACACTAGAACTGAGTGAATCAGCTGCCTCCAGTATCCAATGACAACGCATTGGATACCTGTGTGTGTACCTGCGTGCATGCCTGCGTGTGTGTGTGTGTGTGTGTGTATGTGTCCTTTTCTCTTCATTACACAGTTTTTTTCCTTGAATATGGTGTTTATGTTTTATCAATCTGTGCCATCCTTCAGTCCTCAGTCTATATCCATTGTGTTTTAAACCATTAATGATTTACTCATAGAATAATTTATCTACTTTATAATCAGTGTTCATTGAAATAATCTGGTTTCTATCAGTACAAAGAAACAATTGAGGTCAAATAATGTTCAAAACATACGCAGTAGTTGCCAAAATTCCTTTCCAGTTTGTAACTGAAAATGGAATAGTGAGCAGCAGCTCTAAATGTAGTAAAAAAGAAAGAAAGAAAAGTGTGTGAATCATGTTCTCATTTTCTCTTGAATTTCTGTGCAGGTTGTTGCCATTTCTATCTATTCTTTAAATAAAACATTTAAGTCTAACAATATTCGGTTGCCAACTCCAACAAAGATGCTTCATTTAAAAAGCCTAACTCCTTTTTTAGGAGGAAGGTCAGCATTCTCATCAATTAATCCTCATTTTTCATAATAAAAAATATGGGCCAGCTGCTGAATCAGATACTTGGACACACACTGCTGCCTATTTTGTAAAATCAGCTGTAGCACATTTGTGCGTGGAAAGAGAGCTGATTTTGCAAGATGTTGAGCTATATAAGCCACATATGGCTCAGTGTGTTTCCCTCTGTATTGTTGGTTTCAACCAAGAAAACATGTTGGGCATTTGTCCCTGCCTTCCTGGACTAACTTCTCCATGCAGTTCACAGCCTTAAACTTACAGGGACCATTTTTTTTCCCTTTTAATGAAAAAGAGAAAACTGGTAATCCTCAGTATACATTATACCTCAGCAAACTTTTATTGTTTTGGAATAATGCCTTTGTCTTGGGTTATCATTTTAGTTTTACAGCACAGTGTGCCTTGGCTATGAACAAGAAGCTTTTCTTTGGCTGTAGGTCACATTGTCAAAAGCAGCGTATAGAGACACACTGTTTATATTCCATAGACAGTACCCTTGCTTTAGATGTCAGAGTTACTTTTGATTTAAAGCTTCCTATATTATTTTGAATCTTAAAGAGGGACGAAATACAACACTAGACTCTTTCATTAAAAACAGGTAAAATAAATGCATCTTTCTGATTTAAATTTTTAATTATTTTTTATTAATTACAGTTTATTTACTTTGTATCCCAGCTGTAGCCCCCTCCTTAGTCCTAGCCCAATCCCACCCTCCCTCCCTCATCTCTTGCCATGCCCCTCCCCAAGACCACAGATAGGGGAAGTCCTCCTTCCCTTTCATCTGACCCTTGCCTATCAGGTCTTATCAGGACTGGCTGATTGTCTTACTTTGTGGCCTGGTAAGGCTGATCCCCTATGAGGGGAAGGTGATCGAAGAGCCAGCCACTAAGTTCATGTCAGAAATAGTCCATGTTCCCATTACTAAGGAACCCACTTGGATAAACAGCTGCCATGGCCTACAGCTCAGTGTGGGTGCTAGGTTATCTTCATGCATGGTCTTTGATTGAAGTATCAGTCTCAGAAAAGACCTCCATGACCATTTTTTTGTGGCTCTGTTGGTCTTGTAGATTTCTTGTCCCTTCCAGGATTTTCTGTCTCCCTCTTCTTTCATAAGATTCCCTGCACTCTGCCCAAAGTTTGGTTATAATTCTCAGCACCTGCTTTGAGACCTTGCTGGGTAGAGTCTCCCTTTTTGCTTTACTAAATTATGTATTTTTAACATTTAGGTTTTCCATCAATTCTTCCACTTATCTACATTTAAGATTTAGTAATTTTTAATCTGATATTAAATAATAAGGGCTTATTTCCCTAGATAGTAGAGGTGATAAAGGTTTTGAACATTTTGACATCACATTTTAGCACAATTTTATATAAATATGTTCAACCAAATGAAAAACAAAGTATATATTGTAGAGCAAAGAATGTCAGCTTCATTAAATATAGTGGTAAAACTGAAGAAAATACATAAGCACAAGCATTTGCAGAAAGCAAAAAGCAAGCTTGTCACAGAAAGAACAGCAGTGTTCAGAAGAAAAGTTTAAAGCTTTATGACACAGTACAACCAAAGCATGGCAGTGATTTTATGAGCAGTATTACAGAGAACAAGAGATATTTTTTAAGTGTTCTATTAATATATTTTAAATAAGGAACAGAGAGATTAAATTAACCAGTGGTTCTAGCTTTCAAAATTATTATTAGCTTATTCAAATAATATTTAATAAATAAATAAATAACAAGAAACCTGAAAACACTCAGGCTAAGCCAGATGAATTGTATTAAGGGCTTTCCCAGGATTTTATATACTCTTTTCTTCATAGCCCTTCATGTCATGTGCCTCAAAGATCTGGAGATATCAACTGAAACATTTGATCTATTGATAATCTGGACTTGCATATGGATTTTCCTGAGAACGCAGAAATGCCTGTTTCTATGTGGGACATATTTATTACATTTTCTTTGTTGTTTACTGTCCATGTGGGTTTAGGCAACATAGTCTCAAAAGAGATTCTATGTTTGGCAACTTAGACTTAAGAGGGAATCATTTGAGGAGGCTCAAATGCTCTGTTAAGCAAAAGCACATTCATGTGACATCTGAAAATTCTAATACAAGGAGCACAAACTCCAGCAGAGATTAGCGTAAGCCCAGTCAGGGGGGTGCTCAGAGGGCTATCTCAAGCTCAAATCAATGGCATTTAAGTGTTTAGTTTAGGTTCTTTTTCAAGCACTATGACTAGAGGATAAACTTCCATGATAAACAACTCATTGGACCAGCACAACAAATTTCAGTTAAATCATTATTAGGAAACAATTGTCAAGATGTTCTTTCTCAGAAATTTATCCATCCATCCATCCATCCATTCATCCATCCATCCATCCATTTTTCTTTCCTTTTTCTTCTTTCTTTCTTTCTTTCTTTCTTTCTTTCTTTCTTTCTTTCTTTCTCTTTCTTTCTTTCTCCTCCCCCTCCCTCCCTCCTTCCCTTCCTTCCTTTCTTCCTACCTTTCTTCCTTCTTTCCTTCCTTGTTTGCTTACTTATTTGCCTACTTGCCTGTGAGCTTGTTGACACATAGAAGGATGCTCACCAAAGCACAAAATTCTATTGCAGACTCTAAATAAGTTGCTTATGAAACATATTCCCAGGGAGATAAAGAGGAAATATGTTATGTTTCCATGTTAATAACAAGTATTGTATGAGGAGCATATTCACTGATGGCTTTTGTCCTCCAATCTACTTCCCTAAGCACTGAAGTAATTCAAAGGACTATTGAAGGGGAGAATGGAATGACAATGTACTTCAGGGGTCCAGCAGTGACTAAGGAATGGCTTTTCCAAGTGATCATGAAGCAGACACACTGGTTGGAGGTTTCAGCACCAGTGTCTTGCTTTGCCAGTGTGTAAACCATCCCTTTGAAAGTAATGGTACATGACCTTCACACCCTCTGATCCCTATCATTTTTAATACACTTTAATGGATACTTTAGGTTGTAGAGTTTTGAGGGTCAGAAGTGGAGTACAGGGTCTGAAAGCATTTCAACTACAGTTATTCTAATTAGATATTGAGGAACCAGTAACAAAAAAGTAACCAAAATATTAAATTGACTCAAAGTTTAAGGCAAGGTCATAATAAATTTTAGTAATAAAGATATATTTCTGCTCTGGAGTTTTCCTGAATATTGTTCATCAGGTTTCTTAAAGGACATTTTATTTAATGAAACAAGGCTGGAGGGATGATTTTGCCATTAAAGACCAAGGCTCACAACTGCACAATGAAATAGCCGCTTGGCTTGCCACCTCTTCATCACTTGAATTAGGTCTCACTTGTCTCACAAGGTCCTCCTTGGTGTCAAGTATGGAGCTGTTTCAGTTTGTTTGTTTGTTTGCTTCCTTCTTAAACTTTTTTTGCTTCTTTGTTGTCTACTTTTTTGAATTCTACCCCTTTTAGTTTAGGAAAACTTTTAGGTACTTCTTCTTTAGTTCTTCTTAAAATGTCACTTCTGGAAGGAAGGACATGAAGATAACATTCAAATTTAACGCCTTTATTATAGCAACGATGAAATTGGTTTTCATGCATTGTTTCCAGTACCCAGGATATTAAGTCTACGGGACAGGATAAGGTGAACTTAGTTTCAGTGAATGAAAGCATCATCTTCTTGCAGGGTAAATGCCCCATAACACCCTGATATGAAGTGGCATGGTGGACTGAAGCTCTCAGAATGCTTCTTCTCCACTAATACAGAGCATTAACGAATGCTCTACAATTTCTGTTTCGACTTTCAACATCTCTCACTGTGGAGTTGAGTAGCAATGACATGAACAGTGTCAGGAGCTATTGAGAAGCAGGGTTTGGTCACCATCTCAGAAATGAACATGGAAGGTGACAAAATATTACCTATCCTATAAGCAAAACAATGTCCTTATTATGCAAAAGGGTACCTCTGCAACCCCATTGTTTCTGGGAACAATGACATCCCTTACACACTGTCTATGAAACAGAATTTTGTTCTTTTTTTCTGCTTCAAACTCCTACAGTTTGTTGCTTATTATGCATTTCCATTTCTTCCTTTCCGTGATTCTTTCATGTTTCAAATCTACTGAAAAACCCAATTGTCTGTGTTTGTGTTCCTGAGTCTCACAGTAAAACAAAAGGGATGATCAGACCTGAATACCAGTCTCCAGACTCTGCTTCTTTTGTCTCAGTATATCTTGTTTAAAGTTACAGCAGAGGGACAACTGAGGAGGAAATTTCTGTGACTAGTCGAAGTGGAACGTGTAATAATAATTCCTTATGATTATATATGCTGAATTTTGACCCCTCTAGGCTTTTCCACAGATGTGTCAATTCCCCACCAGACATATTTTTACTTCTAAAAAAAATGTAAATGTGATCATTAGCTCACCATATAAAATAATCCAAACAAGAAATAAATTCTGCGCATAATTCACGCCGCAACTGCCCTGCTGTTTTCCAGACTGTTTAGAACCCACTAGGGCTGCCTTTCTTCTTTAGATTCCATGTAATGGAAAGAGACAAGAGATTAGAATTTTTAGGGCTTGACAGATTTTTTGCTCTTATTTGGAAGAAGAATATATATATATATATATATTTCTTTTAGCATCTAAGAATCTAAGACCAACATGTTACAAGGCTGAAAATGTGGACCCCAGATCCCTCCAAATAAAGTGAACACTCTAAGGCTCAGAGACACCCTTGAATACTGCGACTACTTTGGCCACTAGGTACAGAGTTTTGAAAATGTGGAAGTCTATCTCTTCTACCATTCACATGGTGATGGCAATGTTCACACAGTTTTTTAACTTGATGAGGGATTGCACGAATTATATCGGTTGTTCCATTTCAGGAGAGGTGGGAAAAAAAAAAGCCTGAAAATAGGCTAAAAGGTTACTTCTGTGGAGGGAAAAGAGTGGAAATTTGTATTTTTAATGGTACTTCAGAAATATGAATAGATGCATACATGTGTTATATTTGCAACATATGAATTTTTAAGAGGAGATTGTAGGTGAAATATTTTTGCTCTCTCATCCCTTGGCTAATTTTGAGGGGGCTTATTAAAAAGGAAAAGGTGTGTTTTGTAGTGCTTTGTGCAGACCTAAACATATGGTCAGTGTGTGTGTGTCTGTGTGTGTGGCATTTCCTTGCTACCTTTATAGATAAATGTGTAGAGCTGACTGAAGACAGGTGCAAGAAGTGTGTTAGCATCTGGCCTGTTACTCAGCCTCCAATCAGACCTTTCTCTCAGCACAGCAAATTAGTAAAGAAAAACATGTTTGATGAGGCTTAAAGAAACCCCACCAACCTCTAAGAAAGTAGGAGGATAGTTTCTAAAAACCCTGGGACATTTTGGTTAAGAATGTTAGATCAAGGAGCTGCCTGGTTCCTTTCTGCAGTAGCTGTTCTCTTTGCCTGTTGAAGCTAAGCTCCATGGCTTTCCATTCCCTGTGATGTACTCTCTATATATTTCATTTGCCTTATTCCAGAGGCAGCTTCCATCTCTACCTAAATTAGAAATAGGTTCTCTGTCCCTGGGATGCTCACAGCACCAGAGGGCATTCTTTCCAGTGTCTATTTAAATGACAGTACTAATGGCACTGTAATCCTTCTGAGTTTTCGAACATGTGGTCTAAGCCAGTGAACCTGTGCATTCTAGTGGAACTATGATCTTAGTCACTGCACACTGCATCTTTGGGTTTTGTGCACTAATAATTACTAGGGATGTATGAAAAGATTATAGGAGGATACTAAACAAAGTGACATGAAGTACTACTTTAGTTTTTAGTTTTACATTAGATATCACAGTTCATCTAAGCTACATGATGTCCATAATTTTTTATGTTTATGTATAACTTGGAAATAAATAATTGCTAATTAAACTAGGAAACTATATTCAATTATACTTTGATTGATAAATGAATCTAAAATTTAAAATGCTAGGTGTTGACATGTATAAATCTTACATCCATTCTAGAGTTCTTTTCGTGTGTATGTCTATGCATATATGTATATTAGGAGATGTATGTGAGTTCACATATGTGTACAGGTATAAGCGTACAAACATGTTTTGTGCGTGGAAACCAAACTACAATGTCAGGTGTTATCCCTTAGGTGCTGTCAACATTGTGCTATTTAGATAGGAGTCCCAGTAGTCTGGAGCCCACCAAAGAGGGAAGGCAGGGAGCTCTAGCAATCTACCACTGTCCCCAACACTGGGATTATAAACAAGTCATTAAGCCCCAAATTTTACATGGATGCTAGAAATCAAGCTCCTTCTTCAGCAGCAAGTACTTTAAGCCCACACACCTCTGCAAACTGCTACAGCTCTCCAAGTATCTTCATAATATCCAGTGCATTTCACCCTGTGATACCCCATACAGGAGCGCAATACATTCTGGTCACACTCGTCTCTCTACTCTCTTTTATATTTCAATTGTCTCCACCACCACCCCCTTCTTCCACCAAGTTCCCATCACACATTCATGTCTTGTTGCTAGAATTTGATCTTTTTCTCTCTCTCCCTGATCACTGAGTTTAACCAGTGAAGCTCTTGTGGGCATGTGTGTGGAGGCTGACTTCTGGATTCCCAGTGGCTACATCACTGAAGACAATGTCTTTGGAATCTCCATCAAACTTTGACTGTCATGAACTTCTATGGACAGGAATGGGCCCCATGAGCCTTTCTCCATCTATGAGGAAATGTTTATGGGCTTGGTCCAGTGATGGTACCATGTAAGCAATGGCATCTGTCATGAGCGCATGAGTGCCGTAGCAAAGATAAACTTTAAAAAGACTTTGGAAACTACTTTTCTTTATAGCTGTCATAGACAGCTTCTCTGGAACGTGTTATATTTTGTTTTATGATACAATTCCTTAAGTGCGCAAATAATATTAAAATGAGTTTTAGTAAGCCAAATTTTTCTCTTTTTAAATAATGAAATGTCTGTGTATGTGAACGTGTATATGCAGGTGTGTTTGTGTGGGCTCATATAGGTCAGAAGAGAACACAGATTCCATGGAGCTGAAGTTACTGGGAAGTTGTGTGTCTCAATCATGGGTGCTGAGAACCCATTGAGTCCTACAGTAGAATAGTAACTGATTTAGCCACTGAGTGTCCCTCTACCCTGGTACAGTATAATTTTCACTTGTTATTGGTTATATAATATTCCAAGAAACAGAATTATAGAAGCATCCCAACCTATGCAATTGAGAAACAGGTGAGCTCTCTTCCAAGGTAAATGAGTTACATAAAAAATAAATAAATAAATAAATAAATAGATAGATAGATAGATAGATAGATAGATAGATAGATAGATAGATAGATAGATA
>NW_026596147.1:9950925-9965302 GCF_907164565.1 Psammomys obesus
ATAGATAGATAGATAGATAGATAGATAGATAGATAGATAGATAGATAAATAAATAAGACTGGTGCTAGTGCGATGGTTCACGAGTCAAGAATGATTGCTTCACTTCCAGAGGACCCAAGCTCAGATCCCAGTACCCACGACAGGTTATTTATAACTGGCCTTAACTCTAGTTACAGATGATCTGATGCCCTTTTCTTGCCTCCCTGGGCACCATCCTATACATGGTATACAATCAAACAAACACATGAATTTTAAAATTAAATAAATAAACCGAAAAAAGACCATTATTACAGACTACTAGTACAGTAAACTTATCACACAACAGAAAGGACTTATTCAGAAAGCTATTTTAAACTCATTTTGTAAATGTGGGAACACTAATCTTAACCATTTTACTCTAAACACACTGTTTCAAGGTGAGTTGTTTTCTTCTTGTTTGTCAAATACTGAATCCTGTATGTGATGGTTGGGGCCTTCTTAGACTTCAGGTTGGATGCAGACAATGGGCCTGCATCACTTGTGTTGAGGAAGGTAAACAGAGCATTTGATGATTAACAGAAAGCCATAAAAGTTATTTTATGAATGACCAAATAATTTGGCTTCAGGATAGCTATGTGACTCCTCAGTGTCAAGAATGGTTTTGATTTCACAGCACTGAAATCAAATCTACTGCCCATTTTCCTATTTTGGTCTTGTTTCCAGGCAGCAGTGGCTTTGTGTTAGATCTATTTTGCATAGCTCTACTATTAATGTCTGCTGAATTTCAAAGGGTTAGTAACCTATGGCAATGATACTAGCCAGAATTTTGTTTTGCTCTGATGAAAAGTTTATATTCGTTATTTGTTTAAATGTTGTCCATACTATGTTGAGGAACACCTAAAATTATGGAAATTGGTGAGGTGAGTGACAAGTTAGAAATACAACTACAAATTTGGATTCTAATTTGTAGTATAATTTGCTATTTTTATCTTAGGAAATTATGAAAATGAGAATACAAGTCCATTAAATTATTTCACAAAATATAAAGTTATCCGTAATTTGGGCACAAGCTTGAGTAGTTCATTAACAGTGTAACAACCAGAGCAAACAAATCATTATGTCATTGAGCTTTCATTTATAAATACAATTATGCTATGTGCTGTAATAATTTCCAAAGGATAAAGCCTTTCCAAGATGATCTTTTCAATATGACATGATACGTGATAGTTTTAAAACTCTCGAAAAGAAAAAAAAAAAATAGAATGCCCGAGGGCATGAGCTGGAGTCAGTTTTCATATAAGTACACTATTTCATGACCATCAGGTGGGAACTGTGCAGGTTTAATGCTTTATAATTCTCCCGGTTGAAGCTTTAGAACTTCAAAGTCCTGTAGAACATTTCAAATTTCTCTCCTGCCCATGAGAAAACCCTTTGCATTGAAAGTTGCTTTCAACTGGGATCCTACATTTGGCATTACACAACAGTGACATATTTTTATGGAGATTAAAATTACACACTAAGAATGTAAAGTTGCCCAAGCAAAACCATTTCTACTATTAAAATGTCTCCACCAGATACTATGAAGAGCTATGACCTTCTCCTGTCCATAAATACTGCTTATGATAATAAATTTTAAAACCATTTATAAATTGCACATTTGCCTAAGAAATGCCTGTTAGCCACCTGCAATTTACCAAGAGGATTTACTTAAGCAAAATTATGTTTCCTTTAGCTTCTAAACAATAAATCTACCACTGATTGCAAAGACAGGCTATCAGTTGGTGTTATGAGGAGAATGACATGAAGATCAATATGTAATTCCTGGGAAAAGGGCATATACTATACTTTTGATTTGAAAACGACCAGTAGTAAGTCATGAATATAAAACTTGCCTCTGTCAAAATAATTTGTTTGCTGTAAAACTAGGAATCATCCACAGTTATCTAATACTTCAAGAAACCGTGCCTTATCCCCTCTCAATTCTGTGTGAAGCTGGACCCCTTTGGCAACTGAAGGAGCTCTTTGAACCATAGAACAGATGTAATGAAAATTGGTTCCATTAAATGCAGCTGGTAAATTACAAACTGAGAAATTAATGCACCATACCAGGACTCTAGGGGCTAAAATGAATCAAGGTGTGGCTGCCAGATGCTCGTGTTTCCTCACCGCCTCCCCCAATAAAAACATGACTGCTCGTAGATTTGTTTAATAGAATGTAAATTATTAGTATAGGCAAAACAAATTATTAGATCATGGTTTGTTTAATAGAATGTAAATCACTGTGACAGACAATACAATTACGAGGATTAATCAGGGAAAACAATAATTGTATTATGTTCACGTAACACAATTTACAGAGAAGCAAAACTGGAGTCATGATTCTTACATATGCTTTGGGGTTGGGGAAAATGCTCACTGTCCTGTGACACCATGGTTCACATTCCCACAGGATGAAAGGATGACTCCATAAGATGCAAAAGCAGCATGCTCCTTTGTTGATTTCAGTTCTGTTTATTCCAACTCGATGTGCTGCTGATGGCTCAACTAGCTGAACCTTGCAAAAGTCCATTTAACATCTGTTTGGGAACCTCTGTTCAATGAATCTGTGTTGTCCTCTTGAGTCATTAGCTAAACATCACTTCAGAGAACTACACTTGCAAGCCCCCCAAAAGGGCTGTGTTTGTTAGCCTTCTATTGATTTACAAGTGTCCCTGAAAAACACCCTAAGTTATTGTGCTTCATCTACAGTTAATTAGAATAGACAGGAGTTTTTATTAATATTAAACAGGAATAGTTAAATACTTGATTATTTTTAAAGGAAAAAGAAGTTAGACATTTGTAACATATTTTTATAATACCTAATTAAGCAGAGAAAGAGAGAGAGAGAGAGAGAGAGAGAGAGAGAGAGAGAGTGTTATCAAAATAGTTCAAAGGAGATTGAATTACGGGCAGTTTTATTCTTAGCCACCTTAGTGGGTATATATACGGGGCTATTTTGCATACATAAACTGATGTATAATTATGTTAAAAGCTTTAAAATATTTTCATGGACTTCGGTTGAAAATGGATAGGAGGAGGGGCTTGGGGGCAGTTAGAAACCACCATCATCATTATCTGTCTCACTAAAAAGCTTCAGATTTTCTAGACTATAGAGAACAAGGCTTTACGGGATCACACGAGTACAACTTTAGATGGCTTTCATTTCTCTTTGACTAAAATGGTTAGCAGTACACATACTTCAGCTATGTATAATGAAGAATCCCTTTACTGTAAGTGGTATGAAGGGAGAAGTGAGAAAAGTGAAAGGCGGCTTTAAATTGGGAAGGTGACAGAGAGATCCAAACAGAGGGAGAGGGAAAGGACAACTGACAGGAATGTTTGAGGTAGCCGTAAGGAATCATGTTGTTTCTCACCTTTGTTTAGACATTTGCATCTATATTATCCTTTGTTTCTACATTTACATGCATAGTTGAACTGATATTGCTTCTCCTCAAAGCCACAGACTAACAGGCATGAGGAATCCCCTCTCAAGTTGTTAGAAGACTACAGACTCCTCCCAAAACAATAGAGGACACTGCCATTGTCTTTGCCTCCCAGGCAGTGAACAAAGTTCCTGCTCTGGAAGACACCATGCACCCAGAGAATCCGAGATGGATCTGACCTGAAAGCCTTGTCTGTGAGGGCTAGCTCTCATAGTACTGGGAGGTGCCATGCATCGGCCATGGAGAGTAGCAAATAATAGTCCTAGCCAGCTGTGATTCCTACGAAGCACAGTAATGATCAGCATGGCAAGATATTCCCAGCAGCACAATGGTGACACTCATATCTCGGTAATAACAACATTTGCCTAATTTTGCCTCAGCAAGAGGAACATCATGCCTGCTACTGGAAACTTACCAATTACTTAGGGCTAATGAGGTCATGAATCTTAAAGAACATACTACCATCATTTTGCTAAACCGACATAATTCCTTACTAGATTCTAAATACTTATACCCATAAATATCTGTGTATACATTTATGTCTATAGAGGAACTGATATGGCTTCACCTCAAAGCCATAGACTGCCTAACAGAAATGAGAAACCCCCTTTTGAGTTGCTAAGGGACTACAAAGCATTCCCCAAACAATATAGGATGAGAGAAGTGTACCTGTTACCCCTCACCAAAGAAGTGTCTCCTTGAAACAGACAACCGGTCAAAGTGAGGAGGATATCGGAACATAGGGCATCTAGCCTCAGCAGATACACCTACAACGTAACTCCTGCACTGAAGTCTTGGGAAACACAGAAGAAAAGGGAGCAGAAAGATGTTAAGAGCCAGATGACAGTCCCCTAGAAATGACCAGGAAACTTTACCCATGGTACACCAAAAAATATGGTGTAAGCGAGGACAACACCAATGACTTGCTAACATGGGAGAGGAAAGTCTGAGGGGGCCCCAACCCTAGGAAAAAAAAAAAAAAAAAAACTACAAGCAACTAAGCAATGAGCAGAGTGGAAGACTTAAAACTTTTCTAGGTATGAGCCCCCCTAATTTGTTACCCAGTGTCAAGTGGTCAGGGACAATCAACAGAATCTGAGGGTTATATTTATTACATCCATGAATATATAATATCTATAATTTATATCATAGATAATTTAAAGAAAAAGAGTCCATGAATTTGAGAGGGAGTGAGAAAGAAAATATGAGGGGTTTGAAGGAAGAAAGGCAAGAAAGAAGTGATTTAATTATAATTGAAAAAAATAAACATAAGTAATCCTTTATATTCATGTATTCACAAAAAAATCTATCTAGCAAATGTTTAAATCGCAGAAGGATGTGCAGTAACTTTTATTTAGATGAATTGTAACAACAATAAATAATGGTCTAATTGTAATAAAATGTGTTTGTATATTACACACACATATATACATATATATGAGATTTTAAATGCCAAAAGTCCCTTTCCTAGTGTCTTAAACAACTGTTAGACATATAGTAAATGGCCACCTTCAGGTTATATATATGAAGAAATTCAATATCGTAAAATTAAAAAGCATTCACATTCAAGGCAAATGCAATACGCTCTGTATATTCTTACATATTGCAATGTGTAGGTTGGGGTGGCCTATTTACTTTTCTGTCCAATAAAGCTCTCTTCTAATTAGAGCACTACATCATACACAATTACATTATTTCCAGATAAAGGACTTTTTTTGCAAAGTGTACAGATATCATAATATGCAAGCTGCATGCTTTATCGCTGCTATAAGCATGCGGAGATGGTGATTTTTTGTTGTTTTATGAAACCATTATTTCCACATACAGGGGCATACATACTAAATACATACAAATGCCTCTAGACTCACTTTGCTTTACATCACCTACTTTCCAATGTTAGTTATTTCTTCTTGGAATCAAGATGAAATTGTATTCAAGGTAGGGATAAATGATTTCCATAATTCAAAAAAGGTCAAGCCTCTAAATGAATGAAAACAATTTGATTATATATCGATAGAGTAGGTACAGGTATTTGCATCTGTAAGCATGGTTTCCTCCTTGGAGGTATCCATTTGAAAATATTTTAAGTAGGAAATCTGATGTGTGTGGTAATTAATTGAAATAAATGAAAAAAAAAATCTGTCTTATACCCAGACTAAATTTGCTTCAACAGCTGCTGATACTCAGGCTCTGAATGTCAGCCAATTAGTGGCGACGTTTTACATGGCTGCTGCCCTAAGCAGGCATCCTGTCTGACAGCTCCATTTGTGGCATCAACCGGAGAGATCCGTGTTTCTTTAATTCTGAACTTTTGTATTTCACACAGAGGTCAAAGCAGATAAGAAAAGACCTTGGGATTTTTCATGAGATTGCTCATGTCAACACCATTATACATGCAACCCAATGCTGAAAAATAAGAACATAGAGTTGGGTTTCCACAGCTTAGTGATCTTTCCACAAACATGCACTAGCATTATCCCAGTGGACAAGTATAGAGGATATTCCACGTTAATATGTCAAACTAAGAGGTTCTGAAAACCAAAACAAAAACCAAGGCTCAGCACATTTTGAGACACATTGCTTCAGATCTTAAAATTTCCCTAAAAATCAGAGTAACCTCTTGCTTTGGATTATATATAGTTCTAAATTAAACAATGATTTATCAGTTACAATCCTTTGTATCATTTGGACTTTCATTTCTTGAAATTAGACAGAAAAGGCCTGTGCCATATCAATACCCTCTGTTAACCTAATTTACTAATTTTTAAACTACTGCTTGGTCACGAGAAGTTGAAATGTTGGAGTATCACAGAGAAAGAGCATGAAGCAGCTTGCCTCCCAGGACATAGACAGACAGAGAAATGCTGGCTTACCCCAGTGCGTTGGACAGGAATATGTTAATTCCACACTCCAAAAGAACGTGGAACTAAAATAAAAGCCAACAGGCACTAAATCCCTTCCCAGTGCACTATAGTTATATCTATACACAGAGCCAGCCAGCCCCTTTGTAAAGAGTCAGCCTGTGCAAACTGAGAGGTGAGATTCAGCCACATGGAGAAAGGAAATATGATTCAAAACACAATGGAGTTAATTGGAAATAAAATACATAACATTTATTGGACTCTAAAACAGTGAATTCCAAAATAATTAAGTTAATAAAAGAGACTCACTCTTTCCTGAACTAAATTAAATGGCTCTAAAATTAATTTCATTGGTTTTTTAATTCACTGTTAACTTAATATAATGAGCTTTTAAAATTAACTTCCTTGTTTTTGAACCCACAGCAGCAGAAGTCCATAAATGAACTTATAAAAAAAAAATCTAGACGTTTAACTTCTTTTCCAGGTTTAAGTAACAGCCATTTCATATGCATATAAAGAGGACACTCAGAATCCATAAGATTTTACTCAGTCATCCAGACTAAAAATTTGAGGGACTCAGTTACCTGCATCTGCTATGTGGAGACGAGATGTGTTTTCCTCTCGTGAGAAAGGAAAACAGAGGAAAAGTATAAGATTTTTATTTAAAATAATTATCTAAAAACATCACTGAACTTCCGCATTCTAGTAAATGACATTCGGAGGCTAACGTCAAATATTGGTGATGAATTTATTTAGATATTCTATGCCTCAAATATTAATTCGTTTAGTTGTCTAAATTATAAAAATGCTTCAGCATAGGGTGCTACAATCTCTCGCACGTGTGCATATCGAAACTAAAACAAAGAAAATTCTATCTGCTTCTATTTAACTGGAATATTTAAATAACAAAGATATTGAGGTTATTTATTTTTAAACATGTAAACTATTATACAAATTCTCTCTCTCTCTCTCTCTCTCTCTCTCTCTGTGTGTGTGTGTGTGTGTGTGTGTGTTCTTTCTAGACAGGGTTTCTCTGTTGTAGTCTTGGCTATCCTGGAGCTCACTCTGTAGACCAGACTGAGATCTGCCTGCATCTGCCTCTTGAGTGCTGGGATTAAAGGTGTGTACCAACACTGTCTGACCAAAAACGCTTCTCTTAATTTCAGTCTTCCTTACATTCCTTATTGCTGTTCATTTGGCATAGACTGTGCATGCCAGCCCATCGTCATATGTCCTTCCTCCTATCCTCTTGTAAACATCAGCACTTGAAGGTCTTCTCACCCACCATATTACTTTCTAACCCCACGGGTTTGATTTCAAAGCAAAAGTACACCGCCCCCCCCCACTCCCCACCCCACCTGGAAGCTTCTCCTGGAGTTCCCTCCCAGTCTGCATTAGATGACACTCCAAAACACTTCCTGCTTTGACTCCTCCTGGGCTCTGGGCTTTCATCATGCTAGAACATCGACAGCTATTGTTCACATTTGCATATTCGGTGCCTTACCCAGGAGTTTTGATTGATACACATTCATTACTAGATGAATTCTTGACTATTTTTCAGTTATTTAACAGTATTTCTTGCTCTGTTTGGTTGTTTCAGGACATATTTTACTTTATTTATAAACTGGGTTACTTACTGAGTCTACACATTCTCTTAAAAATAGCAAAAGGAAGCTCTCTAAGATATATTGTCTAATTACTCACCGACTTCCAAACTTATATGTATCTAGATATCATGCACATGTAGCGATAATCAATTAATAAACAATATAAATAGATATATTTCAAATTTTGGTATTCTAATTTCATATAAGTTATTATTAAAATCATCATTTTCCTAGACATTTTGCCATCTAGTTTAGATCTTGACCACTGTATTTTTAAATTAATTAATGTATTTATTACAATTTATTCACTTTGTATCTGGCTGTAGCACCCCCTTGTCTCCTTCCAGTCCTACCCACCTCTATCTTCTCACCCTATGCCTTCCCTTTTCCACTGATAGGGGAGGTCTTCCTCCCTTTATATCTGACCCTAGTTTATGAGGTTTCATCAGGGCTGGCTGCATCATCTTCCTCTGTGGCCTCACAAGGTTGCACACCACAGGAGGAAGAGCCAGCCACTGAGTTCATGTCAGAGACAGCCCCTGATCTCCTTATTAGGGAACCCACTTGGAAACTGAGCAGTCTTTGGGCTTCCTCTAAGCAGGGGTCTAGGTCCTTTATATGAATGGTCCTTGATTCGAGTATCAGTCTCTGCAGGCCTCCCTAGCCCCAGGGTTTTTTTTTTTGTTTTTTTTTTTTTTTTTTTGGCTCTGTTGGTTTCCTTGTAGAGTTCCTGTCCCCTCCAGGTTTTTCTATCTCCCTCTGCTTCCACAAAGTTTCCTACACTCTGCCCAAAGTATGGCTATTAGTCTCAATATCTCCTTTGATACCCTAATGTGTATACAGAAATTGTGGTATATTACACAATGGAATACTTACTACTCAGCAACAAAAAAAGAAAGAAAGAAAGAAAGAAAGAAAGAAAGAAAGAGAGAGAGAGAGAGAGAGAGAGAGAGAGAGAGAAAGAAAGAAAGAAAGAAAGAAAGAAAGAAAGAAAGAAAGAAAGAAAAAGAAAGAAAGAAAGAAAGAAATCTGCAGGCAAATGGTGGGAACTAGAAAAGATCATCCTGTGTGAGGTAACCCAGAAGCAGAAAGAAACATATGGTATATACTCACTTATAGGTGGATATTAGTCATATAATACAGGATAAACTTACTAAAATCTGTAGTCCTAAAGAAGCTAAACAACAAGGAGGTCCCTAGGGAAGAGGCTGAAACCTCACTTAGAAGAGCAAACCTAGACATCAGAAGTAAGAGAAGACAAGGATCAGGACAGGAGCCTTCCACAGGGGGCCTTTGATCATTGTATTGATTTTGTTTTCTAGCACTATTCTAATTGCAGATAGAGAGTACTTGAAAGTACCTTAAGATTATATACCCATAATTCAGGAAACAGAATTATAAAATCATAACAGATTAGACTAGACATAGGACCTTCTTAGGTTTACATTTAAAACAAACTTACAAACACGTTCTTGAGGTCATGGAAACTGAATACATTATCTGTCAAACAAGAACATTTCCTGCATGGTGGGTGATGATGCCATAGAGAGCCTCTCACTCACACTAGCGCCTACTTGGGCAGTGATGATCAACACATGGCGTTCCAGAAAGCACTCACCCAAACATTTTCACTTGAAAATCTTTCTTTTTCTAAGACTGTAGATGAGATGGTGTTGTACATTATTTTACAAATAGGTCCATTAATAAGAAACAGGACCTTAAATACAGTTTACTCTAACAAATTTCTGTTTGCGACTGGGAGATATTACTGGGGAAAGAAGTGGAATGATCGGATGCTGGGTGCTCCCGGCCAAGGCTGAGGGCTCCAAGGAAAATGATATTATGACCATCAAGGAATGAGGGAGTAATCTCTAAAGTGGAATCCTTGGGAAACATATTTTTTTGATAGTTGACTCTGATGTTCCATGTCTCCTTTCATTGTAAGAAATGCTGATGTTCATGCGGTAGCTTCTACGTTTCCCGTACTATCAGTACATTACAAGTGTCTCGAGAAGTAAGGGTTAATGTTTGGGAAGCTCAAGGGAATGAAAAGAACGGCTTATCATCTAGCATTGTGTCTGTCCTTCCTGTGTAAGCTGTAGATATGATGAGAAGGGTGAAACAAATCCCCGAAGTTTTCTTCTAAACTGCCAAGGAGGTCCCCGATAGGGTGCCAACTCGTACTGACGTTGTTTATTTTTGTTGTTTAGCTTTAATCTTTTGTTGTGTCGTCTTTCTCCACATAATATAACACAGCGTTTCCCGCACATTTATACATTGACTATATTAGAATGCTAGGTTTTCTACTAAATGAATATGTTGTATAAAAATTTCTTTACTTTGATTTTAGAATGAATCTCAAGGAGAAAGTTGCCAAAACCAAATGCAGACATTTGAAGTGTTGTTTACCTTTACTTATGTTGTTAAGTTTTTCCATTCGTTTACAGTGAATAATGTCTCATATGGGTAAATGTCTCTTCATTTTATACTTTTACAACTTCTGACTGTAAGATCTGTATCTTCTAAATCATTAGGGATTCTTTTTTATACTTTAAACAAGGCCTTGTATGCCTCACTTAAAATGTTTATTCTTCATTCACATGTACTTTTCCTTAAATTATTTACTAATGACCTATAAAAGGGGACAAATGTTCTTTCTTTGTAAAGAAGAGACAAAAATCATCTCCAATAAAGTCCTCATATGCCTTGTAAAGCTGTGTTTAGTCTGGGAATAGATGCTCAGAACTGCTGTCAGCCACATACACATTGTGCGTATTTCAGGAGGGCATTCAGCATGTTATGTATGATAATTCTCGGATGCAGACCTCAAATCTCAGATATCTCCTTATTAATATTATAGGAAAATGGTTTTTTGTTACAACCAATATGAAGGCAGATCACAGTGATAGTTGACTGTAATCATTTGCACCTGCAAGATATTAGATCTGCTAATTAATACCGCTTTCAAGGTCAGATATATCAGTGGTCATTGGAGAGGTAATTAAAAAGTCAATCTAACCTTTGTAAATTCAATATAAAGTTACAATTGGAAATATAAGACTTAACCGTGGCAAAGGAAGTGCATTTCTTGTGTTATTTTTGAGTCATTTTAAATCTTTAATGCCTGAAAAATTAATTACATTCATTATAGTAATAGGCCATTCATTTCTTTCATGAAAGTTTGCAATGGGCTATACAGGAAAACAATCATTAGAGGCATAATTCAGATTTTGCAGCCCCTAGACTCTCACAATAAGACACTATATTTACTATGTTAAATTACCTAGTTTGGGCAAAACAAGATGTGTGCAAAGCCATAGAAAAATTTAGTATGGTCATAATTAATATTTGCAATTTTTCCTTGGGGATTTTGAAATTATTGTTATATATATTTTTTAGATAAAGGTTTTAAGCAACTCATAATTATACTATGCATGCTAACAAAAGACAAAGCTAAACAACAACCTAACTACAAAAGTTTTTTTTTTTTTTAATCTACAATGATGTCCTGACTACACAACAGGCTTGGGCAATTGTGGCACAACTTGTGGGAGTAGCCAACACATATCTGATTTTACTTAAGGCCCACGGCACAGGATGCAACTAATATGCCACACTGCTTGGGTTGCCGCTGTCACCCACTGCTTGGGTGACCATAACCTAAGACTATGTAGCCCCTTAAATAATAGCCTAGGGTAAAAACAAATTACACTGGTCTAAGAAAACATGGAGTAATAAAATGACTCCTAATGACATTCCACAATATTCTTAGACCAGTGCCTTGCTCCGCTACGGTCAGAGAAGTTTCCTCTAGAAGCAGACGGGAACAAATATAGGGGCCCACAGGCGGACATTATGCAGAGAGTAAGAGACCGTGGCACGCTCGGTCCTAAATGGGATGTCTTCATCAAATCCTTCGCCTCTAATCTCAGGGAATCCCTTGGAAGAGGAGGTGGAAATACTGTAAGAGCCAGAGGGGATGGGAACAGCAAGAAGACAAGGCCCTCTAAAGCAACAGAATCAAAACTCATATGACCTCACAGAGGCTAAGGCCGCATGCTCAAGGCCTGATGAGGCTGCACCAGGTCCTACAGAGGACATACAGATATATGTATGTACATATGTGTATGTTATGGGTTCCAGTTCAGTGTTTTTTTTTATGGGATTCCCGAGTGTTCAAATGAATGGGCCTCTCTGATTCTTGTGCCTTCTCTTGGGCACTTTTTCTTCTGTTTATTTGTTTTGTCCAATTCCAATGTCTTAGTTTTATGTATTATCTCATTATATTATGTTTTGTTTTATTATTCTCCCTTAGAAGCATGCTTGTTTTTGTTTTTGTTTTTAATGGGAGACAGAAATAGGATGAATACAAATTGGAGTGGAGCTGGAGAGGAACTGAGAAGATTAGAGGGAGGGGAAGCTGTAAATGGGGATATATTATGTGAGGAAAAACATGTATTTTCAATCAAAGAAAAAAAATAAATCCTAAGATTTGTAACTTGCCATTTACAGAACAAATTCCTGGGTTCTCGTTCTGGAAGCAATGCATGCATTGTAAAAGCCACAAAATTGGCACCAGATGTAGATCCCTTTCTACCTAAAGTTTTAATTTCTCCAACTGGAAATTTTTTGGTTAATACTTTTTCTATATACATTTAATGAAGCGGTTTTAAAATATGACACTTTGCAGTGAACGGATTTGCAAAAAGACAATGTCAAAACGCTGGATGTTCTTGCATCTATTCCAAGCCTTATCAGCAAGATGATAGTGCCCACAGAGGTCATTAATTGGTTCGCAAGGGGAGGTTGCAAGATTCATTTATTATGATTGATTTTCTTCCAACAAATACCATATTATTTTGTAACTACTAGGAAGAGCAATGAGGTCCAGGTGACCTGAGTATATGAAAGATAGGAAGATGAAGATGCAGTGGTCACCACATAGATTCACGAAGATGTGGGCTTGAATAACATGAGACTTACAGGGAGGTGGTGACCAAGAAAGAGGAAATTCAGTGCATATATTTAATTAATGTACCAAGAATAAGTCGAAAACGATTTTCTGTTATTGCAGACAAAAGAGAGAAGATTGATACTAATAGGCAGAATTGTTTTGAATTTCCTTCCCATGGGTCTATGTTCAGTAAAGATGACTTACCTGGGTCATTCAAGAACAACTCACTGTGTTAAGGTACAGACTTCAGGAGGTACTTACTATAGTGTAGTACTTGAATAGAATCAAGTAATAGGTAATAGCGATAAAAATTTAATACTGGCAATAAGTACTAGGAACTTAAATTTTCATTAGCTTTAATAATAATGTGTCCAAATCTACTGAGGAGAAAAGCAAGTTAAAATTATGCTCTTTCAGACATGAAATGATCTCCGATTTGAATCCAAGTTTGCCACCCCATACACTGCATTGTCATTTATTATAATATGTAAATGGAAGCTTAATGGATGGATTGAAACTTGCAGGGGTATCTAACCTATGATTTGCAGGCCAAGGCATCCAAAGATGGCTGTGAATGTGGCCCAGAGCATTTGCAGTGAAGGCATCATATCGCAAGGTTAAAAGGCCAGGTCCTCCTGCACCTACTGCATTAAATAGCATCAGTAAAACTATGTCCCATGGTTTAGAAGCAGTAGTCACAAAATGTCATGTATTACGGTGGCCTTTGTTCTGTCAAACCATGTACTACTTAAGTAGATATATATCTGTAGTGTGAAAACACCTAATGGTAACTGAGAAAAATGTATGAAAAAGTTATAAACAAGTTTGAAAAGTACTGCCAAGACAAGTCTGAGTTGCAGTGTTTAAACAGACAAGTATTTTTTTCCCCTGAAACTATAAATCCAAAGGTGTGTTATCACTGAATCAAACTCTAGTTGGACAGAAAATACTGGATAAAATGACAGGAAGTAACTTGAGCCCACTGCCATTGTCATCCTTGTACCCAAAGGAGCAAGGTTGTTTACTTGCTTAGTCTAATAGACAGAATAACTAACTATCCTCATGTGCACAGAGTAGAAGGGAAATCAGTCACTCAGAACTCTCTGGTCTTCAGGGATCGCGGGTCACATCAAACAGTGACAACCCCAGAAATGTATTAGAGAGGTCAGTTTGCTGTGTAGCACAATTTTGCTAGAATCGCCTACACAGTTAGAGCCAAATACAGGGCTAGCAATGACTAAAAGGCATGGAATCGACATATTATCCTTACAGTTAACATTCAGTCCGCATCCACAGGATAAGGCAGAGAAAGGGGGAAAGTTAGACTTTTCCTTATTAGAAAAGCATAGACTTGAATTTTGAAAATATTCAAGTCTATTTAAATTTTGGATTTTTATGGATTCATTTTTTTTTTCTCTGTTGGGCTTTCCGTATTGCATTCTGGAGTCATTTGTGTACTTACTATAATACAGGATTACTGGTCCCTCCCCCCCC
>NW_026596147.1:9965312-9983986 GCF_907164565.1 Psammomys obesus
AAAAAAAAAATGCATTCTTTCCCCAAACCTAATAATAAGTGAACATGTTTTACTATTTGCAGTTTAGGACTACATGGTTTCATATTATCCTGATTCTTTCCATCTGCATATGTGAAAAAAAAATGATCACGAACTAAGCATCAAGTTTAAAATCCTGAGAACAAGCCTGCATTTATAAGGTTTCCTGTGGCTGGCTTTGCAGTTTGGAAGTTCAATTAATATTAATGAATGAATATTTGCTGATGCTCTCCTATGGATATTTTGTTAGTGAGGTGGTTACTTGGCATGGCGATTTCTTCTTCAACTTTTGATATTTAAATACAGTCTACAACCTGGTTCATGTTTGTAGAGTGAAATGTGCTTAAGTATTCCCGAATGTGATGAGGTACTGAATTTCTCTACGTTTGTTTTGCATATATAGTTTTCCTTAATTGATATCGTTCTAAAAAGTAAAAATACAACAACTTGCAATTGTATGCAATGTACTGTCCTAGAGTCCCCAAATATTAAATATTATATATATTTATGTACATATATATATTTCAAGTAAACTTTCTCTTATATGGCAACTGCTTCCCACGGGATGACTCGGCAAGGCAAGGTCATCTTTAATGCCATAAAAGATGGGGGACTGTTCATATCTTCACTGACTGTGCCAGAGAACAGACATTGATGACACAAGAGGGATAGGCTGTCATGGCTCCTTATTCCCAGTTCTGACCTATGAACACTGAAAGAGAGGAAACATTTTTCTACTGTGATGTGTGCAAAATACAATACAGAATATTAAAATATGTATATCCTTCAAGAGAGCAACATGATTTCCAAAATTTGCTTTGAAAACAGCTTTCTGAAACAGACACAATAGGAAGATTCTAAAGGAGCCTTAGATACTGAACATAACTTCTGTAAAATTAATTAATCACTTTGAGGATTTAGCAGGAGGAAATAGCCATAAACATCTTACACTCTCAGCTGGTGGTAAGGAGTAGAGGGAAATGACAATTTTGTTTAAAAATGGAAAGAGAAGGGAAGAAACAGAGATCCAGAATAAAGATATATATGTTTGAGCCAAACAGAAAGAACCTTTTATATCTACATGTGGCCTACAGAGAAGTAGAAGGAGGAAAAGGTGAAAGATTAATGAGGAGATTTTTTTTTTTGCATTTTCTATCATCTATGTGAATTATTACCTAGATGCTTCATATGTCCTAAAAGAAAAACTGTGATGAATAAATAAACAGCCCTCGAAATCTTCAATAGGGTGTTTTACCTTGCAGGGAATATTATCATTGGCTTTTGATACAATTTCTGCTGCAGGGAAAGACTTTCAAAGCTCAGAATGCTGAAGCACCGCCATGCGCTCAAAGACCCCCTGCCAAGCGCGTCAAACTAAGAAATCTCTCTGAACTTGTCGAATTAAAAGTCATCTCCCTTTCTCAGCAACCCCTGCATGAGCTGGGAAGCTCTGTCCTCATTTCTTTAGGCCTCTCCATGATAAACAAATGGAGCCTAGAGCATCTTTACTCTTTACAGCCATGCAATTAAAATTCTTTTAAAAAATGTAATTGAAGGCAATGAATTTCAAAAGGGACCTCTAGTTAACAATGAGGCTAAACAGTTGGAGTGGGCCACATCCAATTGTGTGGCAGAGGTGAAAACAAACCAGCTTGTTAAGAACAGGAGAAGTGTCCTTTTTTTGTTTTGTTTTGTTTTTATTATTTTGATTGTACATCAAGAGGTTGTTTTAAACTTAAACATCTCAGCAGGATTTATGGTTTCTGGAATGTCATAAGACTTAATTACTCAGACTGCAAAGAGAAGTACACTATTAAAATATGAACAAAGCCATGTGAGATCTCTGCTTGGTGCAAATCATTATTTATCTATCCCGCATGCAAATTAAAGAATTCTAATTTGTGTTTGCATTTTTACCCAGCGCACTTCACATTTCTTATCCAAGCCCCACCTCCATTGTTGTGCCTTCACAGTACCAATGCCTTCCCACCAGGGCCTAGCAATTTGATGATCCCCTTGGTATCAAACTGCTGAGGCCTGTAAACAAATAAGAAATAAAGAGGTTCAAATCTCTTCGTTAATTAGCAAGAAAATGGGGGGAAAAAAAGGAGAAAAGCTCTTTAAATAAAACAGGGCGAATTATGAGTTCCACGTGCTGAAGTAAAGGTCGGTGTTAAGTAGGTTGACATTGCTACAGTCAGTCTCTGGGAACCACTGCTAGTCTCGTACTCTTTGCTGGGTATCTTTATAAGAGAAGATGTATATTAACATTATTAATCCCTCTCTAGTGTCTACTACTTGGAGATAGTGATAAAAGGACATTGAATTTCTTTTTTTGTCGTGACCCATGATTCAGTGGCAAAATGTGCGTATAGAGAGTAATGTTGAAAGTGTGCTTTTTAACCACAGAAATTATTAGACTGTATAAGAAAATATCTTAATTTAAATTGTACATATGTGTACATATATACAATGATATATATGTATATATATAACTATATATGTATATAACCATACACATATATATATCATTCAATGCCACTGCCAATAGTGATTTGAATATTCTATTAGCAGCACATAAATTATTTAAAATTCTTTAAATGAAATTGTAGTATTGCAGTTCATGTATTTACTTAGTTAAATTTATGTGTCTGAGTGCTTTGTTTATCCGTATGTTTGTACACAATTGTCTGGTGTTCACAGAGGTCAGAAGGTGCAGATATCCTGGAATTGGAGTTACAGAATTCTGTGTTCTGCCATGCAGATACTGGGAACTCAACCCAAGCCCTCAGCCAGAGCAGGAAATACTGCTGATGGGTGAGTCATTCTCTCCAATTCCCTACTTTAGTTTTGTTCTGATTCCATGTTACGGAAGTAGGCACTGAAAGTGTTCTATTTTTTTTTTTTTTATTTCATTTAAAGAATCAAAACATGTCCCCAAACAACATGAACCCTTTCTTCTCCTTGTGAAAATCTAGCCTAAAATATACAGGCAGATATCTGTTTCAAGGAGGTCCACGATCTATTCAGAAATCCTTGCAGATAGATCAGACATTTAACCCGCTTCAGAAGACTTCCCCAGGAGCTCTTCTGCAGACATGTGTGGTCTTCAACCAGAACAAAGCAGGATCTAATTTTCTGATATTACAGAAAATTTAAGTGCAGCCCTCTAGGTTAAAATATGTGAAAATCCTTTCTTTGAAAAAAGGATTGGGAAGAAGCAAGCTGAACTGAGAAGGACCTGCCTCTTTCAGGTAGTGGTGCAGAACTCAGCAAACCTTACATGCTTGTTTCACTTTATATTTTATATCATTTACTCCTTTCTTGAACCTTTTTTTTCTTCCTTTTTTCTTTTTCTTTTTAGACAAAAGTACACTGACCTATTTAGATCCTTATCTAAATGTGTTAAAAATGCACAACTCACCTACAAAAACTTCAACCCAAATTCTACCCTGCCCACGAGATGTGCAGGGATAAAGACAGAGATTGAGGGAATGTCCAACCAAGTCCTGGTCCAAACAAAGACCCATCCTATTGGAGAGTGCAGACTCCTGACATTATGAAGGATACTCTGCTAGTCCTGCAGACGGGAGCCCGTCAGAGTTGTCTTCTGAGAGGTTCTACCCAGCAGTGCCTCTTCCAACTGTTGCGGTCTCAATGTTCACTATCATGCCCCCACTGGATGACTACCAAGGAATGCCTGACCACGCTTCAGCACAACCAGCTGGTGGATGCCTTTAAGAGGCCCTCCCTGGGAGAGTATCTCACAGTCGTTCTGCCAGAGGTGATTCTCAGTTCTTTTCTCCATCCTTTCTTTCTTCGCAAAGCTGACAGAGTGGCCTCTTTGTCCATCCTCTCTTTCTCCTATGCTTATCTTCCACAGATGTTTTCTTCAATAAATTTTAAACACCTTTAATTCCACTTTTGTCATCTGTCTCCTGGAAGATCCAAACTGGCAATGAGACTCCTCAAATTTATGGTTAGATGTCATGGACTCTCTCCCACCTCCCACCAAGGAAGGTCATTGCTTTTCATTAAAGAGAGCTCCTTTAAGACACACTCAGGCAGAAGTGCGCTCCCTGTGCCCCCTGTGACAAGCCATTATGAAGAGCCAAGATCAATAAATCTTTTTCAAATGCAAAGAGTTGGTTAGTGTCCAGACAACACACTCAGTGTCAACATTAAATGCCGTGTTCTGTACATAGTAACTCATAATAGTGCACTAGTTCATTGAACCATTTCTGTTCACAAGCCTAAGGGATAGCTAGGTTTTGGAATGATTGAAGGATGTTAATCATCAACTAAATTTTCCACAAGTGTGTGTGTGTGTGTGTGTGTGTGTGTGTGTATTTGTATATGTAGAGGCCTGAAGTCTGTATTGGGTGTCCTCCTCAGTTACTTACCACCAAAACTTTTGAGACAGAATCTCTCAATGAAGCTGGTGATTACACTTTCCCTGGCTGTCAGGTGAGCTCCAGGGAGCTGCCTGTCTCTGTCTCTCAATACCTGGGATTACAGATTTGCACGCCTGGCTTTGTATGTGGATGCTAGAGATCTGAATTGATGTCCTTGTGTCTGTACACAATATTTTTAAGATAGTCTTCTATGGTCTAGCCATTTACGGCCATGTGAGCATCTTGAAAGCAGTCTACAAGGACTATAATTATAGATAAGAGCTTTCAAGGTGACTAGTCAAATGATATCCAAGGCACGTGCCTGTGTAACGTGGTCTTAAATAGAAATGTCTTTACTATCCCGTGGGAAATATATGTTTGTTTAGAGTTGGTCATGTTCCAGTATTATAATTTAGATTTTAGTGTCTCTATTTGACCTTCCGCCTCCTCTTTCCTCTTACTGACATTTATAAGTTCCTTAATATAAAATTCTCAGTTTCCATTTAAAATTTGAATACAGTGAAATTCAAATAACAAATTTCATGTCATATCTGACATCTTCAGAACTTTTTATCTGTTTAAGCTAAAAATTTTTTCTGGCATTGACCCAAATATCATCCAATTGAGTTGGTATGTGTATTGCATATGCATAGAATGTAGGTATAATACCACGCTTTGAAGTTAACTTCAAAATTCTGATGTTTATAGAACGTAAAGCAGGATAAGTCTACAGATGCATTTATTAAAAGACATACTGCAGTGATAACACATATGGGCTGGGACACGTAAAAAACTGAATCCTATCATTACTCCCTGGATGAACTTAGACACATTTACATAATTTGGTTGGATTCTCTTTATATGTGACACAGAAATAATCATATCTACTTCATGGCTCATTGAAAGATTAATTGAAATAAGTTATGTAAATATGGAAATTACTTAGCACAGATTGATATACTGACATTTCTTCTTAATCTAAGTTCTAAGTTAGTACTCAAAATCAATGAATATAACCCCCAATTAAAGAATGTTCACTTTACAATCTTTTTATTACTATAGTGCATAGATCCATCCACTATTAAAAAATATAGGAAATGTTGCTAATGTATTTCTACTGGATGGAATGTATGCCAAATATAATTTTTGAGCCACATCCAGTTTACATCCCGTTTTTAAAATGAAGGTTTACTGAAACACCGCCATTCTCATTTGCTAGTATCTCTGTGTCTGGCTTTGCCATGCAATACAGTACATAAGTGGTCACATTGTAGATGAGTGGTTATCATAGTCAGAATATTTTCTATCTCTTCAGAGAAAGACCTCTCTAAGAATGTTAATCCCACATCTAGCAGAAAAGCCAAGCTGAGGACTTATGTTCTAGAATCACCAGAATTTTTGTATGGATTTTCTACTAAGAACTAAGCAACATTGCTTCAAAATGGCATTAAATATCAGACACAATGAAGTAAAATACACAGTGATGTAATGTGAATGAAGGTATCTACATACAGTTGTGCTGACACAGAGGTACTATGTCCAAAAAAAAAAAAAAAAGTGGATTCATGGAAAAACCAAAGTAAATAGGTCCAATGAGATGAAACCACCAGGGAGTTACTTGTTGGATAACTCCGAAGACATTACCATATCTTGGCATCTGTGATTGGGTTCAGCTATGACAAGTTAGTTTCCCTTTGGGGTCATTGGAGAAGCCTTGGTGATGAAATGTTGTCATTTCCCATTTGCTTACTCAGTTCTGTCCCCTAAGCCTTATTCCTATGTTAGGTTAATAGATTTTACAAAAATCTAGTTTAATATTGAAACTGAAAATAAAACTTTACTTAGAAACAAGACTTCGCCGATTTGAGTTTGTAGTAAGAGATTGTTCTGGAATAAGGTAGGTTCTTGAAACCAGTGATTGCTGTCAGCAATAGAAGGGAAGCTGGACTAAGAAGATGAGCAGAGCTGCATGTAAAGAGAATAATGGAGATTCATCTTCAAGCCAAGGGATGCAGACAAATTCCTGAAGTTAGAAATGACAACAGGCTCCTGTAGGAGTCAGAGGAAACATGGTTTTAACTTCGCCTTCAGAACTAAGCTTCAGAGCTATGAAACAATTCCTTTCCTGGGTTAAGGAGTTTACACCCCTCTCCCTCTTTTTGCAAAATACGTAGAAAAGCGAGGCATGGTGGTACGCACAGGTAATTCCAACCACTTGGAAGACAAAATGTATTATCTTCTGGATTGCAATTACCTTCCAGAAAGGCAGGGAATCACAAAGTCCAGACCATCTAGGCTACTGAGTAATGTCCCATCCCCTACCCAGTTAAAAGTAAGAGAGAGAGAGAGGGGAGGGAGCAGGCTGCAAAAGAAGGAAACATATCTAGAAAATACTAACTTTTCAATTATGTACTAAATGCAGGCTTTGTTTTTCAAAGAGTCTAGGGCACCAACAAACAATTAATAACAATATAAATATCCCCCAGGCTAAGTGTAATGAATCTTGTGAGCATTGTCCCCTTGCTTTCCTTATATGTTTGACCAGCAGGTCTTCACCTTGCTAACTACTTCTAGAGTATTATCTGTGCCATGATGAAATAATGGAATGCATCTAAAGCACTTGTGGAGAAGATTAACTGGGTTAATGAGGAGAAATCACTGGATGCCATTGCTTGTTGCCATTGCATACTGTTTCGTGTAATTGTGATCAATAATAGTGAATGTTTTACTCATGTTGTGATGCATGCTATGCCAATTTTACATAATTAGCAATGCAATAAGCATCTTCATGTATTTCTGCAGTCTGCTTCTACTGAGGAAGTGTCGGCAACAACAGAACACTTACATGACATTCCCTAAATAAGATCATTTAAAAAATAATCAAAAATCAATGAAAGTATTAAAACTCAACAAAACGCTGCTCCGTGTGAAGCTTTCACTTCCCCTCTACTGCATGCTCAGTCTAAGCTAACACACTTTTAATATACTATGAATACTTTATAAACATCTTTTATTTTATCAATTCTGATCACATTTAAGCGAAACTGAACTGACTGAAAATTGCTGCTCTGTTATTATAAATGCTAAGATGTATTATCTTCTGGATTGCAATTACCTTACAGAAAGTTAGGCGCTACAATTAAGTCAAAGTATTACTTGACAAAAACAGCTCATCTCATTTGAGTTGAATCATTAGTGACAACTTTTTGCCCTTGTTTCCATGCTAAGCTCTTGAAGTGTTGAGCTAAATAAAAATAACAATAACAACAACAACAACCAACCGTCAAGCCCATGAGCTCTACTCTCTAAAGGCAAAGATAAGAGAACCAGAATGAATGGATGACCAGAACCTCAGGTCTCCATGGACAGTCTGAGCAACCTAGTAGTTCAGTGATCATTTTAACAGAACTGAATAAACTGCCCGGAATCCTTTGTCATTCATGAATGTGAAAGGTCTGCTTTCTCTCTCATCTTTTCCCTGACTGTATTCATACAGTAGTTTCAAAGGTTAAAGTTCACCTCAACCAGCCAGAAGCTAAATGCCTATGTTTTCACAAAGATCAGAAATTTGTTCTACATCAAGTTTTCTGTTCTGATGAGATGATCAGGAGCATATATGAAAACAGAAATGACTTCCTTGCTGAGTCCTGTGGTCCAGCTCCCCTCAGCCTTTAGAAAACATTCCATGCTCTCCTGCCATTGGCACTGCATCTGGGCCAGCGCAGATGTAAGTGGCCACCAAGGAGCATCTTGTTTAGATCAACTAAGGGCAAATACCTATGCAGCTGAGGCTAGTGAAGTACAGTGACCTATGTGTCCCCTGTCCTGACCCACTGCTTTGTGGGGTAAGCTATTCAGAGTGTTTAAAACCATTTGAATCTCACCATCCAAAATTATGGACATAAAAATCCTTTACTTCTAATTCAGTAAGAGGACATGATTCATGTACCATGTGTCTTGCTTTTTTGTAATCAAATACTTTCTATTTCTTATTAAGTCATAAACTATGGTTGCCATCTTTTCAGCCATCATATAAATTAATACTTTAATGAATAAGAATATGTTTAGAATGCCTAGAGAGCTGCGAATGGAATTACACTTGAAG
The DNA here is from genome assembly GCF_907164565.1 of Psammomys obesus. Classification (NCBI taxonomy): domain Eukaryota; kingdom Metazoa; phylum Chordata; class Mammalia; order Rodentia; family Muridae; genus Psammomys; species Psammomys obesus. Next base: position 9,973,830 of record NW_026596147.1, read on the forward strand.
TTTCACTACCTGGACACTTAGCACTACAGTTAGTAGCCCCAAATAAATCACTGAATCCTCCTGAATCTTAGATTAGCTGAATATGAGAGATTTAGGCCACATGGTTGTAAATGGTCACCATTCAAATATGCTGCTTTGCTAATCTGTGATCACATTTTGAATAGAATACACCGGATCGTTTAACTGAACGCTTTTTTTGGTATTTCTATTGATCCACTTTCAAATATGTTAGCATTAAGGAGCAAAGATTGCTAAAGCAGAAAGTTAGAGGATGCACTAATGGAGTGAACAACGTGAGACTGTATTTGAATAAGTTGTAGGCCCATGTGAATGAAGCAAAACGCCCAAGATCGGTAAAGTAGATCTTGACAATTCAAAATACAATAATAAAAGAGATACACTAATGAGGAATATCTCTGGCACGGACTATGTTGCCTGCTTTTTGATTGCTTCCCCCTGATGTGACTGCCAGACCAGGCCACAGGGGAGGAAGATGAACTCAGTCCTCATGTGAATAGATGAGCTGGGGTGTCTGGGTGGGTGGGTGAGGAGCTGCCCTATTCTGAGGAATCAGAGAGAGGGGATGTGGAAATGTGGGTGAAACTGGGAGAAGAGCGAGGGAGGGTGTCTTTGACTGAAATGTAAACTGAATTAACTAATAAAAATGGATAGGTTCTACTGTATGAACAAAAATGATTAAAAAATAAGAAAAACACATTTCATGAATTAGAGAAAAAGTAAGAGAGAAGAGAATAATAGGAAGACAGATTTAAACAAAGATGATACTTTTTAAAAATTATTCAAGCGAATAATGGATGTTATTCCAAATAATACCTTTTCAATTCTATGAATATGCACACATACCTGAGTCATAGAGCAATGTCAAGTGCAATGCTCATGTACTAGAAGGAAACAAAAGTCCCATTTAGTTTTGATTTACCTTGAAAAACGAAGAACATTTTTTAAAAGAGTAAATAAAAGTAGAAGAAAAGCAGATAAAGAAGGGGAAACATTTTTGTTGTTGTTGTTATAATCCTGAAACATTCCCTAGAAAGTTCTTCGTCTAATTTTCTTTCCAGTAGTTTAACAAACAAGTCAATAGGCCTTGGAGAGTATGAATGCAGAGGGAACAGACAAATATAAAATATAGTGTTCCTGTCTGGCACGGGCTTTAGGGGCTCCCGAGTAATGAAGGGACAGATGGGGAGGCCCATGGTTGCTATCAGCGTCTCCAAATTGTATCTGGAGAATCTCTCATAGTCAGGCAAGTACTGGGGGAGTCTCTGACAGATGGGCAGAAGGAAGAGGCACAGGATCTCAGAGAGCACAGGATTCGGGTAATTCCCTGGAGGAGAAAGGTAGGGAAGAGCAGGCAGAAGGTCCTAGGCAAGGGGGTGGGTCAGGGATCAGTCCTAAAAGAAAGAGTCCTAAAGGGTGAAACAGGAAAGGGCTGGAAAGGGCGTTGGGGAAGGGTAAGTGATACCCTGGGGAGCTGGTGGGAGAGTGGTAGGGAGGCACGGGTATAAGCAAGATACATTCTATATACATGTAAACATTTCAAAATTTGCTTTTAAAATGCAGAATGTCTTCTCCCTGTGTCAGAGGACAGAAGTTAAGCCCAAGGTGCTGCTATTCTCTACTGCAATGGAGTTCCTCCCTTCTCTTCCAATTCCTCGCTGCTTCATGCACAATCCCTTGGCTCATAACCCAAATGTCAGTTATTTCTTCTTTATATAGCCTATGATTTTTCCTTAATCATAATTCATAGGACATGCAAATTCACACACGACTCCATTCTTCAGCCCCTTCAATTCAAAGGCCTGGCAACATTGAGCAAGCCACAGCCCCGGACTTGCATGTTCACAGTAAGTTCATGCTTTTGCATGAACTTTCATGAACATAATTTACTGTAAATTTTGAAAAGAAAATAATAGCTCAATTGCTAAAATATGAGTTGCAGTTACTATTGGAGATCAAATGTGAAGGTTGAATTCTTCTTCTCCTGTGCCGTCATTTGTAGAGACATTTGTGCTTTCCCCAGTAGGTCCTAAAGTCTTTATGAGCACAGTTGGTCATTCGATCCTGAAGTGGATTCCAAGGACTGAACTCAGGCCATCCAGCTTGACATCAAGTGCCTATACCAGATGAGCCCTCTTGCTGACCAATAAGAACTGTTTTTCAGTATGTTTGAAAACCACTGAGGAATCTGTAGAGGAGGAGGGATACTGAAGACACAAGTTCGAGGAACTGAGAGTAAAACTTCCTAACAAGGCAGGAAAGAATGAGATTCACAGCACATACACACACACACACACACACACACACACACACACATACACACACACACAAATGGTGCCACTCATATTCTCTTGGAAGAAGCCTATGAGTAGAGACAGAGCATGGGTTATGGATACAGAGATCATTATTTAGCATCCATCAGAAGAAAGGAGAGCAATTCCTCTCTGTCTTTCTCTGTGTCTGGCTGTCTTTTCTGTCTCTGTCTTTGTCTATCTCTGTCTTTGTCATTCTGTCTTTCTGTCTCTCATTCCCTCTCTATCTCTGTCTCTCTCTCTTTCTTTGTCTTACCATGTGTGTGTGTGTGTGTGTGTCTAAGAGTGAATAAGCTATGATTGAGGAAATATTAAGGACTTAGAAAGAAATTCACAATGCACAGGGGATTCAAACTAATCCCAACAAGACGCTAATTAAGGGGAGAAATGGGATGGGATTCATTGGAGTTCCTGTGCAATCACCTTGGCCATTTTCATGAGATCAATATTTATTGGTTCTTTGAAGTTTAAATTTCAGACCACAGGTATTCACAGTACTTCCTTTGCAACCATAAAAAAAATTGTGAAGAACACTAACGTTATGTACTTATTGTGTAATTTAAAAAGTTAAAGAGAAGGATTTGAATTTTCTTATATAAAAAATGGAGGTGTTTTGGAAATTTAACAATTTATAAATTCTATGTATAAATGTCTAAGCCTGGAATATGCTATTAAGTTGATGGAGGAAGGCTATACATGCAGGCCTGGAGTTCAAACAATGACATAGCAGATGGATGAAGGAAAATGATGTTTTAGAGTAGAGAACAAGCTGAAATAATTCAAAAGGGTAAATCCATAGTGAAAGAAAATGGTGTATTTAAACACATTCAAGAGATGAGACCTTTAGTGAGAGAATCACAAACGTGTATCATCAATTTCTGACATCCAAGCAGCTCCTTTGTCCTCTTTCTTTCTGAAAAGTAAGAAACATTCCTGAAGAGATCTCTGACATTATTTTCTTAAAAGATTCTTACAATGGGGGAAGAGTTTTCTTTGTTATATTCAAGCCTAGGGTTTGAGAAACCCTAGAAAATATTGTTTAAATATTGATAAAACTTTTTTCTTTGCCCCAACACCCCAATTAGGTTGTATTCATTTATTAAGAAGAGAATACCTTACTTAGTATAGGAGCTAAGTTTTATGTAGATATATTTATTCCTTGAAAATTCTCAGGACATGGATATTGACTGTGAACAGAATTTTGACAATAGTGTGAATCAACCTCAATGGTCTATGTTGATGTAAATAAAATTAAATAATCTTGGAAAATTTCTTTCTGTATCAGTGGGAAAAAAAGGTTTGTAGAATAGGCTGATCTCTTTAATAATAAAGAGGCATTTTAAAAAGGGTACAATTCACTGCTTTTTTTTAAAAGTGGAGTTGACATTATTTCAGAAAGTACAATGGTTTGAAATGATGCAAAAAAAAAAAAAGTGATGACAATCCTGAGACCCATTTGATACTGACACTCTGTTTGCTTTGTCAACAGCTAGTTTTGTGGGAAGACAAACAGCTCACCCTTCCTCCATTCTTCCTACATCTCTGGCTGTCTTGAGCAACTGGACAGTGGGAAAGCACCTTTCGACTTGGATGAACATTCCATCCCAGGGGATTCTCCTGCTACTAACTGATCTTGATTTAAACGGAAAGTACTGCTTAGGACAGTGCAATATGTCCAATAATGTACAACTGGGGTGCCTTTTTCTCCAAACAGTCATAAAAATTCACAATGGGCTGAGAAAAGTGTCTGTACCATATAGCTAGATAAACATTATTAAAGTTTAAAGTTTCTTTTAATTATTACATACTTTTTGGTTGACTTTGAGATTCTGATTTGTGTTCTCCCTTTCCTTCTCTCCCTATAAGCCCTCCCTTATATGCCTGCTGTCCTTCAAATTATGCCTCTTTTTCATTAATTGTTATTGCATGCATATATGTATTTGTATATATTCATATATAACTAAATATATCTTGTTGAGTCCATATGATGTTGGTTGTGTGTATGTTTTCAAGGCTGACTAGTGATGGTTAACATTTTGGTGTGATATGCATTGATAGAGCCACCTCTCCCATTCCCATCTTTACTCATAGGCGGTAGGGTTAAGTATACATCCCTTTTACCAAGTATGTTTTGAGCATCCTCTTGCAGGTTTTTGAGTCTGTGTTTTCAAGTGTTATAGTATCTAAAGGACTCTTTAAAACTAGTAATCCTGTAATGCATTTAAAGAGATACCTCTGATATGACTAGAAACATATTTAAATACCCCCAAATGATGCTATTTTTAAAAAAATGGAAATCCCTACTCAATTAAATACCTAAAAACCCTAAGAGACTTCCAAATCACTCATACATAGTTTTTATTTACACATAGATATTTACACATAGGTAAATATCGAGATATATGTATGGATTATTACTGGTAAACAACAGAGATAGAAGAATACTAGAGAGAAATACATGGTACTGAGGTCAGAAGGAGGAAAGGACCCGTGTGAAGTAGAAAAGATGCTGCTGATGGGTACAAGAGAAAGACAGAGATCCAAGAGAATGGGGCAGGATAGGAAAGAAACAACAAAATTAAACTGTGTTGCAAAACACCCTATATGAAAACCCAATACTCAATATATTTTCTTAAAAGTTAGAATTCCATTAAACTTGCTGTATTTGGAGTTCCTAGTCTGCATATTTGGATACTTTTACAAAACAGTTTGGATTATAAATACAATGTGCTAGCAGAACCTAGTACATGCTGCCTAGATTCCTCTAGTTCCTTATCTATAAAGCAGACATTGTAAGGGTTGCACAATAAACAAACAAACAGTTACCCAGTGTCAGTACAATTAGTGATTCTTGATTTGTTTCTAGTGTTTCAAATAAGGCTGTATATCAGATTTGCACTTCTTCCCTCCAGGAGTATTCATCATCTAGTTTTTTTTTTTAAATCGAGTTATGTGCCTCTCATTTTAGCAGCTGTAAGCAGGTAGCTCAATAATATATGATAAATATAGAAAATTGTCTGTCTTCTTATATAGGGATTTTGCTAGTATTTTCCAAAAGTATTTGGGGGTGACTAATACCTGTTCCCTAGTAATTGGCAAAGTGTGCTAGATCCTGAATTCAGGAAACATTTAACTGAAGAAAGCTTTTGAGAGTTAAAACACTCATTTTTCTTTGCATTTAGTTCCCAAATGGAGACAAATAGCTTAAAAGCTATATTAACCTCAGTGTACTTGGGCTATTTATCTTCATAAGGAACGGTCTGAAAACAAGAAAACAAAGCCCATAAAAATGATTTTATTTAATCTCACAAGTATATCTCACCAAAAATCTTTAGTTATTTCCTTAAGGCTTAATTCTAACCTCAGTAACTCATGCACAAATTCAGTGGATGTCAATGGAAGCTGTGTATGTGCAACTCTGGGCCAAATTTGGTTGTCATGGATGAATTAGTCAAAAAGTACATTAGACTCATTTTTCCAAACATGAAGTCATTTCAGTCTATAGTCCTTTTCCACCTTTTCAAAGTTACGAGCCTAAATCAGTGGTAATTATAGGATCTCTATAATACACATTAAACCACAGTTGCATGCATACGTCACAGTCACCAGCTTTAAACATTTACCTTTCTATATAAACGTTAATGATCTCACAACCATATCTCATCATAACAAGAACAGAATATGTTGGCATCCGTTGTGACAAGGTCAATTCCAGGTAAGAAAGTTATGCTATTTTTTTAAAGGCAGCCATTCAATCAGTATCATTATTGCATCCCCAGTGACTTGTTATAGGACAATAATCTTTTTTCACTAGCGTCACAGTTATTCAGAAAGCTCCAAAATGTTCATGCACATTCAATATGTATAAATAAAAACACAAAAACCAAGAGTGATTCTCTGGGTTCTCAGAATATTGTGTTTAAGAAAATCTCTTTCTGAAAATACTCATCTAGATTAAGTTTAGTATGTCAGTTTTCCACTGGAGGAGAGACTTCTTCAAATGGCATGTAACTTATTATGATAAATACAAATACCCTGGGGGGCCAACTTATCTCTTACCATAGTGAATAACTTTATGTAACTTGAGGTATACACTGGTCTAACAAACTTCCACAAAGCCCGATTGTGTAGTATGTGAATGAAGACCTTAAGTGCCTTGTTTACTTTGCCTTGAAGTCAATGACTATTCTTTGCCTTAAGACCAATGTGATAGGCATCTATAAAGCTGGGGGTAGATTTGATTATCCTCAGATGGTACAAATCCATGAGAATCGTCAGAAGAGATTTTAAAATAAAGATATGCAGGTGCTGTCTTCCTCACTTTTAGTTATGTCGTCCGATTTGGAGTCTGCATTTTAAAGAGAACTTCCAGATGGCTCAAAGTCTATTCCTAAACACACCACATTGGTGAATGTGGATCTAGAAAAATAACGGAGTTCAGAGAGTAAAAGTCCAGCTGACATAGTGAGTGATGCGAATTACTGGGTCATTAATCTGAATTAAGCTTGCCATATGAGTAGAATGCTAAGGAAGCCTGGAAACAGCCACTGATTTACCTAAACTCAATCCTTGAGAAAATGCCACTTTTGATTGACCCTATTGCTATGCTGATGGTATGTTATGATACAGGCTGTTTTTTTTTTTTTTATGTTCAATATGAGCTCAGTTATCATCCCCAAACCTGCAAACCTGTGTGTTAAAGCTCTATACCACAGTACTTCAGAATATCACCATATATGGCTACTATGTCTCTGAAGGTATAATTGAGATAAAATTAAGTCAATTAATGTGGGCCTTAATTTAATATACCTGTGTACCTATGAAATTTATAAACTTAGAAAACTACAAAGTTTAGATGCATATTTTTGAAAGTATAAAGGGAATGCATCACTATTGCTGTCAGGATTTAACAGTGGAACAGACATGATGAGTAGAGGCAGATCTGGCAAACTGAGGGCTAGAGTCAACATAACTTCAAGGAATATGCAATTGAATGCAGAGACATAACCATGTCCCACTTTAGGACCCTCGACCCGATGGAAGAAGGCCCGTTTGAAATTCAAGTTAAATAGCCTTTCATGCTTCCTGTCTTCAAATCATAGAGATTCCTATCTAGGATACACTTAATGGATTGTACTGTTTTGTTAATAGAAACCTACATTTGGGGAAACTCCAGAAATGGCATCAGAAGGAAATAGTTTTACAAACATTTTCTAAAGAAACATGAGATTTGTATAAAATTTTAACTACTATTTAAAGGCCATTGGAATGTGAAAGATCTTGAAAATTTGCCAGTGAGTGAGGTAAGTCAGAATTGAGAGTTTATAAGATTCTGCTTGAGTAGACTTAGCAAGTCCCTGGGTAAATGAGTCAAAAAGTATTCAGGGTCTACTGTCTTGGCTTGAGTTGGTAACAGGAGTTCATGCCTGGAGAATGGCTAAAAAGTGCTTAAAACAAACAATCCTGATGAGAAGTGATAGGCTAGGGTCAGATGGAAGGAGGGGAGGACTGCCCCTATCAGTGGCTGGGGGAAGAGCATAGAAGGAGAAGAGGGAGGAAGGGTGGGATTTGGAGGGGACTGGGGAGTGGGCTACAGCTGGGATGCAAAATAAATAAGTTGTAATTAATAAAAAAATAAATAAATTAAAAAAAATTGATGTACAATCTGTATTTGAAAAGAAGCCATGAAAACAGCAAGAGATATTCTCTCTTTCTCTTTCTCTCTCTCCCTGTTTTTGGCATATTTATTGAGTGGTTTGTTTTATGCCTGATGTTTGAACTAACATGCTATTTAAACTTACAGCTGTTACAGTAGAAAAATGTTGTGGAGGACTTTTAATTGAGCTACATGGATACACTGATCACATCTAAAGGCCTTCTAGGTCTGTGTGATCCTGCTGGAATGCAGACACATTCTCAGTACACACCTTTAATGCCTAATAATTAAGGTAAGGTTAGTTTTTCAAAGGAAGCACCCATGTTTGGAAATGATGTCTAATTAAGTGACAGACAGTGATGAATCAGAGAAAGATCTGACAGAATGTGTCAGAGATAGGATAGGCCCAATTCTCAGGGGAACAGACAGGAAAGACGGCGACTTAAGAGAGAAGGAAGAGAGAGGGAGAGAAAGAAAGGAGACAGTTTTCCCAGGAAAGTTTAACAGAGACAGGTTGAAGAGAACAAGTTAGACACAAGTGAAGACACACCAGCCACAGAATGAGAAGGAATCAGAAGCTTAGAACAGTTTAGCAGAGTTAAAGGCCAAGGAGATCACAATTCAGTCAGAAGCTGAAAGTAGCCAGTTTGCATCAGTCAAGTTGGAGAGGAGTTTGAGCCACAAGAGCTGAGTTGAGCTGAGTTGAACCAGCCAGCCAAAGTTCAGAAAGGACTGGAAAGGGTGAGCTCATTCATCAGTATGTCTCAGAGGATGGAAATATTCTAGGCCTAGGTTAGAGAATGGAGGATAGAAGCTTCTAGGAGTAGGCCCAAGCTATCAGACCGAGGCAGTAAGCCTCCAAGATGACAATTTAATCAGCCAAATAAAACATACTTTCACAAAACGTAGTCTTCCCATTTTTGCTGAAATGATTTAAAGAGGTGATGCAAGGATAAGAAAAATTTCTGGATGGGGAGTCCAAGATGGCAGCTACCAGCATGCACCTATCTGAGAGACACAGCATCCAAAACTCTGAATTGGTGAGTGGAGGCGCAGCAGTAGCCAGAACATCGACATTGAGTTTTCCTGGGCAAGAGGAGACAACCCATGGCCTGGGATAATTTGGATCCAGGTCACCCGTGGACTTCTATGCGGCCTGAGAGTGGCGAATATTCAACCACTGCACTTCCTCTTGCCCCAAGCATGGACCTCCTTGCTTGGCAGAGGTAGAAGACAGTGGCCTCTGCCCCAAGCAGGAGCCTCCCTGCTCAGTGATTGAGATTCCAGACAGGGCTGCCCCAAGTACCGGTCTCCCTGCCTGGAAGCCAAACAGCGGACACCACTGAGCTGAAGGCTCTCCTACACTTTCATTTGCCCCTGCGGGCCCAAACCTGAGAGTAGAAAACAGGGGATACCCCTGTGCTTTCCACATAAGTCTGCTAGCAAGTGAGTGTGCCTTAAAGTGAGTGCGTACAGAGCCCAAACCCAGGGTTCCTCTGAGCTAGCAGCCAGACATAGGATCCTTCTCACCCACACGCCAACTGTAGGCAACATAGACATTCTTGGGAGAGCGTTCCCAACATCGAAGCTCCTGCTCTGTGGGTCTACCAGTGGAGTCCAGGAAAACAGTTCCTGGGGCCAAGATGGTGCAACACAGACAGATCTGAATACCTGGGGGGCAAGCCTGTGGGCCACTGAGGCATTCAGTGCGCATGTGCATTGAACCCACAAACAGCACCAGCGTCCCATACGCTCCACCATTCCAGGCACCTACACACTCTAGCACCCTGTCCTTCAAGGCACACTTCCACATACTCGCCCTTGCTTGCACACATGCCCCTGTGATCTTCCTCCCTTAGCTAGAGCTGAAACACCAACATCCACCCTCCAACCAGTGGGACTCTCTCATCTGCCTGAAGAATATCCAGACTCCAGATGGACACAGTCGGACCCAGTCTGAAGTACAGACCCCAGGAACAAACAATGAAGGTTTCAGATAGGCAGATGGCTAGAGTTCAGTAAAAACACATCCAACAAAAATCAGGATATCTACCCAGCAGGGTATCAATCAGATACTGAAACTAATTGCCAAACTTTGGGCAGAGTGCAGGCAATCTTATGAAAGAAGATGGAGATAGAAAACCCTGGAGGGGACAGGAACTCCACAAGGA
>NW_026596147.1:9983996-10000399 GCF_907164565.1 Psammomys obesus
GAAGATGGAGATAGAAAACCCTGGAGGGGACAGGAACTCCACAAGGAGAGCAACAGAACCAAAACTCTGGACACAGGGGTCTTTTCTGAGACTGATACTCCAACCAAGGATCATGCATGGAGATAACCTAGAACCCTTGCACAGATGTAGCTCATGGCAGCTCATTCTCCAAATGGGTTCCCTAGCAATGGGAACAGGAACTGTCTTTGACATGAATTCAATGGCTGGCTCTTTGATCACCTCCACCTGATGGGGGAGCAGCCTTACCAGATCACAGAGGAAGACAATGCAGCCAGTCCTAATGAGACCTAATGAGTCCTGATGAGGCTAGGGTCTGAGGGAAGGGAAGGAGTATCTCTCCTATCAGTGGACTTGTGGAGGGGCATGGGAGAAGATGAGGAAGGAAGGGTGGGATTGCTGAAATACAAAATGAATAAACTGTAATTAAATAACAAATAAATAAAATTAGAAAAAGGAAAAAATTGACTATGAAAGAGAAAAAAAGATCACAATTGTATACTATATTGTAAATATGTTCTGCTAAAACTCTAGTCAGACCTTGAACTCTGCCTACAGGGAAGATTTGTAGGGAGTGGACAGGACAAAGTAGGGTCACAAGCAGTGTGCTTTATCCCTTAAATACATTGTTTTACAGTAAAAAAAAAAAAAAAGAAAAAGAAAAAAAAAGAAAAAGAAAAAGAAAAAAATGATTGCTAAGAAGTTCTCTAATACATGCATAGCCTCAGTACCTGAAAGTTCAAGCTCTCTGAATAAAGATGTTAGAATACAGAGCATGGACTCTGAAAAGAGGCTGTTCAAGAGGCAAGACATACATAAGTTTGTGAGCACGAGGTGTGAATGAAAACTTGACCTAAGCCTTTGAACAGCCACTAAACCCCATAGCCCAGATGTAAGAACTAGGCTAGAAAAAGCTATCAGGGCTTGGAATATTGGTTCAGACTTTAACATGCCCATTTGGAAGTAAACATGAGGTGAGAATCCTGTGTTGTTGGAGAAACATACAGCTAGGATTGAAGTGAACATAAGAAACTTGTCTAGGAGGACACTGATGGTAAATCTTCAAATGTCATAGTAAATAAGGGCTTTGGCTCAGAGGCCAGCTGTCTCTGTCTGTGTTGGCATCAATTAGCTGCTTGAACATCAGGAGGCTGTGTTAAATCCTCTGAATTTTCTTTGCTCATCTTTAAAATGGAAGTAACAGTGTTTTGTTTTTTTTTTTTTTCCTGTTTCAGCTACCTGTGCTAATTAAGTGAGCTCTGATCACACAAGGAATTTTTACAAGGAGAATGCCATTATAGCTACCATAACAATAATAATATCCTTGAGACTATAATTCAGTTATCTGTCCCGTATTTGCAGGGAGAAGACTTAAGTGTATTTTAAAATGTCCTGATTGGTTGAAATACCTTTAACTGCAAAATAATAGAATAAGTGAAAATAGTTAAATGGCAAAAGTTTGTAGTCATTTCTCATGTGTGGATGATTGGCGCGCATATATATATATGCTGTTGGTTCACCAAGGGGGAAATATATACTTTGCTGTTTTTTCCTCTGTTGTATCAATAGCTTAATTATAATCCTGAATTCTTTTAAAATACAAGATTATTCAGAAAGCTGTTTTAAATTTTCCATGTTTCTAAAACCTTTTCCTTAAAAAAACCCAATATTATTTTATGCTGTCTCCCCAGAAAATGTTATATAAGATTTATAGAAATAGTTTCAGATATTTATATTTTTATATCCCTAAAATCATCTCATCTACTTAAAATATTTTTTTCTTCCCTGATCATTCATGCACTGGAATCCATCTTCTTTCTTTGAATGCCTTGTCTTTTAAGAGTGGGGAAACAATGATTCATTTTCTCCTAAAAGTCTTACCAGGCAATAGAGATGCAGACAGACAATGTTTTAAGTAGAAATCATAGGAACATTAGATGCAGGAAGGAGAATGTGGTAATAGCATTTAATGCAGAGCCATCAATCTATGTAAGAGTGGAGAGGGCTGCTGTTTTAGGAGCATTGTAAAGAGTGGGAAAATCACTCCAGTGTAAGACCATACATCTAAGAATATATGGGTTGAACAAATGGTACTTGATGTGTGAAAAACAAAACAAAACAAAAAAACAACTTTCAAAAAGAGAATGCAAAGTTGTGTGGGTAGGAAAAGGGGATGGATGTGAAAGAGGGAGAGAGTGAATAAGAGCAAATTGTACAAAATTCTTAAAGAACTAATAAAATGAATAAAACAAACAAAAAAAGCAAATAAATGGAGATGTCACAGAGAAATGATGACAGAAAAAAAGAATTCTTGGAGCAATGATGATTATGCGTAAAATCACAGTTCTCTAAAACAATGAAGCAAATTCTGGGGATTGTGAATAATTGGAAATATTTTAGTATCCTGGGACACAGGATCAAAGAAAATAAGATCTAACGGGAAGACAAGATGCACATTAGATTTTTATTTAATTCATATGCAGTAAGAATGTGAAATAAGACCTTAGAGTAAAAGTTGGAAGAGCAGAATAGATTTTAGAATGTGTACAGTAGGATTAGATGGATGATTTTATATACCAGGGGAGAAAGTATGATGTGGGTATGAACTGGGGAAAGCTAGGTATTCAGAGGAATCAATGATTTCTCCATTTCTCACCATAGGTGGTAGTGACTATCCTAACACAGACAAGATTATGGTCAAGAACAGGATGAGGAAGAGATGGGGAGCCTCAATCACTCGTGCGGACCTCACATTTCCAATGGAATAGGCACATAGTGCTATCAGTTAATAGGTTAAGAAATGTGACTTTTAAATTCAAAATAAAGTTATAGCTGGACATTGGTATTTGGAACTACTTGATATCTGCCAATTACATATTTTTTAAATTTTTATATTAATTACAGTTTATTCACTTTGTATCCCAGCTGTAGCCCCTTCCTTCATTCTCTCCCAATCCCATCCTCCCTCCCCCATCTCCTCCCATGCTCCTCTCCAAGTCAGTCCACTGATAGGGAAGGTCTTCCTCCCCTTCCATCTGACCCTAGCCTATCAGGTCTCATCAGGACTGGCTGCACTGTCTTCCTCTGTGGCCTGGCAAGGCTGCTCCCCCCTCAGGGGTTGGGGCTATCAGAGTGCCTGCTACTGAGTTCATGTTAGAGACAGTCCCTATTCTCCTTACTAGGGCACCCACTTGGAGACTGAGCTTCCATGGGCTACATCTGTGCAGGGGTTCTAGGTTATTCCATGCATGGTCCTTAGTTGGAATATCAGTCTCAGAAAAGACCCCTGTGTCCAGATATTTTGGTTCTATTGCTCTCCTTGTGGAGTTCCTGTCCCTTCCAGGTCTTTCTATCTCCATCTTCTTTCATAAGATTCCTTGCATTCTGTCCAAAGTTTGGTTATGAGTCTCAGCTTCTGCTTTGATACACTGCTAGGTAGAGTCTTTCAGAGGCCCTCTGTGGTAGGCTCCTGGCCTGTTTCCTGTTTTCTCTTTCTTCCAATGTCCATCCCGTTTGTCTTTCTGAGTGAGGATTGATCATCTTGCCCAGGGTCCTCCTTCTTGCTTAGCTTCTTTAGGTGCACAGATTTTATTATGTTTATCCTATATGTCTAATATCCACTTATAAGTGAGTAAATACCATGTGTGTCTTTCTGCTTCTGGGATACCTCACTCAGAATTTTACTTAGCTATCAAAGAGTGAATGGCAGAGACCTAGGAGGTTCAACTAACTGAAGGACAAATTGCTTTATTTTTGAGGTGGGGTAATGCGTGCAAATCTGTGTGTGTGACTAGGAACTGTGGTTTTGAGAGACAAGTTTAAAGTATGCCGGGAAGGCCAACACCCTGGAAAAGAAGAACGGCTCGTAGCAGAATCATCTATCAGCCCTATTTTCAGTTAAGCCATTCAGCTAATGGGATAACACCCACCCTCCTTATGCAGAGTAATCTGTCTTAGTCAAAGTTTATTTGCTAAAATTTTAGCAGATAAGTAGTAAAGTGAACAAGACAGACATGGTAGCACATGTCTTTAATCCCAGCTCTGGGGAGAGTCAGAAACCCACAGTCAGAACTCTGGGTTTCAGAGACTGCTACCTATTTGCTGAGTTCCAGGCCAGTAAGAGATCCCAGCACATAAACAAACAATCAATCAAATAAATAAATGCGGTTGGTGCCTGACAATAAAATTACCACGTCATGCCCCGATATTCATACACACAAAAAACTTACATGTTCCATTATATGGGCATTTATGCACACTTGCGGACTCATGAACTCACTCTCAAAAGAACTTGTACTAACAGTCACATGCAGATGAACAACCTCTACAGAAACTAGAAAAGATTCAACAGAGAAAAGAGAGAAGCAAAGTGAGAACATTCCCGAAATCAAAACAGGAAAGGATTTCAAATGAAAGAGCAGTGGTCCAGAAGATTTGAAGTCAAATGTGAACCGGAAACTGGTTAAGGAGCGAAGCAAAAGGAGGTTGTTGTGGTAGAACTCCTGTTACTTCCTTGTCACTAGAAAGCAAAAATAGGTAGTTAATAGGAAGGGAGAAAAGTTGAAGGTATTATATGTTAATTAGTCTTGTTAGAAGTTTATCTTGTGAACATCAAGAAGGCTAGATTAGAGCCAGAGAGAACCAGAGGGAAGGGAATCTGCATTTTGCTGTGAGACATGGAAGGAACTTAATGTAAGACTCACACCTTAGATGAGGAGAGTAAAGTGACTACAGTTGAACGTGTTAAGATTCCAAGTGCAATGAGAATGTAACAGAGATCTACAGAGGAAAAAAAATCACATGGCTTCAATGGAGCTGAAAGAAAAGACAAGTATTTTGGAGGCATATTTATCTCTTTTCAATCATCAAAGCCATAGGGGAATTAAAGCACCGCAGATTGCATGGCATACTCTCTATCATGTTCCCTAAGTTATTTTCATCATTAGGTAACACTGTTTCCTGTAGTAAAAGGTACTTTAATATTCAGATGCAATTTTTTTGTTTTTTACTGTAAACATTAATTTCCAGAGGCTAGAGAAATAAACCGCTGATAAGATAACTTGCTGCTCTTGCAGAGGGCCCAGGTTGAGTTCCCAGCACTCACATCAGGCAGCCTTCACTGCCCACAACTCCAGCTCCAGGGGATGTAAAACTCGCTTCTAGTCTCCTCTGTATGCACCAGGTACATATATATATATATATATATATATATATATATATATATATATATATATATGTACAATCTCACATATAAAATAAAATAAAAATATATTTTAAACCAACATTCTCTCATTTATTTTACATTGTATGTAACAATATTTTAGTGGGTCAAGAGGTAGTAGAATGACATGGTTAGTTAAACACATTGGCTGTCTTAAGATAATGCCAGCTTTTGCGATTCAGGCCACTGTTCTTCATTTTTCTAAATCGACTCCTGTCTAAGAAAAATAAAATGTACACAGTGTATCTGCAATACATACACAGGGTTATCTTTCTCTTTTGAGGGGCAATTCATTTGGATTTTTCATAGCATAAATAATATCGACCATATATTGTTTTCTTTCATTAATCTAACAAATCTAAAAGTATGAAACTGTAGTGTAGCTCTTGGTCATCATGCCATAAATCCATGTAAATTGTAATATATCTTCCCTTCTATCTTTGTAAATAATGGGATACAGGTTTTTTTGTTTTTGTTTTTGTTTTGTTTTCTTTTTTGGTTCTCACCACAGATAAACTCTGAAAGACTGACCAAGAGACAGGAAGCAAGGAAGTAACCTCAATTGTTCCTCTTGAATTGAACAACCAGATACCTTATAGCATTTAAAGAATCTTTATTCAATATTCTGAGTTCATATCATTTTATCCAAACTACTTTATTATTTTGAGAGAAGATGTTTCCATTGCTTTCTCTTTAAAAATGAAAACATTTCATTTTTAGAAAAACTAGCATCAATCTTTTTTCAGCATATGATTCATATCAGATCATTTTTCTTATATTACTATTTTTAATTAATTAGGTTGAAGAATTAATATGATACAGTTGTGAAGACCATATGGTCAAAATCAATCATTATATGACTCTGACATTTGATAGGGAAAACTAGGTTTTGGTATTATGGATTTTCTCATCTCTTCCATGTTTTTTTTAGCAGCAGCAGTTTAACTTGGGCTTTGGTTCTTAGGTCAGTGGCTAGCAGTTCTCTTGGGGGACACAGTACCTATCATGTGAGCAGCATGAGCAGTCCTACAAAAAGGACTTAAACATATGATTTCCTTTCATGTTTACAAGTCTCATAAGTTGTGTGAAGGCATGGTCTTGTAGTTTAAAAGTTTGAATATTAGCAAGCACATGTGCCCGAAAATACACGTATTCTCAAGTTAACCATAAAAGAATGGAGGCTCATAGAGTTTAAATTTTTTGATCAAGACCAATTAGCAGTGCGTTACATAGTTATATGTCATGTTTTAGTTTCCTTGCTGTATATTCACATCTTTGCGAGCATTAAATTCTAAAAACGAAGCTGATCGAAACAGGTTCTTACCATCTCAAGCCTTTTCTGATAGACAATGTCACAGTCTTATCTTTAAATGTTGCTTTGTCAGGTATTTCAAAGGCATAAAGGATCCAACCACAAGAGCTCCCCAGACCCAAGCTAGAAATTAGAGCAGCAAAATAGTAGACTTGGACTGTTACTAACAGGTATGTAGTTTATGCCTGTAAGCTGGTTATCATAAAAGGGTGAGTAAATAAACAGATGGAGTCCGAGGAACAAAACACCCACAAATAATGTGAAAGGATATAGGTAAACACTGCCTTTGATGCAAAGGGTAGAGCTTTCATGTCCATGACTGAGCAACATGATTTTCTTTCAGAGAAAATAGAACAGAAAATGCTCAGGGCAAATAACCTCCAGTCAAAACCCTAACAAATACAACCTGAAGTCCAATGATCAAGGTAAACCTCAGTGGTGATAACTCTTGCTGATAGTGTATACCCTTGATACGGTGTGATGAAAAAGACATTTTATCTCTGTGATCTTCCTCTCAAGAACCCCTAACCTCAGTCGAATCAAGGAAAAACATCAGGCAAATCCCAACTGAAGGACGTTTTACAAAATACCTGACTATTGCTCTTCAAAACTGTGAAGGTCATCAGAAACAACAGACGTAAGAGAGACTTTCAGAGCCAAGACACCTAAAGAGCTACAAGAATGTACTGTAACCTGATGCTTTATAATGGGACCATGGAGCAAATAGCCTTGTCTTCTAAATAGAAAAAACAAACAAACAAACAAACAAAAAAACCCAAATAAAGGATGGATTATGCTTTGTGACAATACATACATATTGAACACAAATGCAGAAAACTCATAAAAACTATCAGTTTCAGGAAAAACTGGAGAAGGGACAAATGAGAATTGCTATAATTATTTATTCAAAACCTTGAGAAAACTTAAAATGTAAACAAGCAGCCGATCATTAGTTCATATTGGCTTAGAGCAAACATTGTGATACATCAAGATTATGAAAATGCTATAAAATTTGGTGTAGATTTTCTCTAATGGAAAGACAGCATGCTTGCATATTATAACAAGATTTTAAAAGGAATTGTCTGAAGGATTCAGAACAGGGAAGGATCCAAGTAATTTGTTTTAAGTATCACTTATAGAAAATCAATATGTGTACATTTGTATAAAACTTAAATTTCATTATTCCTAGTTTTATGCTATGAAAAAAATCACTGATTCAAATGTGCTGAGATGAAGCCAGTGGGGTTTCTGGATGGAAAAACCACTTGTAACTGGAACAGAAGGAACTGAAGCTCTGAGTTCAATCTCTCCACAAAAACACATTGTAGGGGAAATGATTGTACTGGTGTGTGTGTGTGTGTGTGTTTATATATGTATGCATGTGTATGTTGCTGATATATTCATGAAATTCAAAAGAACCATAAGATTGACCAGGTTACTAACAATGAAGAATTGCTTTAGCAGAATGTAAAATCAAGTACTGACAATAAATAATAATGTGATTGTGGCTTGAACTCCTGGGAGAGTTTCTTCTGGTGTGAATTTCGTCTCCCAATGTATCCACAGGTAGTGGAGGTTAACACAGTGTATAGTCCCGGAAGTGAAATGACATTCACTTCACAGTATGATCCACAGAATCCAATGACTAAAATTAATATCTTTTATTGAAAATATTGTTGTATTTCCTATTTTAATTCAAACTACCCATTTCAAAGGCTGAAATAATTCAAACACTGAAACAGCACTGCCATGTGCTGTAAATGCCATGCTTAGGCATTTACGATACTGTATCTTTGCTCTGAGTAATGATATTGAAGGTTTTGGGCTCAGTGTGATCTGCTTCATTGCTCTCTAGCAGCTCAGGCCAAGAATCAATAGATGTCTCATTCCATGACATATATTCATATATACGTATTTAGGATTTCTGTTTCATAGATTACATTTTAAGATGTTTTTCAAGTTATTTAAATAATCCATACTAGGTAAACAAACTCAATGCATTCAAAAATACTACAAAGAGCCTTGAAAATGTGTCTTTTAGAATGTGATACATACTTTCTCAAAATCAGAATGGCTGTTCAGACTTCTCAAAAACTCAGCTGAAATTTGATTATGAATAAAAATATTTAATGCATAAGTGATTAAAATTTATTAAATAAGTTTGCTGAAATATGTCGTTTTTATGTTACTAATATGCTTCTGATTTTTAAAAAGTGCCAATGGTATTTATCACAAATACAGGTCATTAACTTGTATGTAACATACTTAGAATGTCATCATTCTGTACCATCTCTCAGTTTTGTCGCTATTTTCTTTGGATATCTAACCTCTCCAGCTCACTTCTCTTATTGCAGACCATATGATTTATGAGCACTGATAGCTTCAGAGACAGCTGTGAGATTAGCATTATAACCTATCCCAGATCACCTCAAAAATAGTTCCTTCCAAAATATACTGTCACATTGAAATAGAATCACAACACATTTCAGGGGCAGTTCTCACATGTACTTTTAAATTTGCTTGACCGGTTATATCAAAAACAAAAGGTAAAAAAAAAAAAAAAATTAAAGGGAAATTGAGATGAAAAGAGAGATTTGAGCTACACTCATTTGATTTGCATTTCTGTAAAAGTAATATGGGTGTTTAATCAAAGATTAAGTGTATAATGTCATTCATCTAACACCTTATGAATTTTCTATATCATTGCATGTAAATAATTATACAAGCTATTGAGAAATGAAACAAATGAATGATTTTACTTTTCCACTGGAAATATATTAGAATCCATTCTTTCCGTAATGGCATTAAAGCAAAAGAATGCTTTAAACCTCGAGAAATGGAAGATTTAAAGTATAATAGTTTGATATCCTATTGAGTGTTAAGGACCTGCAGAAAGAAATGTGAGAATGTGTTGCTTACAGAAGTTTATAGGTTGGTATTTAGAGAATAGTAATGTGATAGATAAATCTATCATAAATGACAACTTCTCACAATATGTTTCCCTCCGTGCTCGCTACAACAGCTATGAACCAAAGGTGTGGAAATTGGTTATTATTGTCAGGCTTTTCTGGTAGAACTTGAAATAGCACAGCTAGATACACTGGGGTGCTCTGATCTTTCTAGAAAAGAGAGATGCTGGAGTCCAGGTGAGTATTCCTTTACTGAAGATGAAGCACAGCCCAACTGAATAGTTTTTCCTGCCAGCGTTGGCCAGTCTCTTGACTTTTATCTATGCCTTTGCTACTCAGAATGTGGTCCAGAGACCGGGAGCAGCCACAGCAGCACAGGAGGTCTTACTGCAAACAGGAAATACCAGGCTCTGCTCAGATTCTGATTCTCATAGGAGTGCAAAGGCTGACATGCTCCATCCACTCCCCACACACCAGATTATCAACCTTGTCTGCACATTAGAATTATCTGTGTCCAGGACTTTTAATAAGAATATTTTGTTTTTTAACTAATGTGCGAAATTTAAGTGTAGCGGTGAGTTTATGTTGTTAGAGAACCAAGACTTGGCCAGTTTTATCAATCTTGCCCATAACAACAGAAACTTGAATTTAGAGAAAACAATTAGGAATTCATTGTATGTTTTCATTCTTTTTGAATGCACTCTATATTCTCAATGATTTTTACATAAATCCACCCTACATATTTTTACTTATCCTCATAATTAAATATTTATTTGTATTACTTTCTTTCTCAGTATGGAATACACTCTTTAATTTTATTTTGCATGCTATATGCTGTGCAAATGTGTGGGTGTGTGTGAGCGGTGTGGTGTGGTATGTTTCCAGAGAATAGTAACAACTAAAACTGTCAAATATACATTAGGAGAGAGTCCCTCAGACAGTGACTAGAGGGTCATTTAACTTTAATAGTAATAAAAGGTAATTGTAAAGAGATAGAAGCAAGGACATACTTTGAGGCCTTTAGGGATAGTTGAAGAATTGTCATTTGATTCATATGAAGGCCTAAAGGCTCAAGTAACTAGTCTGAACTCCTGGTTAAGAGATGGTACATCCAAGAATATTCTGTAAACGTTTTCAAATTTGACAGTAGTAAGGGTGACTGCTTTCCATGTTTCCAGTCAATAAGAAGAAGGAATCTTATTTTTACCATCTCTTCATGTCTATTACACTTATGCTTGTAATGCTGTTTACTTAAGTGTTAAAAGAATTTTTTCTTCTTTTTTTTGCTTATGCATAAACAAAGGCTTCATACAGGACAGTTTTTGAGAGACTGAAGTAGAGATGTGCCAGTGTCTCTGTTTGTACCCATTTCTGATTGGAGTTACATCTCACAGTCTGTGCTTTCCTTGCTCTGTTTGACATAGTGGTATGACAAGAAAGAGAAGGGTATTTGGCTGCAGAACTGACTGTTTACACACTCAGGTTTAGATACAGGAAAGTACTTTTCTATCTCATTACATGTCCTTGAGACATTCTATTGACTGTTTCTCACTTCTTTCCTCACAGTATTATTATAGAGGATGTTGGAGGCTTTTGGGTCTATATTCTCCAGGACCTCACGGGAGACATTAAAGGTCATCTGAAGCAGTGTTGCGATAACTAATTTTGAGTACTGAACTCAGCCCTACCCTATGCTACATCTATTACAAACATTGTCTCATTATACGTAACAAAAACAGTTAAACTAAATAATTCTTGTCTAAGAAGCAAAAAATAAAGGAGGCTCAAAGTTTTGGAATGAATTTGCTTACATCTCATACCACATTCTAAAACCTTTTCAGAGCTCAATTTCTCTACTCAGTGTTTTATCTACAGTCATTTCCTGGTTCTGTGTTGGGAAAATTGTATTTGTGTTTTTATAATCCTCGCCTTTGAGTTAATAAATATACTGACGGTTTAGATGCTATGAACCAGGATCATGGATGTGGAATTACTCTCTGCAAGTCATACGGTATGATTTGCAGAGGTTATAGATTGAATTGCATTTAATTTCTCTCTCCCATAATGCAGTTAGACTTGGGATTATGAACAAATATCATCTGCATGACTATTTTCTGTGGTTAATTTTGCAGTTAAGATGTTACAACACCTAAGCCAATACCCAAGGCTCAGGGAGAGCATAGAAAATTGGGCAGAAGGATTGTATGAGGCAGAGGACCGGGACACCTGCTATGAGATAGAGTCTTCTAGACAAGACACGGATGCTGACTCCTGTCCTGAACTTTCAATAGTATTATCGCATGAAAATAATTGGGATATAATTATCAACAAGAATGATGATTGAATGAAATAGAGTAGTGAAATGCCAATGAAAATGACAACTGAGGAAAACTCATGGGTTTGTGTTAGCTATCAACTTGACTGAGTTAAGGGTGTCGAGATGGTGTTTGTAAAAAAGAAGAGCATTGGAATCAGGAGGACTGCAAAGGAAACTTGCCTCACCAATGTGATGGGGCATCATTTGATCTACTGAGGGTCTAAATGGTGCCAAAGGGCTGAGAGGGAAATGTCCATTTTTGATTCACGAACTTCTCTCTTGTGCTGGGATGGTAAAGACCCAGATTCTCAAACCTCTGGACCACTTGCCCCACTCTCAATTTGCCTTATTTCTTGTGTTTTCTTGCTCTCTGGCTTGCAGACGGTGGTCTTCGACCTCCACAAATCTATAAATCAATTCTTAACTTAGATCTAAAGTAGTCCCTCTCCCTCATATGTTTATAAATGATAATGTATGCATGTATATATACATGCTATATGTATACATATATGCATATTTTATGTATATGTATGCATATGTAACATGTATATATGAGTATATATATTCATATGTGTGTGCTTACCCTATTCTGTTTTTAAAATTAACAAGATTGAAATCTATTAAGTATCTCATATGAGAATCAACTTCTTGGTTGTTTTTGTTTGATAGTTTGTTTTTATTTTTATTGTAGTTTGGTATTAATGAGAGAAATAGGAAACTAGTTTTCTCCCAAATCAACATGCTTTTGTTAGATTCTTATGCCTACATTGAATGACACTGAGCAGATTTCCAGAGATGCGGTAGAACAGCCTCAATGTTCCCATGTATTGGTATCTGCTTTGCACATACCATCTCAATCACAGGTTTTAATGTCCTCTTCCCTTCCCCTTCCAGGGCAATGCTACATAAATTATGACGGATCTTATCTGGAATGTGGAGGGGGAGGGGTGGGCTGCCCCACTATGTTGGCCCAATAGTTCCTAGTTTTCTCTACCCCAGAGATTCTCCATTGATATCTTCCGTCTCTGAGAGTGAATCTATTCAGTTATACCAGGCAGGATGGACTGAGGATTAGAGCCTGCCTCCCTTGGCTTGCAACTGAAGTCAGAAGCTGAGTGTCTCTTTGTTATCAGCGAAATCCATCTTAGTTAAGGTACAGTATTTGATTTCCTCCCCACCATGCTTCCCTTCCACTTCAGGGAATAATCCTCTTTCAGTCTCTTACTCATTCAAATACAAATACCATCTCATATTAATAACATCTTTCCAGCAGAAGCCCAAGTAATTTTTCAGATATTTCTCTAATCCTCCCAGCATTCTCAGAAGGTAGGTAATGTCCACACAGCAACTCTTCTCAACCAAGTCCGAATGATTATGCAAGGGTATTAGGTGCCCAGGGGTATCATTGAGCTGACTTTCATTTCCTCTAAAAATATATTTACTGGGGATTGAAGCAGCACATTTATTTGAAAAATATATATATATGTATTTGGGGTTTTAGGATAAAAATTGGACTTGGAATAATGACTTGTTGTCCATAGTATTTTGACATTGATACAGATGCATTGCTCCCAGAAAGATGCAATATAAATCACTTGGATTCTGTTATCATACACTTCTAGGTTGGAAAGTAGTTATCAGGTTGAAAATATTAAAAATACTCTATAGAGTCCACAAAAGAATATTTTTGTATAGTAGTTTCATTTAGATAGCATTTTTTGAAAAAAAATTATGATTGCTATAAGGATAAATTAAAAGACACTTGTTATCTAAAAGTAAGAGTATTATGTGGCAGTCTGATAGTTGGATCTTTAGGGTTAATGCACACTTAAGAGCATCAAGAATGGGGGTTAAAATTAACCAAAAAAAATTGAATTGGTTAAAGAAAAAATATCAGTTTATGCGTAACTTTTTAAAATATGCTGTTGGGTAACCTTGCAAAATTAAACAAGTGGCAGCTTCTAGAATAGTGTGAAGCTAATAGGAAATAAGAGATACATGATAAGTGGATGCTGAAGCTAATCATTGCTCACAGTGAATTAGTGCAGCTCATAGCACATTAACTCACCTCCTCTCCCAAACAAATGTCACTTTCTGCCAAACTGGAAATGGAGGCCCAGATGCCATTCTTTGTCTAATGTCGTAAGCTGAGATGTGACCTTTGCCATGCAACTTAGAAGTCTCATTCTTGCATCCCATTTTTTGTATATATTTACATATGCAAGGATTTTCCTTTTAGTTACCAAGTGCTAGTAGCATTGTTGTAATATGTTATCAGTGAGTTAAATTTGATTACTGACTCTTTCTATTTTGGTGAGGAAAGGTAGATAAATCCAGTGTTTATTGTTTGTAGCAAATTTCGGGGTTGGGAAGACTTTCTTCACCGTGATATCTTTATGTTTCTTCTGGTGGGAAACTCTCAGTGCCCCATTGATCCCAGCAAGGGATATAAGAGAGGGTCAAAGGCCTGCACAGATGAATGAAAACTTACACTAACAAACAAAAACCCAACTTATCTTTCTGTAGTGTTACAGAAATAAACAAAAAACAATAAAAAAATGTTTAAGTTTCTATGAGAGAAAATTCAGAATAGGAGTGGTGATCCTCCAAGGGATTTTAAAGTGAGAAATTGGTTAAGGTTTAAGAAAAGCAAAATAACCAAACTGTTGGTTCCTTTATAACTGATGCATCAACTGCTTCACTGGAATTGAAACGATAGTTCTACATAGCACTCAGAATCTGAACTATATACCTGGCACTGCCTCCATTCTTTATATGTACACTTACTTAACTTTAAAAGTCACTGAAGTCGGTACCCATGCTGCACCCAAACTTCAGAAGGTATCTGAGGCTAACAGGATGGAAGTAAAATGCTCAGCACATCCAGTAAGAAAGTTACAGAGCCAGCATTCGAAATCAGCTATAATATCCGACTTTTAGGAAATATACTATCATCTAAATGCTCACGAATCTCTGAAGTTAATGAATATGTAATATAAAGATACTTAAAAAATAGCGCTTCAGAAATAGATACTTATTTTCTAATCACATTTAGTATTTGCTCCATCCTGCAAACCTCTCCTTCCAATCTACTTATTGATGTAGAAAGACTTCAAAGCTTAATTCAGGTGTCACCGGATATGAATGCATCATTGAAAGTCACAGCCCATTCTCCTTCATGAACATAAATGTAAACATCTTAAACAGGTTATTGACGACACCACCACTGGAATAAAAATTACATCACACCCAATATGGATAGTGTTGCACCAGAAAGAGAGAATAATACAATAATATCAACCCACTGATATGAAAAAATATAACAGTGATATTTAGTGAAAATATCTTAAAATAAGAAAATGGATATTTGCCTATATATGTAAAAAGTTAGGTAATAAAACTCGGCATCTATTCATGATTGGATCCGCTTTAAAAACTTTAACTGGCAAATTACCTACTTAAAGTAATAAGAGGTAACTGTAAAAGCCCTATAGCAAACATTGTCTCTAATTGTAAAATAGTTAATTCCAGTTCCACTAACTTCAGCACAAAAGACAAATTAGCTTACAGTGAATATGTTACTCAGATCAATAAATCAAGCAGCATAAGAAAGTGTATGTTTTAGAAAGAAAGAAAAACATTATCAGTTTGCTGTTGAGCAAAATTGATACTCCCCAGAACTTAACTATCTCCCGGAGAAAATATGAAAATTTATAAGAAGATAAAAGAAAGTGTCTGGGGGTGAAAATATAGATGTGTGAACCAGCAACAGAGGTGACGTAATTTATGAAATAACATTTAATATAGTGATGACTTACACACATTTAGAAACAGATTTGCTAAAACTTTCAAAAGATCTGTTTTGAAACTTTAAAAATGTGTAAGAAGGGAGATAGAAGGATGGTAAAAGTTAAATGGACACTAAATTATAGGCACATAGAGGAGAGAACCTTTGAGGATTCTCCAGTACGTAGTACGATGATACTTAATAACGAATGCTGATTTCAGAACAGGACAGGCAAGGTAGGTTGTCCAGGAGGGTGTTTGCAAACACGCCTGTATCTGATAGAAGGAGAGAAACTGCTTCCCCAAATTCAGTTCTGATGTCACATGTGTGCAGTAGCATGAGCGTATGTGCACACACTCACCGACAAGTGGAGAACACGGAGTTGGAAGAGGGACAGATACAAACCCAGCATTCATGTAGGGACTCCTCAAAAATATTTTAATTTAAAGACCCTATAGGTATATTGTTTTCAAAAGCAAATTTGGAAATAATTAAATGTTCAGTGGAGGTGAGCAAGTAAGTACATTATCCAGTACTCAATACTCTAGCAACGACCTTTTCCCTGAAAAAGATCTCCATTGTCTCCAGCAGTGGCCTCTCTGACCAGAGGGAACACAGTGAAAACACAGGGATGAAGCCAGCAAACAGTTTGGGTCTACATACCTATAGGTACCTTGACTCTATAAAGGTTTGTGAGTTGCAGCTTCCCTTGGGGAGGCAAGGTACATTTTCAAAGGTCCCGGAGAAGATGTGTGCACGGGTCTGAAACCTGTTTTCTTTTCTTTCTCTTTCTCTTTCTTTCTTTCTTTCTTTCTTTCTTTCTTTCTTTCTTTCTTTCT
>NW_026596147.1:10000409-10017604 GCF_907164565.1 Psammomys obesus
TCTTTCTTTCTTTCTTTCTTTCTTTCTTTCTTTCTTTCTTTCTTTCTTTCTTTCTTTCTTTCTTTCTCTTTATTAATTACAGTTTATTCACTTTGGATCCCAGTTGTACTCCCCTCCCTTATCCCCTACCAATCCCATCCTCCCTCCCTCATCTCCTCCCATACCCCTCCCCAAGTCCTCCTCCCCACTCTCACATGAACTCAGTGGCTGGCTCTTTGATCACCTCTGCCTGATAGGGGAGCAGCCTTACCAGGCCACAGAGGAAGACAAAGCAGCCACTCCTGATGAGACCTGATAGGCTAGGGAAGCCTGTTTTCTCTAAATCCACCCACAAATCAGAGGTTCCTAAGAGTACTTTGCTCTTCTAAACAAGCCTATTATTCTTTTTTTTTAAGTATTAGTTACAGTTTATTAACTTTGTATCCCAGGTGTATCCCGCTCCCTCATTCCTTTCAGTCCCCAGGTGCAGCTGTACTGAGACCTGCCAATGGGATCTACTAGCGTATGTTTGCCCAGCACATGCTGCCTCATCTTGAAGGTATGCCACAGATTCTTCCAGCTTTTTAAATTTTTTTTATTTTAGAAAATCAATACCTCGTTGCTTTCAGACAGAGTATTATCCTAGTTAAAACTTAACTAAACCAAGGTGTCAACTTTATTTATTTATTTATTTTTGCTTAATTGCTTAAAATTAAATCTATCGATTACAGAGAGGTGGGCTTATTCTTTTTGGAAAAGTCTCTCTGATTATCTCAGCTATCATAGTGACATTTTCTGTTGGAATAGACGTTCAAAATGAGCTTATTTGCATAGACAAACCCTAACTACTTATTGCTGTTATTCTGATAAGATGCTTTAAAAGGGGTGGGAGGATAGAAGTATTAAGAGATGAAAATTGTAGAGAACCACTGTGTAACTAACAATAAAATAATATATAGTAATTTGAAAATAACAAAAGGACATGTCCATTAAAATATAAAGCCTCTCTCTCGCTATAGGGTTATGTTGAATATGTATTTTAACATATGCTTGAACCTTTTACTTCTCATTGAAGAAAAATGTTAAATTTGTTAATAGCAAAAAAAGGATTCATCCAGTGGCCTATGAGATGTCAGCATAGCACAGAAAGGATAGAATTCATTTATTAACCCCTGTTATGGCACACCTGTTACAGCAAAGGCACTTTGTTATGGTTTGCAAGACAAGGGGAGAAATCTTGTCCCCAGCATAGCAGTGGAGAGTCACAAGGCATCTGTAACATGAAAGAGCCACTGAGATATGAAGAGCTCATGGTGAGATGATATTCAGACTACAGAGACAAATCAGGGGCAGTTACCAGGAGAGATTCATGAGCTGAGTTTCAAAGACCAATCTTGAAAGAGACCTACAGTTGTAAACGGTAGATGGTGCTTTTACCTAGACTTAAGCTGTACTCACCCACTGTCTCTGCATCCCAATATTCTATAGTCACTCTGCCTCGGGTTTTATTATTAACATATTGTCAATTATACTACTTATATTAGGTCAATCAAAATGGATACTCTTTACCTTTTTTTTGGAATTTTGTTTTGTGTTTTGTTTTTCAACACCGATTATTTTTTATAATATTTGATTGTGTTAAAATGGTATTTGGGATTACGTATCACCAATACCTATTCCTTGGCATGATGGGTAAGGAATGGAGCATGACAGTAGCAAAATTCCTATTCCGTGGTTTGATAAACTGCCTGCGAGAATCATGTAATAATGTGCTACCAGTCTAGCTGGTTGGAAAACAGCATGAGGGCTGCCCATACTCCCCTTACCTATGTGAGGATTCTAAAATGTTAATAATGTCACAGTCACTCTGAACTGTACTCTTTAAAGGTGCCCCTTTTAGTACATTTTTGAGGCTTATTAGAAAGATCTAGTAATAAATCTTCCATATATGATCTCTTGCATAAGAAAATACAGACTCATTTGACCGTCCATTCAAAAATATCAGTTTAAAAAATACAAGTAGAATACTTGTATTCTATGCTTTCATAGACGTGAAACAAATGACTGTGTGGAAAGGTCTGTTGGATTAAACATCTGGTGGAAGATATCCTATTTACTTTCATTAAAGAAATCTCATCTTTAGCAGCATGTAAAAAAATATAAGTAGAAAAAAAAACAATGCATGAATATTTGGAAACCAGATATTAAGTCTGAAACAAGCTATACTTATTATCCTTACACTATATGACGATATATTTTATTTAATGCTACGTTAAATTTCAAATCACCTTTCTTAATAATCGTTTCATGAATTGCTATGCCATTCTGTCATTTATTAACATGCATTATGACTTTTACATAACTACCTGCAGAACCATGAAGATGAATTGATTTGCCTCATGGAATTGTTATAAAATATTTGCTCCTACTTGTTGGACCCTGCTGTTAAGGTCAAAATCTGTCCTTCCTGGAAAGCCACTGAACTCAATGTGAAAATGATAGACTCCCTTTTCTAGCTACGTCCCCTCCTCTTTGCCTGATCTGGGAAAACCCCAGGTCCTCTAAGGAGTGTTACATAGCTCTCAGGGAGATTAAGGCCCACCCCTTTCCCAATTAGAAACCCTGTACAATATAATATTTAAGATTTCTCACTTCTCTTCCTTTAAACTACAATCTTTCTCATCCCCAGCCCGACTTCACTTACCCTACCCTCTAAGTCATCTGGGTCTCTCCAGGTTTAAGTTTCATGGCCCGATCCACACTTTGGGAACTAAATATAATTATGGCAATAATGTGATTCTCTGTCTTTTATGGAAAATCTAATATCCAGACCTGCTAGGGAAAGATTGCCTGCTTCCTGATACTCAGTACATGTGGTCTATTTTGTTTTTCCTCAGCTCCTCCCCAATGCTTTTGGCCAGAATGAGGAGTAAGTATGAAGGAGAAGTTGAACAATGCATAAAACAATATAAAAATAGAGTGATTGAAATCATGAAATGTACAGGCAAATGGATGGAACCAGAAAAGGTCATCCTGAGCGAGATAACCCAGAATCAGAAAGACGTGCACGGTATATACTCACCCATAAGTGGATGCTAGCCATATAATATAGGCTAAACATACTAAAATCTACAGACCCAAAGAAGCTAAACAACAAAGAGGATTCTAGGAAAGATGCTTAATTCTCATTCGGAAGGGAAAACAGGATAGACAGTGGAAGTGACAGAAGAGAGGAAATGGAACTGGAGCCTACAACAGATGTCTTTTCAAAGACTCCACCCAGCAGGGGTTAGAAGCAGATCTAAGACTCACAGCCAAACTTTGGACAGAGTGCAAGGAGTCTTACAGAAGAATCCAGAGGAGACAGGAGCCCCACAAAGAGGCCAACAAAGCCATAAAAGCAGGGCCCAGGGGGTCCTGCAGAAACTGATACATCAACCAAAGACCTTGCATAGAGAGGACCTAGAACTCCTGATCAGTTGTAGCCCATAGACAGCTCAGTGTCCATGTGGGTTCTCCAGTAAGGGTAGAAGAGACAGTCTCTGACATGAACTCAGTTACTTGCTCCTTGAACACTTCTCCTTGGTGAGGCAACCTAGCCAGTCCACAGAGGAAGAGGATTCAGGCAGTCTTGATGGGACTTGATAGGCTAGGGTCAGACATTAGGGAAAGAAGTCTTCCCCTATCAGTGGACTAGGGGAGAAGGATAGAGGAGGAAAAGTGAGGCAGGGTGAGACCAGAGAATACAATGGAGGGGCCACAACCGAAATACAAAGTAAATAAATTGCAAATAGTATTAATAACAATATTAATAATGAAAACAATGAAAAAGAGAGTGATTGAGTTTAAATAAAGAAAAGAAAGGCAGAAATAATAAAGATGGTGCCAGTGATGGAAATGCTGGAACTATATGAAGTAGTTCAAAATTGAACCATCTTCCTTTTTGCATCAAAGTGGAAAGCTGGTATTTTCACCTTGTTTGTTAGTACATTTTCTACAAAGGAATTAAGTGATTTCCATGGCAGGTGGGCCAGTGTGGTGCGAGAGCAGCCGAATCTCTGACTCTTTTGGCGGCTCTTGAGATATTTTTTTCTTCCTATTCAGCTGTCTTGTTCAGTCTTGATAGGAGGGTTTTTGCTTTGTCTTATTGTACCTTGTTTTGTCCTAACTGGCTGTTGTCTCTTGGAGGCCTGCTCCTTTCTGAAGAGAAAACAGAACAAGGCTGCATCTGGAGAAGGAGAAATGGTGGTGTAGCTATAAGGAGCGGAAACTGCCAGTGGGGTGTATTGTATGAGAGAAGAATCTATTTTCAATTAAAAAAAAATGGAAAAGAAATGAGAACAGAGAGCAGGAAGAGTTTATGTTACGGAGATGATATTCTCAAAAAATATGGTTAACAAGAATAATACAACCAATGCGCAAAAGCACTAATATCAAATAAACAATAAGGTTACGTGGCAATCTACTCTGATGTTTCTATGTTCGTCCCATTTAATTTGTTTTAGATATCTGCTCCCTTTTTTGCATCGAGAGTCTTTAGACACAAGTCTAATTTCAATGCAGTATGTGCATCTGGCTGCCTAAGAGTGAAAACTTACCGATTCTAACCTCTTGGGCATAGAGACAAATGAGTTGCATGCTTTGTACAGCATTTTACCACTCATAGAAAGGTGTAGGTAAATAAGGCATTATCATTGTAATTATGTGCGATAATTGCCAAGGCAGCGAACCATTATGTGGAGAAAAAAGGAAGAAGAATTAGGAATTCTCTTAAAAAGTGGGTCTAAACCCAGCCTCTCTACTAAATGCCCAACTGAACTGGAGGAAATTTTCATATACTGCTTATGAATATGATTTTTTCAACTCTAAAATGAGACTAGGGATGGGATTAAATAATAGATATGTGTGTAAAATGCCTGACTTACAGGTGTTCAAAATGGGCAGATTCCTTTTTATTATTCTCATTAGTTATGTAGAAGAGGAAAGATCAGTGAATAATTAAGATCTTTTTTTTCTGTATCAACATGGTATTTTTAAGATGATTTGATGGATCCCAGACTGCAGTACAAAAAGAACTGGAACATTCTGAGGTTGTACTGGCAAGGCAGCTGTCTGGAGACATAATTTTTCCTACTTTTGTCTGTTTGACATTTTACTATTCTTAAGGGAGGAAACACTTCACCAGGGATTCCATTGTTCCCGGGAATGCAGTTTCTAGTGATATTTTTTTAGTAGCTAAAAGATCAGGCATGTGTACAAAACCCGTCATCAAAAGGAGAGCTGCATACTGCACAGAAGTCTTTCAAAGTTAAGATTTACAGTCATCATCTCCTGGAGTGTTGTGAATAGTGTGGCTCATTATACACTCCACAATTCAGCTCATCTTCCCAAGCATCAGAAACTGAAGATATAAGACACAATTAGCTGCGTTTCAATCCTGATTAAGCACTCATGCTCCCTTAAAGGCTGGTGAATCTCTACGTGAGAGTGCTGGTGTAGTTCTCTATCTGCAACACCTCTCAGTGCCTTCTCCTGTAATGACACTGTAAAAGCATAAAGGAAGGAGTCGTTACCTAAGTTCTCATATGCTGTCTGGGAAGTCCAGTATCTAGATAATTCAAAAGTCTGCTTTCATTTTTAGCATTAAAAAAAAAAAAGCTGGATGATTGTTCCACGTATTACTTTATTTCCTATGGTCCTTTGACATGTAGAATTTAGATGACACTCAATTCCACATGCAGGGCCTGCTCTATAATGAGTTGAAGATTTAGCCAAATGCTATTCCTGTCTGCACATTCCCATTCTTCAGATATAACCGCCAGGATTTTACTGTCACTATTTTTATTGTTCTTTATTATTAATAGCAGTACTAATTTTCTTTATATACTGAAATCGTAATATAACTACATAGGTCTCTCTTCCCTGTATTTTCCTCCAGACTGCCTTATATACATTTCCTTGTTCTCTTTCAAATTCGTGGACTCTATTTTTTTTTTTTTATTAACGATTGTTACATACATCTACAGTACAACTTCTGCATCTAAGGCTCGTGGATCTTTGCAGAATAGGGGGTGGAAAGACTGTAGGAGACGGAGGATCAGGGAGTACCATGTCAGATTGTGTCTTCTAACAATGTCAAAAGCTAAATCTGTTATTTGATCAACATGGTTGCCTAAACATAAAGTGAACTAGGACAACAATAACAGACAGGATAAAGTGTAGGCAGGAAAGTCAGTGAGCCCTAACCCCTCCACAAAGAACTACAGGAAATTCAGAAATGCCAAGAGCTGGAGAAATAGCCTTCTAGTGCATTTTGATACTTGTATTTTTCTTTTCCTTTTATTTTTTGAGATTATTTCATAATTATGTTTCTTTTCTCCTTTCCCTTTCCTCTCCCCTAACTCTCCCATATATGCCTTTTTTCTTTCTTTAACTCATGGCCTCTTTTTACATTAATTGTTATCAATTGCTAATATATATGTGTGTGTGTGTGTGTGTGTGTGTGTGTGTGTGTGTGTGTGTGTACATATATATCCCTAAATATAACCTGCTTGGTCTATACTTGTATGTAAGTTTTCAAGGTTCACTACTTAATGTTATCTGAACAGTTGGTGTGCTTCTTCCTGGGGAAGATGATTTCTTCTGTTCTCAATGTCCCTTAGCTGCCTGTGGACTTCATACCTGTTCAACAAAAGGGAAATCATGCCTGGCACTGGAAACCCAGCTAAATACTCAATGCTCAAAAGTTTACAGATTCTGGAGAGGGTCCTATAACTACCAGTTTACTAAACTAACATGATCCCTTACCACAATCTTAATATTTTTTCTTGTTCCCACAGATAAGTGTAGTAGTCTTCATCCCTCAAAAAGGAAACTTCCTTTACTTTTGATTGAGGTGTTTGACAGACGTTTGTTGACTGACTCTTGAAAGACTACAGGAGATGATGTTGCTTGAGTTTAACTCCTTAAACTACTATTGAGTTTGGACAAAGCTTCAAATTTTCCCATCTTAATAATGTATTTATTGATTGTATTTGTGTCAAGAGATCTGTAGAGGTATTTTGCTTTCTATTGTCTGCAAAAATGCAAAAGACCCCAGTCTCCACCTTGTTCTTCTTTAGGACAAAATAAATGGCTTCTCAAGAAAGTTGGCTGTTTTCAAGTCCTTTAGATTCCTGCCAGTCCTACTGACTCACTGGATCATTAAAAGCTTTATTGCTTGGCTTATGCTTACCTAGTTCAATCACCATCTTTGACTCAACACTTGATTTCACAAATATCCATTGAAAATAGAAATGACAACCATTCTCAACAAATTTTGTAAAGGCTCTTACCTCTTGAAGTCTGTTTTTTCTGTGTTCCTTGTATCTCACTATAATGTATATATTTATTCCTTTGTTTTTTTTTTATCTGTGTTAGTATGTCACACTTGAAGAAGAAAATTTCAAAGATATAGTGCATAGAGTCTTGTTTCCTTGGCTAGTAGTTCCTTTTAGGACTTTCTGTAAAGCCTGCCATGTTCTCTCTGAAAAACAGGAAAGGTGCTTGAAAGAATAGATCTAGAACTGAGCTGTTTCAAAGGTACTCCCAACTGAATTCAGAAATGATTCCTGAAGACTACATTTACTAGAATAAGTATGTTTAATATGACAATTGGGGAAACTGGGAGTTGGAGTTGTTCAGCAAGTTCAATATGTATTCAAATCAATAAATATTCATTGGGCCCGTGATTATAAAGGTTTGAGTGAGAATGGTCCCTAACAGGTTCATACATTTGAATAGTTGTCTCCCCATCAGTGGACTGTTTAGAAAGGACTAGGGGTGTGGCCTTGTTGAAAGAGGTGTGTCACTGCAGTTGGCCTCTGAGGTTTCAAAAGCTCAATTTAGGCCAAGTCTTGCTCTCTTTCTACCTCTGCCTGTGGATCAGGATATATGCTCTCAGCTGCTGCTCCAATTCCATGCTTGCCTACCTGGCAGCATGCCCCCTGCTATGGTGATCATGGGCTGACCTTCTGAAACTCTGAGCAAGCCTCCAATTAAATCTCTCTCTTTTTTTAAGTTGTCATGGTTATCCTTTTTTTTTTTAATAGTATGTAGACAGTAATGAAGATGAGGATAATTAGCTTGGGATCAGCAGCTTAACATCACAATATTTTTCAAGTCTGGGCTTTACAACCCGTAGCTAAGTCCTGAGTTTCAGTTTATTGTGCATCTAGAAATAGATTTATTCTAAAATGGAGGATGCTAAAAAAAGAAGTGGATGTGAAAACTACCTTCATTATTGCTAGTTGATAAATTTGTGCCTTATAGTTTTATCCAAAATTTAAAAAGATAGGACTAATCTTTGGTTCTGCCTGTTAGAGATGTCTAACATGTAAATAGACATATCTGAAAGATATGAACCACTTATGAATGCATTTTTAGAATATCCTCTCAAGTAGTAATCACTTATGCGGTTTTACATTTGTTATTATCCCCAATAGTAACATTATTAAAAGTTCAAGTAAAACAATCATAAGAATTTGATTCACCAGCCTCAAAAGACTTGAGAATGACCTATGCTTTTCTTCATTTGTTAACTTGAACAAATCCTTTAATTATACTCTTTTATATTCCCATCAGAGATCTTCATATGATTTATTCTCATTTTATAATAAAATAATAGTCATTTCTGCAATGAAATTACTGTATATGAAGAAAATACTGATGAATAGATTTCTCTTTCAAGGCCTGGTGATTTTTCTTTACTTACCCAATGAAATGATCATTTTCAGTGGTGAGGGAAAAGAAACTATTGGTAGAACAGGTCATGTACATCGAACATGGCCATTGTTCTTTAATACAGAAAAAAAAAAAAATATCCCCAACTGAGGAGTTTTTCCTAATGATTTGAAAAATGAGATCTGTTATCCTAACAATTATTCTAATATTCCACTGACTGGTAAAGTTACATATAATACTTGCACCATTTAATTACTATTTAAAGTAATTAATAAAAACACACTTTATTCTTGGTTTTCCTTTTTTGTTTTTAAGACAAATCCTAGTGGATTCCTTTCCTGAGCTTTTAAATATCAAATTACATGCAGTTTTGCTCCATAATTCTCTAAATACCAATAGAAAGAATATTGAAATCAGTTGATTATATAAGAACATTTATTTCACCCGTGAAAATGGAAAACTAAGGAAAAGCATTTGCTTTCCCTGCAAGCAATATGGGGCCTTCTAAAGCAAATACCTATGTGCTTATTTGCAAATGGACTATTATGGATAGAAGTCTTCCTTATCTTTGCTCCAGCATGCTGAAAACTAAGTAGATTACCAGGCAAATGAGCTGGTCCATGTTTTATCTGGCTTGGAAGTCATCACACTAGACTCATAGGTACCTGCAGAGCCATACTTATATCTGCAATCCCAACACTGAGAAAGGTAAGAACAAGCCTAGCAAGCCTGAGGCAAACCTGGATTTTACAGTGAGACTGTCTCAAAACCAAAAACACATGGTAAGAAAGTAACATAAGTAAATAAGAATACAGTTGCCATATTTGTTAGAAGTAAATATGCAATGGAAAGAAATAATTTTAATGTAAATAAAATAAAAATTCACGTCTGCTTTATACCTAAGTAATAACTGAGAAAATAGTTTTTAATCTTAGACATGGTTAAGTGTCTTCAAGTCAGGAATCAGTGTCAAAATACGAGTTAAACCCAGAATCACAATTATATTTCCATTGTTCTCATTAAAAGCCAGTTCATTAAAGGGAATTAGAAGTGTGTATTATTTCTTTTTTTTTTTTTCCATTAGGGGTAATGGTGTCTATTTAATGATTTTAAGTGTTTCAGAAACTCTAGTTCTTTTAAAATAGATATTTCTTTTCTTTTAATGTAAGAGAATTTAAAGTTTTAAGTAAATTTTTTTTTTCATTCAAAGTCTGAAACGTAGACATGCTGGTGTTTGAAAAGATAACGGTTTAAGGTGTAGAGAAGAAATGAACATGTATGAAGAGTCCTGAGAGAAATTTACATATTATACTGTCCCTTTCTCTGCTTAACAAGAGAGAGACAGGGTGGGGACAGAGGAAAAAAAATTTTTACGCTGTCTCCTATGCAACAAGATAATAAACCCGTGAGTTGAAGACAGAGAATAAAAAAAAAAAAAAAAAAAAAATCAGCACCAGAATGGAATGTAAGAGAAAGCTATCATTATGCAAATTTTCAGATATTCCAAAAAGAGAGTTGAGACACAAGTACATGATGGAGCATTAAGCAAAAAATATCAAGTTTGAAATGATTTCCAGCAAGGTTTGCCCTTAAAATCACCTAAGGTCACTTATGTTACAGATACGATTTTTGTATACAGGGATGTATAAGCATTAATGATTAATATATTTCATCCCTCATGAATTATTTCAGCTTATCTTGTGACCATCTCTTTCATAATAAAAAAGTCATTCATATCCGAATGAGTTTACACAGTTAATGCTAGGGACAGGGAAGTAGTAAGTGAAATACAGTTAATAATGTTTATGTTAAGCGGTCCTCAAAACATGGAACTGTCTCAAAAAAAAAAAAAAACCCACAAATCAGAATGAATTAGTTCTCTACTGTTTTCTGTAATCATTCAGGTATATATTGGAGCTAAATATACAGAGGCAAGGGATAAGGCCTCAGGAGTCAGGGAGGAAGCTAAGAGGAAAGATACCTGTATTAGAATAATATTATAGATAAAATACTACATGACTGAATCCGGTACTATTGCAAACAATAACAGCAAAAAACGAACTTATAAACAGAAAAGACCCACACGTACATGCACAGTAAGCCATACCGATAGATAATTAGACATGATTTTTAAAATTAATGGGTCAAAATCACATCCTTTAGAATTAGGTCACATAAGATGAAATTCTGACTTCATGCTTGTTCATCCTCACTGTAACCATTTGCTCCCCCCCTGGATCCCAGAAGGCAACAACAAAAGGTTTCAACCTAACTAAAATTTCACCTCCGGTAATCCATTATACCTTAACTTACACATTAAGATTTTAAAACCACCATCTGGTGGACATAACTTGACCCCTTTTGATTTATAGGCAACCTGTTTTCACAGGTAAGCACATTTATTTTTCCTTCTACCACCTGGCCGAGGTGGGCACAGCTGAGGCAAGTCTGCTCTCTAGTGAGCTATTACTGCACTACCAACATGGCTTTAGGAGGAAGAAATCCAGCGATTTAAGATCTATGAAATTAGAGCTGAGAGTATGCTTGAAGAAGAGAGGCCCAGTTAAGTGATTCCTTATCCCTGATCAATTGGGTCATCTGAAACAATAGTACGTGAGGAGTGGGAGATTCACTCTCCTTGCCCAAGTTGGAGGTTAGTGTGCTTGTGCGTATTAGATGTATAATGTTGAGTCAGGTACAAGAAAGTTTTCAAAGGTTCACACAGGTCAAGATGGGGGATAGGCATGTAAGTTAGTGGTGCAGGGCTTACCTAGCATATTGAAGAGCTTACGCTCAATCTCCTGAAATACACACACACACACACACACACACACACACACACACACACACACACTCACAAAGGGTCATGGTTTCTTTCAAAGTGTGCTCCTTAAACTCTTGGCATTGGCACCATTTGATACTGATGGGGAGGTTTCTTCTTCACATTCCTGGACTCAGGCAGGTCATTATCTTTTCTGACCACTGAAAATTCTGCAAATGATTCTATTCACCTTTCCCCCAAATTATAAATATGCGAAGTCTATAAGGGCATACCTGGAACAGGGGGTAGTTCGGGAGCAGTTAACAAGGTTGCACTTATTCCAAGTGTGTATACAGTTTCAATACAAATGTGAAGACCTAGGTTTTGTTATAGGAGTGAGCAACAGTGATACACTACCTTACACAAAACAACTTTTCTTGAAAATATATCTCCACTCTATAGTCTCCAATATAGTCTTCTTTCTTTCTTTCTTTCTTTCTTTCTTTCTTTCTTTCTTTCTTTCTTCCTTTCTTTCTTCCTTTCTTTCTTTCTACAGAAGTGGCTAAAAGTCAGAGAGCATTATGGCTGAGAATACTCCCTCTTAGACCTCTCTTCACTGACGCAGTTCTTCAGTGTTCTTGTCACTTGCCTCCACAAAACTCAGTCCCTCCTATTTTTTGAGATTTCTTCACTAATAAATAGTTTCCCTGTTTCAGTAGTATAAATAAAATTGCCGTTAAGTGGTCTAATGCATTTCAATTTCAGAATAGCTTGCCAAACAGTTACTCAGTTACTTTTAGAAATTTCTACTTGTGAGAAAATGTGTAGATGCTGGTCTTGTAGGTCAGCAGAAAGTATTCACACACTGGGATTCTTTGTTATATATTAAACTATTAAATGTGTAGTCACAGTGCATTGATTTCGAATGCCATTTTGACAACAGTAAAAAAAAAATGAGAAACAGTGTGTGTGAAGGTATTAGAATTTCTAAAGAAACAATGAGAAGAGAAGGAGAGATACTTTAAAGAGTTTGGGGAGTTGAGAGATATTTTATGAATAATTGAATGTAAAGGAATTTAAGAAAAAGTGAGGTCAAGGATGGCTGGAGAATAATTTCTTCCATCTTTAAGCCA
Source organism: Psammomys obesus (assembly GCF_907164565.1). Taxonomy (NCBI): domain Eukaryota; kingdom Metazoa; phylum Chordata; class Mammalia; order Rodentia; family Muridae; genus Psammomys; species Psammomys obesus. The sequence goes on from NW_026596147.1 coordinate 10,013,004, forward strand.
GAGCCTCCAGAAAGAGGGTCAAATTTAGTCAGTGACTTATTTTTTTTTCTTGTGTCTATACTTGAATTTTTTAAAACAAAGTATTTTAATGCAGCAAGGAGGGTAGCTGATGTGAAATATATTTTAAGCCCAGGATCTTTGCTAGTGAGTTTTCTCCAATCAGTGCAAGGAAGGGGACAAATTAGCTTAAAGGCCAACTGTCTTTTACAGGCAAATGGAAATTAGCATGGAAATTAAGTATTGAATGACCAAAAGGCTGAAGCTCTGAAATAATATAGATAGAATATTAGTTTAAAAATCAGGACTTTTTCCTCCTTGTTTCAAGTCACAATTTGAAATTGTTATGAGAATTGTCTCAACAAAATGAGAATTACTGTGTTAAGACCAGGAAGAAATACTGTAAAGTGAGTATTTTTTGAGACCTGTACTTATTTCTAAAATTATATTTGCCAATCAGACTTAAAGTAGATGATTTTTGACACTTTAAAAAAATCAAAGTTTCTATATAATTACGTTTTTTTAATTCTAGAAAACTACCTAATTAGTATGAAGATCATAACATATCCCAAAAGAGTACCAGAGATTTAAGTTTTCTTTTCTAATTGTTATTTTATGATTTCTCTTACTTTAAAAGATTACAAAAACATAAATTATGGGTTTAATCATTTCTTTGGCAAGGAACACAGGCAAGAGACAATTTTAACAGGTACCACAATCATTTGAAGACTTAAAGTTTATGGACCTCCTAGAATAGTCTACTAAATGGGTGAAATATGTATGTCACTAGGAGGAAGCGAGACTGAGCCTTATGGACAGATTGGCAGTCACAGAAGAACTGTCATGGTAAGGCAAATAAATTATTTTAACTTTTTAAAATAATATTTGAAAAGGTATAGATGACAACAATAAAATCAGATTTAGCAAACCTCAATCAGAATGATCATTCTCTTAGTCATTTAAAACCATGCGAGGCAGAGAGGAAGAGAGGATAAAGTTGGATTTACTGCTTCACATTGTACATATATGAAGCATCGGAGGACAGGTGTTACATGTAGATGAGACTTTATGTGGAGATTCTGAAGTCCTTTGGAACTTCTAATCTATCATGTTTCACATGAAACTAATGAATGTCCAGACAGCTTCAGTGTTCATTTCAGTTCCAAGCTATGCCCAAATTCAGGTATCTGAATCCCAAACAGGTGTCTTCACTGTATTAGAAAAATGCCAATATACTATCAGTTTTAAAAGCTTTATCTCAAAATATCAAGAATTGGGAGGGTTCATAGAAAACACTAATGCACAAATCTTCCAGAAGGCTATCAATATAAAGTAAAATTTTGTTTTAGCAACATGATGATGCTAACACGACAAAATAAAATGGAAGTGAAAAAAGATGTGGAAGTGGTAAACTTTGTCAAATATACAGTAAGTTCAAATTATTTTTTTTCAGGCTAAGGATGACGGAGGTACACAGTAACATGTGTGTACTCAACTTTGGGTTCAAAGACAAAGTGATCCCAGGCACAATACAACCATGCCAGTGTATTTTTTCACCATGATTACTTAAACAATGCCTGTATGTGAAAGAAAGTTATTACACAACTTTTATAATCATATTTTCTAATACATGGACGGCTTCTAACCTTAGACAGGAGAGGTGTGAAGGCACTGAGACTGGAGGTTGTGTGAAATAGGACTTTACATCTCAGTTCTCACTCTGCCTGTTTGTGTTGAGCAGACATGAAGATAACAGACAACTGCCTCTTTCTGTGGGTTCTCAGCGTTAAGTGGGGAGGCATGAAGCTATGGCAGCAGAGTGCCCTGCCTACAGTACAAATGACCTAACAAGAGCTGCTACCAGCTGTGTGGGTGGTCGCGCATGTGGTCCAGACACCAGCCTGCCGTCTACCAGAGGAAAGCTCACACATGCCTCAAATTTACCATTAGAAGAAAATCAAGACTTTGGGCTACAAATCAGGCTTCCGTGTTACCCCTCTATCTTCAGGGAAATTTCCTTTCCTATAAATGATCTAATCTTTGTATTTTCTTCAGATTTGATATGTGCATTTAGAAGATAGAATTTAATACGTGATAGTGTGGTGGTTTGGTGCTCTGTGTATACAGATAGTGCATGCTGGGCCCCAAGACTTGGTTGCAGTCTAGATGTGGGTATTGTCAGATGCAATGATCAAGGCCATGTAAACTTTGCTCCACAGTTATCTTGCACTGATTAATAAAGTTGATGACAGCCAATGACTGGGCAGAGGAGAGTAGGTGGGACTTCTGTTGAAAGTCTTAGGGTATCAGGTAGGGACTAGCAGAGGGCAGAGAAGAAGAAAGAGAAGGTAGAGAAAGGACTTGCTTGGCAAGTAAGAACTAGCCTGACTGAGCAGAAACAGCCCAGGCAGGAAAATTTTGCAAGTAACTCAGGGAGTGTGGCTGGGAAATAGCAAGAGTATCTGAGAGGATTAATGTAAATGGATATCTCCCCAGTTTGAGCTTAAAGCTTATTAATAAATCTAATAATAAGTCTGTGTCTTTTATTTGGGAACTAGAGTGGGTGAATAGAAAAGCTCCCCTCCCCCTCCACACACAAGCTTTTCTTTAATTTTTATTTCAGTTCTGCATCACTTAATCTACTTTCCTCTGGGGGTTATTTTATAAGCTCTTGGCAGAGAGTGATTGCAATCAGAACTCCATGCTAACTACCACCATATACTTTTCTTTTGTAAAGATCACACCACATGAGCATAACATACCAATGGTAATGCTTAAGTATTAAAAAAAAATGTATTTTAAAGAAAAAAGTGCCGTTTAATAATTTTTGCCTGAATTTCCTACCATTTTCTACTCTATTTCTCCTCCCTTCCTCTCTCCCATTTCAAGTATCAGCACACCCAGACACCATTTTAATTACCTGGGGGGCTTTTGTTGTTGTTGTTGTTTTGTTTTGTTTTTTGGTTGGTTGGTTTGTTGGTTGTTTTTTTGCCTCTGAGAAAATGCTGACTTAGGTGAAAAGCAAAGCTCAGAAGAGGTGTGAGAAAATCAGGCTCAGAAATTAAGACATCACTCAGTCATTAAGAAGCAGAAAGGACAACTAAACTCTCGAATAACTAAAAAAGAGATTTCATGTTGCATGCATTATTTTCCTCTTAGCTATTTTCTCAACTGCTAATAAAGTCCCATCTGTATTTTGAAAGCTGTGGGGTGATTTAGATTAATGGTGTGGTCCCTTTGCATTTTCCTCACAATCCTGAAAAGAGTTATTCAAGTACCAAGGGATCATTCTACCCTTAGCCTGAATTACTGGTTCCTGATGAGGAAATGTACAAAGGCCACATGTAAACAGCCAGGATTCAATTAAACCAGCTAGGAGAGTGACAAACCTATCATGCCCTGAACTGCAGTTTTATCTACTTGAAACGCTGTTTTGGTGGCCGATGTTATGTGGTAGATATCTCAAGCAGACTTTTTGCAATCAAGAATTAAAATAGCTAGACAACACCAACAAAACAAAAATGAATGAAAGAAACAGAAATAAAAGGCAGAATTGCATTCTTCATACCTCCCCTTAACTAGGTTTTAGATTGTATTTCATCAACTTTTGTTCCTGATGTACTTAATGCCATGGAAAGATGTCTCAAATCGTACTTCAATTAATACTATTTAAAATAGCACCTCATTTTCAGCTTATGCACAGGCAGGCAGAAATTGCAAAGTAGCTTTCAGTCTTAAATTGTCCTTTCTCTACACTGAGAACCACATTCACTTCAGTACAAATAAGATTAATTATCTTTAAATAATTTAAAAATATGTATTACCCTTGATTGCATTGACAGATAAATCTAAATTATTTAATGTATCCTGCATGTTCATTTGAAAATGCATTTAGAAATCTTTAATTTCTAAGATTAAAGTAACCACCATTGTATACAAAATTTGGAAAGAAAGAAAAATTATTTTGAATCGCATCACCCCAAATTGCCTGAACACATGGTGCTTCCTGAGTTTTACTGTTTTATTTTTTTTTCATGGCGAAGATCACAGAGCATGTTTAAGCTTTACATTTGACGTAAATGTGTATATTTAGTACTGGGTTTTTCACATTTATAACAAGCACACAGTTTTCATTATCATCAATAATCAGTTATTGATAGACCATATCCAAAACCATAGTGATATACCTATTGATTCTCTTCTCTATGGACATGCATCTGAGTTATCAAATAGCATTCCTTTATAATTCGCCTATTCCATCATTGCACCTACGGAAAACATTAAAGAGCTGCTTGTTTTCTCAAGTTATCCAAACATCTTTTTATGCAAGTGTGTTTTATTTACGAAGAAAAGAAAATAGACATCCGTGTGTGTTTTCTTCTTCCTCCTCTTATCTTTGTGAAAAGCACACTGTGGTACGGGAGTTCCGCACAGTCTGCCTAAGCAAATGCCAGCCCTTCTTTCAAAAAGGATCTTTTCACTAAATATCACTGCTAATATCAACTATCAGATGAAGACATCCAGCACCAGGAGCCAGGTAACATGAAATTACCTGCTTTTCTTTCTTTCTTTCTTTCTTTCTTTCTTTCTTTCTTTCTTTCTTT
>NW_026596147.1:10017614-10083780 GCF_907164565.1 Psammomys obesus
TTCTTTCTTTCTTTCTTTCTTTCTTTCTTTCTTTCTTTCTTTCTTTCCATATTCTCTGGCACCTGCCCCCCTCCCCCCCCATTTCCCTTCTTGGAAACATTTGCAGGTAGCTCTGTTTTGTCAGAGTGGAGGCAAGGCAGGCGAGAAGCCCCAGAGGTTATGCAAGCGGTTTCCTAATCTGCCCCCTACAGTTCTCCCCAGGAGGAAGAGACTGCACTAATTCGCTCCCCTAAAATGTGGCCACCTTAACAGCTCCCGTGGTTCGTCCACGGTGAAAAATGGCAGGCCCTGTGAGACCTGAGCGGAGGAGGAGGATAGGATGCACCGGGGACACGCTTTTGACGCACCGACGGCCAACTGCTACTGCTAAAGTATCATAGAGGCACTTTCAGGTTCTGCTTTTCTGTACAAACGGTTATTTCTAAGGCAGTGGTGACTCTCCCTACAAACAGTGACTTGGGGTAGAGCCTTTACGGAAAAGTAGAGTGTATAACTGAAACAAATATACAGCCTAGCCCAGACTCCATGAGGCTTAAGACTTCGGGGGAGAGGGGTAGTTTCTGAATCTGGGACAGGAAGGTTGGGTCTAATGGAAATCCTCTCACTTATTCCACCTTGTAGGGTGCAGAACGCGAAGCCGGCTTTAGGCTACGTGGATTCTTGGGTGAGAGTTTAAGTCTCAGTGAGCAGCTCTATTCTAGGAGACTCTCTCTCCCCAGCCAGGCTTTGGTGCCCTCCTTTCCTCTTTTGTAATCCCCAGGTCAAAACTGAAATCTGAATGGCTGACGACAGTCTTAAGTGTTACACCTCCCGGGGGAAGGAACATTTGAATAGGCACAAGCGTTAAGCTACTGAGTAGAGTTCTCACAGAGAAATCCTATGTCTGAAGAGATAACTTTTTAATTCTACAGATAGACACAGGAGAATATGGGGAGCAAAGGGGTCTTCCCGGCATACTGGGTACACCCCTTTCCACCCCGTGATGGTTGAAATAGTTTCCTTGATGCGGAGGAGTTCGTATCTTTGATATAACAATTCCCCAAGCTTGAGGCAGACTAAGGGTAAAGTCTTGCCTTCCCCTCGGATTCCTGCATAGAATCAATAGTTCGGGAGTCAGAAAACCTTTTGAACTTGTTACATCTGCCCACACAGTCAGCAAATTAGTTAGCTTTTGGGGTTCCAGGCTTTCTCTCTGGTTTGAATTGGTCCTTTTGTTTTTGTTGTTCTCTCTCTCTTTTTTTTTTTTCTGTTTTGTTTCAGCAATAATAAATACTTCCTTCCTTAAGTACTATTATGCACAAATTCCTTTGCATATTTCCTGGCTGGAAGCAGGGCCCTAAGTAACTGGCCTGCTATTTTCTTGGTTATATATTGCTCAAATACTTATGGAAATTGAGTCAAAGGGCTTTAAACATAATGTCTATTCATAATTTTAGCTAGTGTGTCTAGAGGAGTATGCTTATACTATCAAGGTACATCTAATGATGATGATTCTCTGGAAATTTGAAAACAGAAACTGCTTTAAATGATCATTGCACCATTTCCTTTATTAACCCTCATCCCTGTGTCCATGTGAGTAATTTAAAATGTCTGTGTCCACATTAAATATTACAACGCTCCCCTGGTCTTTGGGAGACATTATAGCAGTCCGCGGTAGCTGGAATTTATAGGAAGGAGCCGGATGTGTCTGAGCAGATTTTATCTTAAATATTTAAAGACAAAGCTGTAACCATTAATTTTAGTGTGAATCAAATGACTACGTTTTAGCATGCAGCTTCAAAAAATTATTGCTAAATACTATACGACCATGAAGGGAAAACAAGATATCCAAAATTGTGATTTCTTTTTTCAAACCTAAAGAAAGTAGTCCTTAATGTACTATGCAAATGGCACTTTTAAATGTTTTTTTTTTCTTTTGAATTGTTAGTCCTTCAACTATACCTCCAAATAGATTTTCAACTTTAATATAACCTTCAAGTTATGGTGAATGAACATAATAGCTATTATTAACGAGCTCAGAATTCATACCCCCAAGCATTTCAGAGTCACCTGATTAGGGGGGCTATTTAGAGATACAGATTCCTGGCCTGGGAAGACAGCTCAGCTAGGAAACAGCTTGTCACACAAGCATGAGGACCTGAGCTTGAGTCCTTATAACCCCTGTAAAAGTCCAGCGTAGTGGCCTGTACTTGTAAGCCTACCATAGGAGACAGCTTTCAGGAAAGCGGTTCTAGCCAACTAGTGATCTACTGGTTCAAGGAGTGAAGCACCGTCTAAGATAACAAGGTGGAGAACAGTACAGGATGGCATTAGCTACCAGCCTCCCTGTGCATGTATACAGTCGTACATAGCAAACACACATACACACATACATGTGCACACACAAACACATACACACACACATACACACACACACACACACAGAAAAGAAATACATATTCCTATCCACCATTCTAGGCTATGAATTGTAACTCCACAGTGTAAAACTTGTGTCTCTATTACACAACCCAAACTTTATTGGTGGTTACAGAACACATGGCACTTATACCGAGGCTGGAGAACGCAACTAGTTCCCCATATTCTTGTTCAGAGAATCAAGAGGAACAGAGGAGGTGAGAATGAACATTCGTAGCTGTAATACATGTAGAGGAAATTATACGTGGCTACTGTGAACTATACCCTTGTCTCTTTTTTTGTAGTTGGCATAGCAGGGTTTAGAAAGCTCGGGTGACTTTGCCTATTTGTGGCATCTGCAGATTCTGTCAGTGGCTGAGCTTCTGTATGATCTCAGGCCCATCTCAAAGCTGCAGTTCTTTCTTTTGGACACACATGAGGCAAGTTCATGTGTAAAAACATGTTTTAAGGAAGGCACCAAGAAAATAACAAAGGAGTGATACAAAAGCAATAAGCAAAGGATTATGCCCAGAGGTTGCTGTAATCTGGTTGTGACTGTCACTGATCTGTAAGAAAATTTAACAAAAAGGAGGAGGAGGAGGAGAAGGAGAAGGAGAAGGAGGAGAAGAAGGAGAAGGAGGAGGAGGAGAAGAAGAAGAAATGTTATTTACCTGAAACTCAAAAACTTATACAATATTAAGTCTGCAATACTTGTTTCTTCTTATTAAGAATAGGGATTATGGCTCGTGCTATAATAAATGGAGAACTGCTACTCAGCCTTAACTTCGCAGCCCGCCTCCACATTAGCCCCACAAAAACAGAATAACTCCAACAAGGTTTGTGTTGCTTTTAAAGTCCCTCCATCCAGTCTCAGGGATTGGGCCATGCTCTGGACTGCTGCAGCATGGCTTGGCACGCAGTAGTAGTCCTTTAGCAAATGGCTCAATAATGAAAGAACTCAGCTTCATCTACTCGTGGGCAACTTCCTTCCTTGGGTGCAATAAAGAACTTGTTACTTTGAAATACTTTCCCCACTAATATGAAATTCATGCCCCCCTGCTGTTCCTACAGAGGCAGCATGGGTTCACCACGGAAGCACAGCAGATTCTTTTTCAGCAATGTAAAGTAGCAATTAACCTTAACTTGTTTAGTGCTAACTAGGTTCATTACTCAACATAAGAAATGAAAGGAGTGACAGTTATGACTAGAACACGCCAAAGCTGAGCACACACCCTGCACCTGCTGCCTGGTGGGCAGCAATCCTACAAAATGATTCTGGATGTCCAAACTGTATCAAGGCGTACACCCATTCGCGGTGGTAACTCAGCCTAATGCAATCAATTAAGCATATTAGTTGAGCTTTACGCTCACAGATGTGTTAACTTTGAAGCAACTGGGAGGGTTACAGCAAAGGGGTGCAGAGGAGAAAAGAGAATTCCAGGTGGAGAGAATCACAAACGCAAAAGGTACAGGAGGAGAAAACATAAGGACTGTTTGGCAGGCAATCTATAGACATGAGAAAGTCTGACATTTAAAGAATTCCTATGTATTAGTATCGAGATACATCCACTATTTTCCACAGTGATTTGATATTTTCTGCTGCCTGTATAATAAAGTGCAAAAATTCTTCCAAATAGGCTGAAAGGCCTTCCATAAATTGGCCCCAGTGTAACATTTCCTTTTCCTCTCATATTCACCACGCTTAGTTGGTGAATAACACTTGGCTGTCACGTTTTTACCTCCATTCACAGACCCGAGTGCCCCTTTATCTGACTCAGGCCCTTTTACTTGAATACACCATCCTCTTTTCCTGCACAATTACAGTAAGAATGGGTATTTCATGACCGGTCCTATCCATAAACCAAGTACCCTCAGACACCCAGTGGTGTCTGCCTGACAGAGCTGTTTGCAAAAGTACGTGTCATTTAGGTGTTTGTGCCTGCCTGTTGTATTCGTGGACACCCTTAAGGAGAGCCACCCTATTACTGATTGCTTCATGCAAAAACAGGGAGCAGAGCCATTAAAGGCTACCAGAGTGACACAGGTGCTAAATTACTTTTCTCAGTATGTTATAGTCTGTGTTTTTCCACTATGGAGAGAGACAACTAGGTGGTTAGCTTGAATGTGCACAGTGCATGTTTATGGACTATTATTCATGAGGTTAAACACATTCTCAGGCAAGGCATGGTTTCTCTCATTTTAGTGGAACATTTCTTTGAAAAAAAAATTCAGGTGCTGTAATTGCATTTTAAAGATACATAATAAATTGCTGTTAGGAGCTGCTTAGGAGGTTTGCTGAGGTGTGAACTGACCATTTTGTTCCTTTCTCTTTTATCAATAGTTTGAGCTTCAGGTCTCTGTCTTCAGAAGACAAAAAGACACTCTGGCATATCAAAGGCTGTAGGTTTATTACTATACATTATGAATAATTTAATGCAGTAACAAAATAACGAACTGATAAAGGCCAAAGAGTAATATTCTATTCATAGCTGACTGGATAATCAGAACCATTGTAGGTGCTTTTTCTAATACTAATTTAAAATTTGCATTGTGGCCTTTTCCTTCTCAAATGATAACCACCTACTCGATGAGATATCCTGTACACATTTTGGCGTCTTTTACAATTGGATTCAAAAGTACGTTTCTGCTATACACAACAGAAATAAAATAATTCATGCATAAGGAATGTTTTTTTTTCCCTAACTAGTCATTTCACCTTTTTCTTATTCCCTTGGCCTAGTCATTGGAATTCTATGCTCTGTAGATTTCCATGTAATGTTCCATAGTGATCAAGTTAGACCTTTAAAAGCTATACATTACATATTGAAGTCATAAAAGATTTCCAATTAGGTTACGGAAATATGTTAATATGTAAATATACCATTCCTTTAACATAAAGGTTATTAGTCACACATATACCAAAAACTCTTCTGGATCACTGTGTTCTTTGATACAACCGATAGAAATCTGACATTGTATCTTTTTCAACGAAGACGTTCTTCTGCATGTGACGGCTTTTACCATTACATTTATTTGTTTATGATTTTGTTTATTTTTCGAAACAGGGTCTTTATGTGTAACAGCCCTGACTGTCCTGAAACACACTGTGTAGATCAGGTTGGCCTCGAACTCAGGTATCTGCCTGTCTTTGTCTCTGAAATGCTGGGATTAAAGTTGCTTACCATCACCTCCCGGCCCAATTATTCTTATAGATTTTTATTTAGCTGCACCGCCATAAGAACACAGTATTTCTATTCAACAACAGGGTCTGATCCTATTGCAGAAAACTGCAGGAAGGCCTTTTCTGATTGCTGAATGCCTGCGAATCTTCTTTTCCTTTTGAGTGACTGGCCTATGTAGTAGGAAACTAAAAGAGATCTCCTGGTCCTTTTCTGCGTTTGGACTTAATCAAATTGCTTAGAATGACATTGAACTATTTCTGCTAAGGATCTGCATAAGATTTACCTTGGTAGTCCCAAGGGACTGATTTAGGCATCAGGGAAACCTCCTTTTCATGTTCTTTTTCTAAGCCTAGCTTGAACTTGATCAAGAACAGACTCACTGAGCCCCAGCCGGCAATCACAGCAAACTAGGATGCGAAAGGATGAGAGGAGGTTAGGGAGGAAAATCCCATAGGGTTAGCTTTGCAGATGGGGTGGGGGGATAGAGATGTTACACGTTTCTGCTAAGCCTCAAGAAGGGAATGCAAACTGCATCTTCTTTAGTTCTGCATCCTTTGCAAGCATCACCTCCAGCTAGGAAATTGCTAGAACCTTCCCTTAGAAAGCTAAGGTCTCTTTTTATTGGCTAGTCATTCTCATTGGAGACTTAAATCTGTTTGTCAGTCAGTGACAGCATCAAAGAACTATGCCACCTACAAAGTAATCACAGAAGAGAATCTTTGGTATCATGTGATAAAATATACAAGACAAGAGATTGATTTCATTCTATTTCCCTCAGAGCAACCAAACCCCTGAAGACTGCTCAGAAAGAAAATCTGTCCTACTCTCAAAAGGCCCTCGTTGGGAGGTATGAATTTTCATTACAGTGCAGATACTAATTCAAAAATATTTTCACGATACTTAATAGAAAATAAATTTGCCTATAGAAGAACACATGTGGATGCCATTCAATACGTTACCCACCACACCAGTGAAAAAAGTAATTACAATGCCTGATTTTCATTTTTCTGAAGAAAAGCTTCAAGTCAAACTTTATGCTTAAATACAGACATTCACCCTGTTCGGATCAGTGTTCTATGACAAGGAAATCTGCAGCTTATTTGTGAATCATTGAACATCTTTTCATATGACAACATGGGATAAGTTAATTTGTACTTCTCTTTACCATTTTATGAGAAGAGATGGTGAATCATTCCTCTAATGAGCAGTTCCTGGGCATGATGCTTGCAAGACTTCAATTTTGTCTTTGAGGCTAACTTTATAATACATTACATCTCCAAGTCTAGGCATTTATGCTCTATTGACACTCTCAATGTGTTTGTGATATTCTCTACTTTATTTTGTATATTCTTAAAATAAAAAAAAAACTCCCTTTACATTTGGCAAGTTACATCTAACTCAGGCTATCGTCTGCTAAACCATGGAACTGAAAGAGAAGTGAAATTTATTTAATACCTACTTCATGTTAGTCATTTGTGCCAAAACCTTGCAAGCATAATTTGGTTTTAAAAGATAATTTTTCTTTTGGTTCTATGAGATAATTTATGGAGCTGGAGATCAGGCTGGCCTTACTATGTAGCCCAGGGTAGCCTCTAATTTATACCAATCCTTCAACAACAAGCCAAGTGCCATGCATTTGGCTTAAAATAATTTATTTTAAGATAATTTCGGACTTGTATAAGACATGAGAAAGACTGCAAGAGCATCAAGAACTCTTAGGTGAGCTAAAGGGGGCTTTTGATTCCTGGACTTCAATACTTTAGTAGCTGGACCTTCATAGTCAGCCTCAGGAATAGGAAGTTACCAAAATAGATCTATATTTATCACCCTGCACAAAACTAAAGTCCAAGTGGATCAAAGACCTCAACATAAAACCACATACTCTAAATCTGTTAGAAGAAAAACTGGGGAACAGCCTAGAACTCATTGGCACAGGAGACAACTTCCTGAACAGAACACCAACAGCACAGGCTCTAAGAACAACAATCAATACATGGGACCTCATGAAACTGAAAAGCTTCTGTAAAGCAAAGGACACTGTCATCAAAACAAAACGCCTGCCTACAGATTGGGAAAGAATCTTCACTAACCCTTTATCTGACAGAGGACTAATATCGAGTATATACAAAGAACTAAAGAAGCTGAAAAGCAGCAAACCAAGTAATCCAATTAAAAAAAAGGGGGAACAGAGCTAAACAGAGAATTCTCGACAGAGGAATATCGAATGGCAGAGAAACACTTAAAGAAATGCTCATCCTCATTAGCCATTAGGGAAATGCAAATCAAAACGACCCTGAGATATCACCTTACACCCATCAGAATGGCCAAGATGAAAAACTCAAGGGACAACACATGCTGGAGAGGTTGTGGAGAAAGGGGAACCCTTCTCCACTGCTGGTGGGAATGCAAACTGATACAACCACTCTGGAAATCTATCTGGCGCTTTCTAAGACAATTAGGAATAGTGCTTCCTCAAGACCCAGCTATACCACTGCTAGGTATATACCCAAACTTTGCTCAAGAACACAAAAGGGATATTTGCTCAACCATGTTTATAGCAGCATTATTTGTAATAGCCAGAACCTGGAAACAACCCAGATGTCCATCAACGGAGGAATGGGTACAGAAATTGTGGTATTTTTACACAATGGAATACTACTCAGCAATCAAAAAGGAGGAAATCATGAAATTTGCAGGCAAATGGTGGGATCTAGAAAAGATCATCCTGAGTGAAATATCCCAGAAGGAGAAAGACAAACATGGTATATACTCACTTATATAGACCTTTAAGATATGATAAACATAATGAAATCTATACACCTAAAAAAGATAATCAAGAGAGCAGACATTGGGTAAGATGATCAATCCTCATTTAGAAAGACAGATGGGATGTGCATTGAACATATGACAGGAGTCTATTGAGCACATTTGAAAGACTCTAACTAGCAGTGTTTTCAAAGCAAAGACTCATGACCAAACCTTTGGCAGAGTACAGGGAATCATAAGAAAGAAGGGGAGTTAGTCTGTTGAGGAAAGGATAGGAGCTCCACAAGGACCAAATATATCTGGGCACAGGGTCTTTTCTGAGACTGACATGCAACCAAGGACCATGTATGAATGTAACCTAGAACCTCTGCTCAGATGTAGCCTGTGGTAGCTCAGTAACCAATTGGTTTCCCATAGTGAGGGGAACAAGGACTATTTCTAACAGGAACTCAATGGCTGGCTCTTTGGCCTCCCCACCCCCCAAGGGAGGAGCAGTCCTGTTAGGCCACAGAGGAGGACTTTGCAGCCAGTCCTGAAGATACCTGATAAAACAGGATCAGATGAATGGGGAGGAGGTCCCCCCTATCAGTGGACTTAGCAAGGGGCACGGTAGAGATGAGGGAGGGAGGGAGGGACTGGAAGGGAATGAGGGATCGGGACACAGCTGGGATACAGAGTTAATAAAATGTAACTGATAAGAAAAAAAGAAAATTCAAAAAAAAAAAAGAAAAAAGAAAAAAGAAAATTCAAAAAAAAATAGTCTGACAACCTAAAAATATCTTTTTAATAAATTTAGCATGTACTTCTGGAACACAACTTTTAGAGAATATTAAATAAAGGCATGCTTTACTTAAAAAATGAATAAATTAAAATTAATATTAAAAATTTTTTTAATCTTTTATTTTTTTTATTAATTACACTTTATTCATTTTGTATCCCCCCATGAGTCCCTCCCTCCTCCCCTGCCGATCCCACCCTCCCTCCCCTTTCTGCATGCATGCCACTCCCCAAGTCCACTGATAGGGGAGGTCCTCCTCTCCTTCTTTCTGATCTTAGTCTATCAGTTCTCATCAAAAGTGGCTGCATTGTCCTCTACTGTGGCCTGGTAAGGCTGCTCCCCCCTCAGGGGGAAGTGATCAACGAGCAGGCCATTAAAAAATTTTTAAATTAGACTTGAACATAGTAGAAAAGATGCAAATGATTTTCTGATTAGAGTTCAATTGCTCAAATTAAAAAAAATAAAACATAAGTGATTATGAGAAATAACTATAACACATTTCCTTTTAAATATTTCACATTCACAGAATTCTTCTCATCAGAGTCAATGGGTAACACAGACAGTTGGCCAGGGCGTAGAAGTCCCATGTTCAGGGTTTAAGCTCTGTCTTCCTAAGCATGCTCTTCAGCTACCCATCACCATCAATTCATTTAAAAGAAGTCCTGTCATATATCCCACCATGGTGACTCAGGCCTCCATTGGGTAGATTAAGAAAGAACAATGAAAATATCTTAAGTATCTGGCTGTGTTTTTGGTGCCACTTCTTCACACACTCCAATAAAATAAAAATAATGACATTAATTCTATATGGAGTTTTAGTGCATCTGATTTAATCCAGATGGCTAAGAAGCAGCAGGAACTTGATTTATATATGTTTTCAGTTTTTAATGTTTCAAGTTTATTGAGATCCTCTTGAAGAGAGCTAATCCATTCAGCATGTTATCTCTTAGGAAAAACAGGAAGGCAGAAAGAACTCTCATAAGCCTTCCTCCCTAACAGACTCTACCTTTTTATTTTATCTTCTAACACACAAAGCTAATAGAAGTTGGGGTTGGACTTCAATGTCTTTCACAAACTAGTGTTGTCAGTAAAAAGCCGTGGTTTCTAGTGATTAGATGCCAACAGAAAAAAAAAAAATAACCCCATTCATTATTTGGACAGATCAGAAACCTCTCTTGGGAAGTCAGTAAAAGTCTACTGCAAAGAATAAAGCTGTAATACACTGTCAGCAACAATTTGCCTTGGCAGGGGATGGACAATATGATCTAAGAGTCCCTTTTATTTCTAATTTCTATGATTCTGGTTTTTTTTTTAAGCCTTATATAGTTCTCTTAACCCAATTCTGTTACATACTGAGCCAGAATCTCCCAGTGTTCCGGCTGCTCTCCAGGGTTATCAAGCACTTTGTTCTGTAGGCTAACTCTTTTATGATCCAAGTGCTCTGAGCCAGACCTCTGTATCTACATGCAAAGTACGATATTCTTATGAGTAATGTAGACAGTTGTTTTATTCTTTTATTTATTTCTATCTTCATTAGAGTCAAGTTCAACAAAGATTTAAAGCCATGGTTCAATTGGCAGCAATATTTTCAGTGCTTAATAGTCATGAATGTCAGGTATGCTTTTATCCTCCTCAGCGACTGCAATAGAGACTCTCCGTGCAGATTTTGCTCAGCTCAGAAACACTTCAAATGCTGCATATGTTGATGGGGCAAAGATTACATTCATCAAGATGTCCTTCCCCAAACGCACACACTGCTGTGCCCATGTTTGATAAAAGCTTACACATTGAGTACCTTTTCCCAGGGGAGCATTTCTATTGGTGGAGGACAAGACAATGAAATTCAACAGGTGTTTAGTCTCCCTGCTTAAGTGGCTTAGCTCTAACGAGGACTGCAACAACTCACATGATAATTACATAAAATGCAGACAAGCTAGAGAACAGTGCATGCTAAAGAAAAAAAAAAAGAAATAAGGAATGAAAGGCAGTAAATGTTCTAAATGAGTACAATCCTGGCTGGGCAGCTGGCAAAGGCTTCTTATTACTGTCTTTAATACATGCAGTCTCTTTTGTTGCCTCTTATCTACCACTCAAAGAAGGGGTCATTGTTTTTTGTTTGTTTGTTTGTTTGTTTGTTTTATGCAGTTCAGCATTTTGAGTGTTAGATCATGCTTAACAAATACTGGTTTGTTAAATTATATAGTACAATCTAGGTACGTTATACTTTTAGGCTCAGTTGTAGCTGAATCTATTTTCAAAATTAAAAAAAATGAATTTAAATGCTTACCTTGGGCTTTCAATTCTTGAAAAAAAAATAAAAGTCCTTAGAATTATTGTGTATTTTACTTACAACAAAATTCCCATGATGCATAAATAGGTCACAGTAGGGTCTCAATATAAGTGGTGCATCTTCTGAATTGGATTTCTTACAACTAAAGTGTGTACTGTTATTTTCCAGCCTTAATTTCCTATGGTGGTTTATAGAGCATAATTCAGGAAGCTCTTTGTGAAGCACTAGTATATGTTTGAATTTCAAAACAAACTTTTAAAATGAATAATAACAATGAAATGTGAACTAGATAAGTATGGGGGACAATAGGAATTTCCCATCGCCCTCGCACGCCTGGGGTCCAGCGCTCTCAGACTCCTTTCTCCTTTTCCCTTTTCTTCCTATTAACATCCCATGGAATGTTTCCCCTAGAGGGAACTATCTGAAAATCATTGATATTAAATTTTAAAAGAGCAATATTGACCACTACAAGTATTAAGTTCTGACCTTTCACTTTTCCACTGGGACTTTTGCAATCTAAGTAATTAGGGAAAGGGATGCTTTTTTAATTGTCTATAAAAGCTTCTGGATTTCTTTTATTTTGTTTTTATTAAAATTTAAGGGGAGAAGTCAGTCATTTTCTGCCACTTTTCAATAGGCTTATATAGTGTAGATACACTGGACTGTTATAGGAGGGATTGGTCTCAATGGCTCTGTGGGATAAAAGACTTTTTTTTTCTTTACCTAATCATATACTGTAGAAGTTTGCAGACTTCAGATCTCAGCTTCTGTGAAGTAGCAGCCCACAGCTTATTTATCTTTGTCCATACCAACCCTCTGTACCCAAGACACTGGAGAGCAGCCATGTGCTTGTTTCACTCTACTCTTGACTGTGGACGAGGTCTTGCACAAGCAGGTTTCTTCATTTATACATCTCAAAGTCAAGCCTAGGTTATAGTGCCACCCACCATAGACTGGGCAAAGCAATCTTCAACAGACAGGACCACAGGACAACTTGATATAAATAATTACTCATGGGGACTCTTATGGTAATTCTTGTTTATCTAAAGCTGGCTGTTAAATTCACCACTGCATAGAGCACACTGGTAATCAAGTACATGTTAGGCTGAGGTAGGAGAGAAAAGAGCTGAAGATATGTCTGTGCTATTTAGTGAGCTCCCATATAAATTAATTTTGTGTGCTGTAAAATATGTTGCAAAAAATCTCTCTTTTTTAAAGATTTATTTTTGTTTCAAAATTATATGTTTATGCTGTATGTGGAGTAGATTTTTCATATGAACGGAGGTGCCCACAGAAGCCAGAAGAAGGTGTCAGATTCCCTAGAGATGGGGTTAATCTGCTTTGAGTTAGTCATCCTGTCTGGATGCTGGGAACTGAATTTAGCTTCTCTAAAAGAGCTTTGCACTCTTAACTGGCTCAAAATCTTTCCATTCCCTCTTAAATTTCCTCCCTGAGTGTATTTTCCCCATATCCAGAGCTTAAAATCCTAGTTGACAATGTACTAGTTTTAGGAGATCAGCAGGTTGTGTCACAAACAAGTTTGGTGGTATTGTTATAGAGACCTCAGGAAGCACCAATATTTCTCTTACACAGAGAGATGAATGAAGAAGAAAGAGCCTCTCAGTAGAAGTTAGTTTGTTATTTTGTGGGACTTCAAATAGTGGGAGTGGCTGTGGGCGTGTCTCTGACTCCTCTGCTCTTAGGTTTCTTTTCCTCCTATTGGGTTGCCTTGTCCAGCCTCTAGAGAAGGCTTTTACCTTGTCTTATTGTTTTTGTTTTGTTGTGCTTGTTTGTTGTTTCTTGGATGCTTGCTCTTTTTTGCAGGATCAAGGAGGGGGAGTGGATCTTGAGAGAGGGAAAGAAGGAAGAGGGGAAGGAAGGGAAACTGTGGTTGGGATGTTTCTTAAGAGAAAAGAATACATGTTTAATAATAATAAAAAATGAGCAAGACCCTTGCCAGACACGGAATCTGCCAGCATCTTCATTTTTAATTTTTCAGACTCTATATCCTTGAGAAAGAATAGATTGTTGGTTGAGTCCCACGACCTCCATCCAGCATCTTTGTTTCAGCAGTTGAAAAAAAACCAGAACAGTCTCTACCAGTACAGCATTAAAAACCTCACTGGAATGATAGAACTGGCTTTGTTTTCTTTAATGTGGTTCTGAGATGGCAACTATAATTTCTGAATTATTTCCATTGTACAGATGATAATTATAAAAACATTATGCAATGCAAATTCTCGATTAACATCCTCAAATATTTATAGCTGTTTCAATTCTTAAATTAAGAAGTATGGTTTTGCAATGATGGCTTGAAACCAAAAAAATAGTAAGAGTATCACAGTTACATTAATTGCCTGATGTTGAAGTCACCATGTTCAACTAGTAACCAAAATCATACATACTCTACAGCTTAATATATCATTACCATATCTTTAATAGTATATGCTATTCTTTCCCAGAAAGAGTAAACTACAAAGACCTTTATTGTATGTTTCGGGAATTTTATGAATGTAAAAGCACAAGAGTTACTAAATTTATTAACTATTTCTGGTGTGTGTGTGTCTTTGGTGGATGAGCAGTTATGTGTATGCAGGTTCAAGTATCTATGTGCAGGCATGTGGAGGCCAGATGAGGATATTAGTCTTCTTACTTTACTTAAACCCTCATTTTTTTGAGACATATTTTCTCACTGAACCTGAAAAACCATCCTTTTGGCAAGGACAGGTGGCAGTGGGAAACTGGTATCTCCTGGTCTCCATCTCCCTACCCATCACTTCTCCTATACTATTGGAGTTATGGGCATATTGCAGCTCTGAACATCTTTTTCATGGAGGCTGGGGATTTGAAGACACATCCTTTTGTTTTCACAGCAAGTGATTTTACCTGTTGATCCACCACCCTAGCCTTATGCTACCCAGTCTGTAAGCCTTGCTTACCTAGATCTACCAACCACCATTAAAAGTTTAAGTAAAAAATGATCCAATCTTAAACCAGCTCCTGGTCCATGCGTTCTAAAAGCACACACACACACACATACACACACACACACACACACACACACTCTTCCTTGCTTGTCCAAGGTGTTGGAAAGAGTCTTTGCATGTAATCTATTACAAAAATCAATAGACAAATGTTGCCTATAAGGACAAGTAGGCTTTTATGGCCCTTATTCAGGGATCTGGAAAGTGGCAAATGCCAAGAACTTTGAAGACAGCCATATTTGTTTGTTTGTTGGAGGAACTATATAAATAAGTCAAACATCTTTCAACCTGAATGACTAGGATTAGAAACTAAGTTTTCATCTACATAATTTAATGCTTGACTGACAGTTCTCCTCCAAACACTCAATCAAAGTTGCAACTGCCCACAGAAAATATAGACAATCAACTTTAAGATTCCACAACCATGTTAGGAATCATATAAGCTATATGGCATTTGGAGCTAGTGACTAGAATAGGCCACAGCTCAGAATACAATGAATGTGTCTTCTGGAATTCTCCGTGCACTGCATGTGAATTTTTTTTTTCCTTTAGAATTATAACCCAATAGGAGATCCAAGATGGCGGCACCAGGAGGACACTATGTCTGACAAGTAGGATAGTAGTGACTGCACACTACCAATAGACCGAATCGTGGGCCTCCAAAAACCAGCAATTGTGTTTCACAGGTGGGAGAAAACCCCATAATGTGGGAGGCAAACTGGTCACCCAGTAAACCTCAGGTCACCCAGGTAAACCTCAGAAAATTTCCCTGGTCCTAGCAGGCGCTCAGTCTCCAGCCCAGAGCCATATGCCTGCATGCTCTGATCATCATCCCAGACTAAACTGTGGGTCCCACAACACCACAGACTGGGTCTCCTTGTCAGGAGGAAAACCCACAGTGAGGGAAACATGAAGTCCAACCTCAGGGATCCAGCAAATCCTCAGAAAAGTCTCTGGGCTCCCACAGCCTCCAGGCTCTAGCCTCCTGCCACAATCATGAGAGCTGCTCTCACCTGCCACTGATGACTGCTTGGGTACTGGGGCACAGAGCTCCAACCTCAGACCTACAGAAGCCTGAGACCTATGGGATCAGCCCCCAGATGCTGTTCTAAAGCACAACCTGTCTCCCTAGCTAAACTGACCAAACTTCAGGGCACCCTGGTTCTTCAAGGGGGCTGCACCTGGCAAATCAGTGTATTGAGCAACAGCTCACTAAATTCAGAGCAAGAAACCCAGTGGCAGGTTTCCTGTCTCCTGGACTTCTCCTGGTAAGAGAAAAACCATTGGACTCCCAAATGAACCCAATTACCACAGAGGACCATACAACTGAGGAGGGCTGTGGCAAATACCTGAGAAGCACCAGCCATTCCATTACCATAACCAAAAAACTGAGGAGGGCTCCTTCAGGAACAACCATCATCCTGCCGAGTGGATTTCCTCTGTCCCTGGATTCCAGCAGGGACCAGAAACTAATAGCCAACACCTGAGACAGTCAGATGGGTAGAGGCCAACATAAAAGCACAATCAACAAAAGCCAAAGCAAAATGGCATCTCCAGAACCGAGTTATCTAGGGACAAGTAGCCCTACATAAGTGAAATTAAAGAAGATGTGTGAAGAAACAGAGGAAGATAAAGTCAAACAGATTATGGCTATCCTTAAAGAAATACAGGAAGATATAGCCAAACAGTTTGTGGCATTTATAGAGGAAATAATTAAATCATTGAAGGAAATAAAAGAAATAGAGGAAAGTTCAAACCAACAGGTGAAGGAATTGAAGGAAAATAAAAAAAAACAAAAAAAAAAAACAAAAAAAAAAAAAACAGGCAAAGGAAATCAACAAAACGGTTCAAGATTTGAAGATAGAAATGGAAAAATTAAAGTAAACACAAACAGGAAATCATGCAGAGGGAGAACATAGGGAAGAAAACAGGAACTACAAAGGTAAGCATAACCAACAGACTATAAGAGATGGAAGAAAGAATCTCATGTGTTGAAGATACAATGGAAGAAAATTATGTATCCGTCAAAAAAAATATTAAATAAATAAAAAAATATTCCTCACACAAACCATCCAAGACAGCCAAGACAACATGAAAAGACACAACCTAAGCGTAGTAGAAATAGAGGAAAAGGAAGATTCCCATCTCCAAGGTCCAGAAAATATTTTCAACAAAATCATAGAAGAAAATTTCCCCAACTTAAAGGAGAGGACTATAAGATTACAAGAGACCTACAGAACACCTAATAGATTAGACCAGAAAAGAAATTTCTCCCACCAAATAGTAATCACAATTTTAAGTATATAGATCAAAGAAAAAGTACTAAAACTGCAAGGGATAAAGGCTAAGTAACATATAATGGTAAACCCATCAGAATAACACCTGACTTCTCATCAGATACTATAAAAGCCAGAAGAGCCTGAACCAATATCACACAGACTCTAAAAGAACACAGATGTCAGCCCAGGCCACTATACCCAGCAAAACTCCCAATCATCATAGATGGAGAAAACAAGATAATCAATGACAAACACAAATTTAAACAATACCTACCCACAAGTCCAGCCTTACAGAAGATACTAGAAGGAAAAATACAACCAAGAAAGCTAACTACACTAAGGAAAACACAGAAAATAAATAACCTCACTACAGCATAACTAAAAGAAGCCAAGCACACAAACACACTACTACAACCAACACAAAAATAAAATGATCTAAGAATCACTGATTATTAATCTCTCAACATCAATGAACTCAACTCTCCAATAAAAAGACACAGACTAACAGAATGGATGCATAAATAAGACCCAACCATCTATTCATACAAGAAAAACACTAAAGTCACAAAGGTAGACATTACCTGAGAATAACGAGCTGGAAGATGGCTTTCCAAGCAAATGGACTCAAGAAGCAAGCAGGAGTAGCCATTCTAATATCTAATAAAATAGATTTTCTACCAAAATTAATCAAAAGATATGAGGAAGATCACTTCATACTCACCAAAGAAAAATTCCACCAAGAAGACATCACAATTCTGAACACCTATGCCCCAAATACAAGGCCACTCACATTTGTAAAAGATACTCGAATGAAACTTAAACCACACATAGATACCCATATATTAAGAGCGGGATACTTCAACACGCCGCTCCCAACAAAGGACAGGTCAACAAAACAAAAACTAAACAAAGAAACAATGACACTAACAGATGTCATGAAGCAAATGGACCTAACAGACATCTATAGAACTTTTCACCCAAACACAAAAGAATTTACTTCCTTCTCAGCACCTCATGGAACCTTCTCCAAAATAGATCATAGAGTTGGTCACAAAGCAAGTTTCAACAGATACAAGAAGATTGAAATAATCCCATGTATCCTATCAGACCACCATCTGATAGGACCTCAACAACAACAGAAATAGCAAAAAGCCTACACACACATGGAAACTGAACAATTCGCTACTCATTGACAGCTGGGTCAGGGAAGAAATCAAGAAAGAAATTAAAGCCTTCCTAGAATTCAATGAAAATGAATGCCTGACATACCCAAACTTATGGGACACAATGAAAGCAGTGCTAAGAGGAAAATTCATAACACTAAATGCCTTCACTAAGAAATTAAAACATCTTAAACAAGCAACTTAATGGCTCACTTGATAGCCCTAAGAAAAAAAGACGCAGACATATCCAAGACAAACTCAAGGCTGAAATCAATAAACTAGAATCAAAGAGAACAATTCAAAGACTCAATGAAACCAAGAGCTGGTTCTTTGAGAAATCAACAAGATAGACAAACAATTAGTCAAACTAACTGAAAGGCAGAGAGACACTATCCAAATCAACAAAATCAGAAATGAAAAGGGGAACATAAAAACAGACACTGAAGAAATCAAAATAATCATTAGGTCTTACTTTAAAAAGCCAGATGTCTCTAGGAGAGGGGCATAGGGAAAGAAGACAGAGTTAGGATGGAATCGGGAGGAGACAAGAAGGGGGCCGCAGCCAGGATAGAAATTGAATAAAATGTATTAAATGATAATTTTTAAAAAAGGCTATATGCCATAAAATTTGAAAATCTAAATGAAATGGACAATTTTCTTGATCAATTCCACTTACCAAAGCTGAATCAAGATCAGGTAAATAAATTAAATTGTCCTAAATCCCCTAAGGAAATAGAAGCAGTCATCAAAATGTCTCCCGTCCAATAAAAGCCCAGAGCCAGATAGTTTCAGAGCAGACTTCTACCAGACCTTCAAAGAAGAGCTAACACCAATACTCTTCAACTATTCCACAAAATATAAACAGAAGGAACTTTACCAAATGCATTCTCTGAAGCTATAGTAACCTTTATAACTAAATGTCACAAAGACCCAACAAAGAAAGATGATTTCATACCAATCTCCCTTATGAACATCTCTGCAAAAATATTCAACAAAATATTTGCAAACTGAATCGAAGAACACATAAAAGATATAATTCACTATGACCAAGTAGGCTTTGTCCCAGGTATGCAGGGGTGGTTCAGTATATGGAAATACATCAATGTAATCCACCAGATGAACAAACTGAAAGAAAAAAAAAAAGACACACAGGATTATCTCCTTACATGCTGAAAAAGCATTTGATAAAATCCAACATGATCAAGCTTAAATCAATCCTACAGAAATCAGGAACAAGGCAAGACTGTTCACTCTCTTTATCTCTTCAAAATAGTACTTGAAGTTCTAGCTAGAGCAATAAGACACCTAAGGGAGATCAAGGGACTACAAATTGGAAAGAAAAAAGTCAGAGTATCACTATTTGCAGATGATAAGATAGTATACATGAGTATATACTACCTACCAGAAAATTCTACCAGGGAACTTCTACCAGGGAACTTCCCATCAAATTACCAACACAACTCTTCACAGACACTGAATGGAAAATTCACAACTTCATATGGAATAACAACAACAACAACAACAAAATAGTTAACAATCCTCTACAATAACACCTTCAGCAAACTGGCTGGATACAAAATTAACTCAAAAAATCGGTAGTCCTCCTGTATACAAAAGACAAAAGGGCTGAAAAAGAAATTAGGGAAACAACACACTTCACAATAGCCACAAATGACATAAAGTACCTTGGTGTAACCCTAACCAAGCAAGTCAAAGACTTGTATGAAAAAAATTTCAAGTCTCTGAAGAAAGAATTAGAGGAAGATATGAGAAGATGGAAAGATCTCCCATGCTCATGGCTTGGCAGGATTAACATAGTAAAAATGGCCATCTTACCAAAAGCAATCTACAGATTTAATGCAATTCCCATCAAATTGCCAACACAATTCTTTACAGACCTGGAAAGAAAAATTCTCAACTTTGTATGGAATAAGAAGAAACCCAGAATTGCTAAAACAATCCTCTACAATAAAAGATCTTCTGGAGGTATCTCCATCCCTGATGTCAAGCTGAACTATAGAGCATGGTATATACTCACTTATAAGTGGATATTAGTTGTATAATATAGGATAGCTATCTACAGACATATAGAAACTAAACACTAAGGAGGACCCTAGGGAGGATGCTTAAATCTCATTAAGAATGGCAAACAGGATAGACATCACAAGTGGTAGAAGAGAGGAAACAGGATGGGTCCTCTGAAATGAGCCACCCAAGAGGGGACTGGAGCAGAGCAGAGGCTGAGACTCGAGGCTAACCTTTGGGCAGAGCACAGGGAGTCTTATGGAAGACAAGGGGTGGGGATAGAGGTCATGGAGGGGACAAGAGCCCCACAAGAAGGCCAACAAAACTAAAGGATCTGAGCCCAGGAGGTCCTGCAGAGACTGATGCACCAATGGAGGACCATATATGGAGAGGACCAAGACCCCCTGCTCAGATGTGGCCGATTGGCAGCTCAGTCTCCATGTGGATCTCTGGTGAGCAGGAGCTGCAGCTATGCAGCTATCACGAACTCAGCTGATTGCTCTTTGATCACTTGCCTTGTTGATGCTGCCTTGCCAGGCCATGGAGGAATCCAGGCAGTCCTGATGAGACTTAACAAGCTATGGGCAAATGGCAATGGTTGACTAAAGGAAGGGCATGAGGGGAACAGGGAGGGTGGTTGGGACTGGGGTGAATTGAGAGAGGGAGCTTCAATAGGGATATATAATGAAAAAATTGTGGAAAAAATAAAAATTAAAATAAAAAAGAATTAATACCCAACAAGCATGAACCAAACACAAGAGTGTTTTCCTAATGTCTCTGTACAAGTTTAACTTCTCTCATCTGAAATGGGTGTTACATGTATGATAAATAGCGAGCCGACTTCATTATCTAACTATCAATCATTCACACTTAAAAAGAAACCTTCATGTGTGTATTTTAAAGTGATGTACTAAAAAATGGAAATTATGATTTCAGATAAAAGCAGTTCTAAAAATACGTTAAATGTAGGATTAAATTTAGATAACGTAGCAGTTGATTTCATCTAGTAGAGAGAAGATTGGCAAATTACGGGTAGCAAAGGTCTACAGTTATCCCAGTTTTTGGCGGGCGAGATGTAAGTAAGATCCTCAGCATAGCAGTGCTGAAAACCTTCCTCAGAGGACAGGTACCCATGAAGCCCATGGCCTTGATAAGCCTCTGCTCTAGCTACTGATGTCAGATATATGACACATGATACTACATGATAAAGCCAGTGGATAAGATGCTATGAATCCTTGTTCCCGAATCTTAGTTGCCTACTGGAGAAATCTTCTGTTCCATCAGTTATTCCAGTAAAATTTATGGACAATTCATTTTAACCAAATAACCAGAATTCATACCTGGAACTTTTGATTGTCCTCTTCTCTTGATTCCATCGAACAAGGTGGTCCAGGTTAAAAGGATAAATAGTTTAAGGGAGAGAAGGACACTGAAGAGTCTACATAAAATTTTAATGACTAATAACATGGTTAAGTAGACACTGGCAGAACATAGTCTGAAACCATACACAGGTGGCCTCTGATTTTCAGCTAAGTGCTCATCATCCTCATACTCACACTCACATGGTGTTGGTTCACATTGTCAGCTTGGCACAAAAAAGCTAATACAAAGAAAGTTCTTTTAGCAATTTAAGTGTGACAAGCTGAAATATTTGCCCATACCCCAAATCACTAACTTCATTAGCTATCTGATCGAGGTCAAAAAAGAAAATCAAAACAATTATTGAAATAAAAGGTGAAATAAACGTATTTTTTTTCCCCTGTTTCTCCCCAGTGCCTAGAGTCATTATTTCAAAGCTAAGTTAGAAGTTCTGTTAAGGTTAACTATTTCAAGCCATTAAAATGCTATTTTTATGTCACTGGGAAGTTACTTTTTCAAAACTCTTACTTACTATAGAATACAGTACTTATATAAAAGAACACATTCCTCCCATATCTGGTCTGCTATACCCCATTGACACAAGGTCTCCCAAATGACATTTAACGGTATCAAGTTCCTAATATTACTCAAAAGGTACTCAGGGAAGTAGAAATTAGAGATCAATGAAAGACAGGTACTGTGATGGTTTTAAAAAAGGCGTGCCCTCTATCCGTCAGCTACAATTCAAGTGCTACGCTTCAGTAGGTGTGTTAGTGACCTCTCATACCCTTACCATGTCTACATGCCGCCATAACGCTAAGGACTAACAAGAGAATCTTTCCATCCGTGGTGGCTACGCAGGCTGCCGTTGATTGGCAGCTTCAAATGTTACATCTTGGGCTTGATTCCAGCATTTACACAGGAGCCCCATAATATTTCTCGCATGCCAGAATGTGATCATATTTGGGTTACTATTTTTTTGAATGAAATTATTCTGTTTACTTAATATTTAAAGAGGTTAAATATTTAAAACTGTGTATCCATTTGCATATGGTTTCATAGATTCCCTTCTTTGTAGAAACTAATTTTAAATGTTAATTTCAATGGTACTGTCATTTTTAGTAGTTCTACTGTTACGGAGTATTAAGTGAAACAAAAATGCCATCGTTTATAAATTGTAGGTGAATTTCTGTTTTATTTATCATAACACCTACAGAAAATGCACGGCATTACTTAGAGACAAGCTATTTAGATTAATTTTTAGAATATGCTTTCTGGGGAGTGAACCATATGTGTACTGAATCAGATATTCCCCTAAATATCCACAATTCTCAAGCTAGAACCAACAGGCTTAAAGAAAAGTAAATTGGAGAATCAGATACACAGAGTCAAGCCTTGCTAATAACAGATAGACACACATACACACACACATACCAACACGGATGCGCACACTCACACATACACACACAGACACACACACACATGTCCAGACACATGTGAACCTATCAATCTTATCCAAGTCTCATAACTCTATAATAATCTCAGCATGCTAAATTTCAAGAGTGGCTTGGAGAGAGTTAAAGAGTATAACTGGAGTAAAGCATGCAGCACGCTGTGTGGCACATGTTTTTTCTTTCTTATTTCTTATCCTTTCTGCTTAAAACTGTTTGAAGATGTGCAGGATATTTAGGATTGGCTCATAATTAAAATCAAGGAACAAAACTCCACTAAACAGAAATCCTTACAGTATATGGACTTTGCGCAACGAATGTGCGGTGTGCTTATTATATTTCCCGGTTTGAAATTTCTCACATCTCAGCGTCACTCTGGCATATGGATGAGACTCTCTGGATAACCAAGTGACGACGTACTTCACATCTGGTGGAATGTTTCTGATTGAAAGCAACATCCACACTGAGCTGCTCCTGACTAGAGACCTGTACGGCAAATGGGTTGTGAATCTGTGATCCAAGCTATAATAATATATTAGAGTCGTGATAATAAGGTTTTTTGTTTACAAGGTGAGCATGCATTGAGAATATGCAGGCATGCACACAGCTGTCCCGCTGGTCTTTATTGCTGCTCTGTCTTCTCATTTTCAGTGAGGATTAGGAGATTCTTCAAACAGGATGTGCTCTGTGGCAGATACCATCAGCACTTCTGCTGGAGTTTTGAAGCTGTCCTGTATTAGTACGTCAGTGTTGGCTTCATTTTAGAGGAAAGTTGATCAGGGAGGTTTTAATTTTGTCCTTTACAAACATTTCCTCTCTAAGGCATCTTGGGAGGTGATGTCCTGTCACCTATCCCTTCCATTCCCACACCTTCCATCCTCTCTCCACCCATTCCTTCATTTTTTTGTCTTCTTTTCCTTGTCCCTTCTCTTTCCACCTCTTTTTCTCTCCTATCCTTCTCTACTTTTTTTTTAATCTGTGCTTTGTGACTCCAGTATTCTCTCCTCTCTCTCCACACCTTTCTTTCCAATAACAATACTGAACATGATTTTGTATACCTTAAAATATTAATAGATTCTCAAAGAAGGAATTTACCCATCTTCAGACTTTTGCATGCACTTGTAAGAGTTGCCAATATTTGACCTCAAATGACAGTGGTAAATCATGCTGAAATTTTATTTTTGTTTATTTATCCATCCATCCATCCATTCATCCATCCATCCATCCATTCATTATTTGTTTGTTTGACCAAAAAAAAAAAAATTCTCATTATGTAGGCCACACTGGATGTGAAATCATAATCCTACTATCTGTCTCCATAGTACAGAATTTGCGGGTGTGTTAGAAGACTCACAACCCCTGAAAATAATTTGTGAAGTGATTAGATAGGAAAGCACCTGTAAAGTTCTTCCATGAATGCATGGAGAAGTCATTTTATTATATTTTAATCTAAATTCAGGTTTGTCTTGGTTTCGAATCTGCCTTCGTTAGCTGTGCATCTTGGTTGTAGCAGTTCCTTGACAATCTCTCTCTTAGATACTAGACCACCTGCCAGGCTTTGAATGTTTATTTGGTGGCAAATACCCTACTGTGTTCTGATGATGCTATGCATACTTCCCAGCAGTAGAGCAAACCCAGGGGTTCGCCTGTGCTAGGGAAGTACTGCATTGCTGAGCTGCATCCCCAGCCTTTACACATTTAAATTTCATGAGCATCTAGAGTTGAGTACTATTTCATTCTCATTTTCAAGCAGAG
This sequence comes from Psammomys obesus, assembly GCF_907164565.1. Lineage (NCBI taxonomy): Eukaryota > Metazoa > Chordata > Mammalia > Rodentia > Muridae > Psammomys > Psammomys obesus. Next base: position 10,042,041 of record NW_026596147.1, read on the forward strand.
AAGTAACTGAAGCTTAGAGAAATTAAGCATGCTGCCCATCCAGTGAAGGGTAATCTGAGGTTTGGACCCTGAACTATTTCTTCATTTTTAACTTTAAATTTTTTTTCAGTAGTAGACATGTGACTTTGAATATCTTTACAAGGTGTAAAATGTTGAGTTTCTATAATAATTGCTTGAGAGTAGTTAAGACAAAACAAAATCCCAAGTTAGGAGGTAATGATGATTAGCATAAGTTGGCATGCATACATTCGCTTGATTTTTGCAGTTCAGTTAAAAAAAAATTTCTTCAAGTACAATACTCAGGTGTAGAAGCAGGTAAAACAAAAATTTCTGTGTAGCTTACATAGAGCCTGATTTTGGAAGAAGTACATTAGATTATGTTGAGATAAAAAGCATTCGAGATAAGAAACAATTTTTTCAAATAAAAGAATGCCATTTTGCGTTGGAAGACAGATAACTAAGTTAGATGATTAATGTATTAATGTAAGACATAAGCCACTTTTATCTTTGATCTTTTACTCTATATTTCATCTCAAAAGGTATAGACATGTCCAAAGCACTCACACACTAACAGGACTCCATGCATGACAATTGTAATTTTTTTTCTGCTCTTAAACCTGGTTTAAATTGTACCCCGGGGAGCAGAGGTGGAGCTTTTGCAAGGTTCTCCAAAGCTTCTGTTTGCAGAGAAATTAGGAGAGGTTTTCAATTTGATATTTTTCAGATTGACAATTTCATTCCATGGCTCCTTTTGTGTTTCTGGGCTCTGGTTTTAATTATCGCTTAGAGTAAGTGTACTGGATATGTACTTATCAACTCCTCATTTCCCCTGTGGACCACACTGTGGGTTACAAAATACAATTTCCATTTTGTCTGCTGATGGCCTAAATAAGGTACACACAAAACAAGGATGGGCTTCTCAATTTAGCACGGTAAGATGTTCATATAACAGTGGCCCTAGGGGTTAGATTAGAGGAGAAAGAGAAATAGATTCTACCTCAGTGCAGTTGAATAATTTTTAAAAGATTTAGCACAAAAGAACTGGGCCATTCCACACTATGAACACTTAAAAAAAAATCTAACAATAATGTAGTTTTTTTTTCATATTCTTTAATTTAGGGATCCATGGCATACATGCAATTAAATCTTACATGATATTTTAAGCACAATCTTCAGAGGAACAAAATTGTTAAGGAAAAATTAAGGCTATGAATACCATGACAAGGTTATATTAAAATATTTGGGACTATAAAACATGTGCAAACTATCATACCCCACTTTATTTAATTCCTCACATTGGCATTCATAGTATTTTAAGTCAAGTAAGTACTTAGGTAAAATATTTTAACATAAAATGTATGAAAATAAGAAGTGTAAAGGACTAATTCCTAGTTTTAAAAATTAATTTTCCCACTCCTTAACTATTTTTTAATCTCATTTCCTCTGAATCTGTGACCCTTTCTAAAGAACATGCACTATAGGCTATAAGCCATAATTCTTAACATACGCATTAATGCCATCAGCATCAGCAAAATGTAATGAGTACTCATAATTATTTTAGTCAGAGGGATCTTGAATGTTCCCCTGAATGGACAGGTTTCAGGAAATTAACAGGCTAGCAGGTATATATTAAAAAGTTAAAACACATAGGGCAATATCAGGCATAGTTTTTTAGTGAAGTCATGGATCTTGGAGGAGAACTTAGAACTACCGCTTTACAAACACCAGTATAAGACCTAATCACCTTTTAAATATCTGTCCTTATACCCACAGCTAACCGTAGTCCTCACCCCTCATCAAGGAACCTTCCCTTTGCCACAGATGAGACCATTACAAAAAACCACACCCAATCAAAAGTTGTGGAGTCCAATCTCAGTGGATACATCTACAGTACAACTGCCACACTTAAGGCTTAGAATCATTGAAGAGGGAACTGAAAGATTGTGAGGGCTAGGGAAACAGAAATTTTTTTACTTCTTTCTTCACATTTTCTTACTTCTCCATTCATGATTATATCAAACACATACATGTCTTTTCTTCTGGAAACTCTGACAAATTACAGTATAACAGAGATATAAGACATACTCCAAATACACCACATGCCATGTTGGCTAAAGAGTAGTAGGATTTTCAGTGATAACATATTCGAGATGTCAGAGGAAATTCCAGTATGCTAGAACCTCAGAAAAAAAGAATGAGTTAGGTTGCAGCAGATGTTTTATGACCTTAGCTTTTTTTCACACAGATTATAAAGAAGTAGTGAACTACATAAATGGTTCAATATGACCTGAATGACTTATCTTGTTTTCCACTCATGTTTTCAATTAGATATACTTTCATTGGTACTCTCTGGACATGGCCGGAGATAGGAAGGGTGTCTCTGCTCCTTGGAAAACACACAGTTCTCACTAAGGTATTATTGAAAGATGAGCCTGCACGCCTCAGTATGCACTCTCACTTGTCCCCAGTTATTTTCTATCTACTACCATGAAACTGCTATGAAACTATTTACTCTAAATACAGTTACTAGATGTTAATTGCATTTAATAGAAAGCAAAGCAAAAACATAGATTATAATGGATACGATATCAGTGTAATCTCTATCGTGATCAAAATAGTCGAGTAGGGTTTTGTGATTGCATTTAATAAAGTAGAAGACATCAAAAAGTTTTTGTATGCTAGTTTCAATCCTTTCCAGCATTTAAAATATGAGTGTGTTTGATAGATGAGGGTCAATGCTTATGGGTAAGCATGAGGACTTTGATTCAAATCACTGGAATATAAAACTTCAGGCACGGCTGCACTTACATGCAAACCCCAGCACTGGGGGTGAGGGGAAGACACGGGAATGTATGGGAAATTCTTTGATCAGTCAGCCTAGCCCAGACAAGGAGCTGTCAGTTTGGCAAGAGATTTTCTAAAGTCAAGATAGCAAAGAACAGTAGAGGAAGATGCCCAGTTTCTTCCTCTCGTGTCAGCACATACAGCACACAGAGGTAGCCCCCCACCATATGTGTGCTTTAATTACATCACATACAACTATTTTGAAGAGTGCTATTAGTGAAAATAATGACCCCTTATCAATTCATTTATAGAATTGAATTTGGCCTTTGGAAACTCTAAACTTGGTCACTTGAAGGATTTTAGTTTAGGTTTTTAATTTACCCCTTCCGGTGGTTTGAATAAAAATGACTCCCATAGGTTCATGTGTTTAATACTTATGGAGTGGCACTATTTGAAAGGAAGAGGAGCTATGGGCTTGCTGGAGGAAGTGTGTCACTGGGCATGGACTTTGAAGTTTCAGAAGCTCAAGCCCAGGCCAAGTGTCTTTCTCTCTCTTCCTGCTGCCTGACAACCTGTATTCAGAACTCCTAGTCACACATCTACCTGCACACCACCAGGCTCCCCACCATGAGGATAACATACTAAAGATATGAAACTGTAAGCCAGTCCCCATTTCAGTGTTTTCCTTTATAAGAGTTGCAGTGGTCATGGTGTCCCTTCACAGTGCTAGAACACTGACTAACACATCCCTTCATCCCCTACCCCTTCAGCATTTAAAAATCATTTATCCAATATATATTAATCATTTAGGTGAGGAGTGAGAATCAAATAAAATTCTCATGGAATATGTGTTTTAATGAGACAAGACGAAGAAGAAATGAGTATATAAGCTAAAATACAAGCTGTTAAATATCAACAGAATCAAGTAGGAAAATAAAACAGGGGAAAGGAATTGAAAATAATGTGACTGCTAGAAAAGGCTAGTGAAAACATTCTTTATTTTAGAGTGCTAGCTAGTTAGGAAAACCTTACATAAAGTGCGTCATATGAGTAAGTGCGATTCCGAAAGATGGGTTGAGTCCCTTGACTTTATGTTGAAATTTCCCTCACTTATTGGAAAAAAAATCATCTCATTCCCAAAAATGAACCATAACACTCTATGGCTAAATTTTACAACATGGCTATCTAACCTGAAATATCTACTTGATTTTTTTGTTTTTTAGCTGCAAGATCATGAGACTTCTGGATTATGAATACTTATTTAATGCTTATTCTAAAATTTCTTCAAATACCATCTTTTTTCCTTTTTTCCTTTTTTTTTTTTTTTTTTTTTTTTTTTTTTGGCCTCACATGAAACCTATGACTCTAAGTTTTCCCAGAGGTAAAGGATAAGCTAGGATCTTTCTTTTGAGAGTTGACCATCTTCATTCAAAAAGGAAACCAAGACTGGTTCAATCTAGATGACCCATACCTTTAAGACTCGGAAACTGACTCCAGAAATGCGTGTGGCACAAGACAAGTTGACGTGACACGTTAATTCTCAGGAAAGAGCCTGTGGTGGAGTAAATGGAAGTGGTGTACTCAGTTGCAGTATAACAGGATAAATTTAGGATGTAAGCCTGAAGTTTCTGATGCCCAGATTGTTACGGTATGGGAGGGAAGTGTCTGAAATAAAGCCAGAAAAGAGGAGAACAGATCCAAGAAGGGATAGACATCCCTGGCAATATTGTTTTTCTAGTTAGATCCAACTGTGCCTGAATCCATTATGTATGGACTTCTCCCTAAACGATCCAATAAATTACCATATTTGGATGTACTATTAGAATTACCTTTCAGTATTTGCAACTGAACGCCACACAATGAAAAGAATGGGTAGATTCAGATCTGTTTACAAAGCTGAGTTTTAAAGAAGGAAGGGGGATATTTTGTGACATTAAAAATGGCTGTTCCACTGCCCGTGAACACTCTCTTATCTCCCTCCCACTTCTGTCTCTTTCCTGCCCATCACTTACTGACATCCAAGTCTTTTGTTTTGTTCTGTTTTCCGCTATGAACATTGAACTTCTACACATTTTTAAAGTGGTTTTCACTTGTATACCTTTGAAAGATAATGATTTCGATGTAACAGAGAGCACATGTTCTTATGGTATGTAAGACCCAATCACTTCCTGGGAATATGCAAAAGGGAACTTTAGTTTGTGTAATTTATCATGGCTTAGAGTTATCTGATGGAAAACAATACAAATCTCATTACTGTTGTTTCTATACAAAGCCATGGGCTATGTCTTTTTTTTTTTTTTTTCCCGTCCATTTGTCTTGGTGATTGACATTTATCAAGCACAGTTTTCTTAAATTTCTCTTAATCTGGAAGTATTTTCTGGAGCAACTGTTAAGGCAATACAGTCAGTAATAGGGCACCTGCCTAGCATGTTTGAGACTGTTAAAGCTCCCCACTACAAACAAAACAAAATACAACCAGCCATTTGATAGCATTCACATTGGTGCCTGAAATTCAATTAGTAACCTTCTCTGTTTGTGACTTTTAAAATCGATTTAGAAGTATCTGAAATCATTATAAGTGATGCATTTATTAAGATGCAAGTATGTTATGGGGTCAAACATTATAATAAGCAAGTTTGGTTCAAAATTACCTTTACCAGAAAAGATGAAGGCAGAAGTTTAGTAAGCAATCTCTCTCTTTCTCTGTCTGTCTGTTTCTCTCTCTCTGTGTCTGTCCCTTCTTCTTTTCCACATTGCAGTCTTTCTGTAATCAATGATTCCAGCACTCAAACTAGCCTCTGATTACAGTAAGGGCAAAGAACCACTGCTCCTGTCCCAATTCTGACCTATCTCCAGCATCCCATTGATCTGTATGTGTTTGCCATCTCCTGAAAGCACGTGCAGAAATTCCTGCTCATGCTCTCCACCCTGCTTTAACAAGTAGGTCTAACACAGAAATCAGGCTGAAAGGAGGAAATATAACAGCTTGGAGAAATGAAAAAATACATCCTTTCTTCTACTAAACGATAGGCACTGCTGAACAGGTGATGCTTCTGTTTTTGGGAAAATAGAGAACTGTGGTCTATTGTCCATAAAATCCTGCATTAGTGAACCAGCAGAGCTATTCCTGCCCTTTGCTTTTCATTCACATTTCACTATCATTAAACTGGTTTCCAGTTAAGAGAAATTACCTATATTATCAACTCATGGTTGACGAACACAGACTATCAGACAAGCGAAATGGATCTACTGTCACTCCTCCTCCCCAGTCTCCCTGAAGTAAAGACCCATATAACAGGAAAACAAAACAAAACAAAGCAAACCTGTTCCCAGTGACATGGTTAGATAGCTGAGCTCTGGTGGCTGCCTGAGCAGGTCTTCCACATGCAGACACATGCGGTCTTTGCTTCTGTGAGGGTACAACGAGTAAATGCATCATGGGAATTTCCTTGCCTGCTGGGTGCTCATCTACAAGTCCCAGAATATGAGACACAATTATGTTCAAATGTAACTACAAAAAAATCATTTTGACTCAAATATAAATGATTCTCAGGGCCATGTTAGATTGCCCTCACTACTGCACTTCTTCATTAGCAGAAATAATTGAACAATGATCCTGCATGTGAAAAAAAAAAAAAAAGGACAATTCATTCTGTATTGACCGATCTGACCTGTTGTGCTTGTAAGTTCCCAGCACTGTGGGAATATTTGTTTTTCTTTATCTTCATCATCTTCAAACACAAGCTACTGGAGACACTGTGTTTTTCAAGCCTTGGGACTAAAACTTGATCTCCTGATGCCATCATTCTGCTGCTGCTGTCTTCCAGGTGCCTTGTAAGCCTTCATTAATAAGAAGGCAGAATTAACAGGGCAGAGAGAGAAAATTTAAAGTGTTGCTTTACACTCTCTGGAATTGTATGCCATTTATATCCTCACCTATCTAATGTTGGTCTATAGGCTTCCCTTATTAAAGGCAGGAGCTGTAGAGGATAGATTTAGTAATATTTTTTTCTAAATTATTTCCAAGCACCACCATTAAATTGAAGGGGCAAAATAATCAGGCAGAAACAAAGCTAAATAAGGAAATGATGTTTTCTTTAAGAAAACAAAGCAAAACCAAAAAAACCCACCTCATTCTTGTGCAGTTTATAAGTGTAGTTCTACAAAGAATGTATCCAGGATCTGATCTATCTTGAGGTAAAGTCACCCCAAATTAATGAAATGAATAATTAATGATGTGACCCTATTTCCAGTATGCTAACACTGACTTAAATCTGTAACTTACATGTGAAATTAAGCAGAGTAAGTTGTACAAATAATTAGCATATTAATCCACTTAGGAAAAAAAAACATACAAAATCAAAGCCTCAGTTTCTGTTTTCTTATATTTTGTAGTTTGAAAATTAAAAAAAAAATCACCAACTGAAGTAACACTTGGAAAAAGGCAGGCCTATTGGGACACCTTTTTTTTTTTAATGTTTATTAAAAGAAAAAGAGCTTTTGTTAATGTGTTTCCCTTATTACTTTAATTTTCTGTTGGCAGATTCCCACTCTCAGACCCCCGTAGACTTGCCAGGCTTGGAAAATGCTTTCTTCTTCGGTCCCCTGAGTAGGCAAGTGACAACTGAAATATGCAGGTAAAACTAACACAGACTGGTCTTTTCAGAGCCAATTTTCTGCGGTAGCAATGACATTCAGGGAGGCACAGTTGTGCTGCACTGCATGCTCCGAGGAGCCTTTTTGACAAAGTCCCCACTTTCTCTTGCCTAAAACAATGGAAGATGGTTAGGAAACACGTTGGGGAGAATTATTTCATTTTCATGTTGTCCCACTATCCCTCAGACTTTTGCAAGTAGCTCTGACTCAGTCTTTGTTAAAACTTAGAAGAAGGAAATGAAACTTACATACATATAAAACTCAGCAAATTCTTATTTCTTTGGCAAAATCTGCTTTCATTCTCAGTAAAATTATAGGTATTCAAACCTTCTGACTTAGGGCAGAACAGTGGGCATTTAGGAAGTGATGGCATGCAGCATGTTCTGTAAGAACTCTCTAGACAAAGCAGTTGTTACACAGAGGTCATGCCAAAAACTTCTGTTACTCAGTTGTTGGAGCACAGCTTGGGGCTAAGTGCATGCCCATTTCATGGTCCAGGTATCAAGATCAGCAATGGAATACTTTACAAGGTCAGAGCTCAAAGTCTGGGTTTTCTTCAGATTATAACATCTATATGCCAAAAAGTGATTGTCACAATGAACTCTTTATACCCTGCTTACAACTGCTAGAAATTAGGAAAAGCACCACACCTCTATGTTGAAAACATTTGCATTCACACACAAAATTTAAAGAAAGTGTTTCCTTCTTATGAAGAGGTAATTTCACCGTTTTTCCTCATGGAAATTAATGTCAATAGATAGCTATAAAACAGCACCATTTTCATGTCATCAACTATGATAAAATTTATAAAGTTATGAAGAAAACTCTTCATAAATGCACAAACTCTTACATTACCACCTATAAATAAAAAAAAACAGTCATAAAACAAGGCAGGGTCAACAAGAACGAATTGTCCCATTGTGCTGTAGTTTGCATCTGAAATGATGTTTCTCCCATGACTAGGGCCTTCTCAGTGCCAGTGAAACATGGGATAACATGGTATCCTTGGATATTCCTGTCAGAAGCAAAATACACTCCTGTGTACCCCTCAGAAAACAAGCTGCTTGAGCCAGCAAGATGGCTCAGCAGATAAATGTGCTTACTGCACGTTCAGCAGCCTGAATTTGATCCCTGGAAACTGTGAAAGGGAAATAACTCCACAAAGCCCTCCTCCGATCTCCTTATGAATACTTAAATGAGTACCATGGTACAGAAAGAAAGAAAAAAAGAAAGAAAGAAAGAAAGAAAGAAAGAAAGAAAGAAAGAAAGAAAGAAGGGAGGGAGGGAGGGAGGGAAGGAAGGAAGAAGGAAAAACAAAAACAGCAGATACTATGTACTATTGCATGAGAATAGAAATGCAAGGGATTGAAGAGTGGAGAGGAAAAAACAATAACAACAACAACAACAAAAACAGCCCTCACGGTACATCTCAAAAATTGCAGAAAGCTACTTGTGAAGAGCTGAATGATAAGCCAGACCTAATTCACACTCATCTGTGAGCTCCAACACTCAAGTTAGTCCATTGCAACACAAATCTCACACACCCAGATGCTCCTGAGGGGCTCAAAGAGAGTCAAGTGCATGGGACAACCTGTAGTTCTAAAAAATAAGCAGCAAACCAAGTAATCCACTTAAAAAATGGGGAACAGAGCTAAAGAGAGAATTCTCTGTAGAGGAATATTGAATGGCAGAGAAGCACTTAAAGAAATGCTCAACCTCATTAGCCATTAGAGAAATGCAAATCAAAACAACCCTGAGATTTCTTCACCTTACACCCATCAGAATGGCCAAGATGAAAAACTCAAGTGACAACATATGCTGGAGAGGTTGTGGAGAAAGGGGAACCCTTCTCCACTGCTGGTGGGAATGTAAACTTGTACAACCACTCTGGAAATCAATCTGGCACTTTCTCAGACAACTAGGAAGAGCGCTTCCTCAAGATCCAGCCATACCACTCCTAGGCATATATCCAAAAAAGGCACAAGTACACAAAAAGGACATTTGCTCAACCATGTTTGTAGCAGCTTTATTTGTAATAGCCAGAAGCTGGAAACAGCCCAGATGCCCCTCAACTGAAGAATGGATGCAGAAACTGTGGAACATCTATACAATGGAGTATTACTCAGTAATGAAAAATAAGGAAATCATGAAATTTGCAGGTAAATGGTGGGACCTGGAAAGGATCAGTCTGAGTGAGTTGTCCCAGAAGCAAAAAGACACACACGGTATATAATCACTTATATAAATATACAACATAGAATAAACCCACTAAAATCTGTACATCTAAACAAACTAAGCAAAAGAGAGGACCCTAACTAAAAATGCTCAATCCCCATCCTGGAAGGCAAAGAGGATGGACATCAGAAGAAGAAGAAAACAGGAAACAACCTAGGAACCTGCTACAGAGGGCCTCTGAAAGCCAGAAGAAGAAAACAGGAAACAACCTCAGAACCTGCCACAGAGGGCCCCTGAAAGCCTCAGCAGTGCAGACTGTCAAAGCAGATGCTGAGCCTGATGGCCAACTGACGGGCAGAGTGAATGGAATTTTATGTAAGAAGTGGGAAATAGTAAGAGCTGGAGAGGACAGGAACTCCACAAGGAGAGCAACAGAACAAGAAAATTTGAACACAGGGAACTTCCCAGAGACTCATACTCCAACCAAGGACTATTCGTGGAGATAACCTAGAACCCTGACAATGCAGCCACTTCTGATGAGAACTGATAGACTAAGATCAGAAAGAAGGAGAGGAGGACCTCCCCTATCAGTAGACTTGGGGAGGGGCATGCATGCAGAAAGGGGGGTAGGGTGGGACCGGAGGGGAGGAGGGAGGGGCTTATGGGGGGATACAAAATGAATAAAGTGTAATCAATAAAAGTTAAAAATAAAATAAAATAAAATGTCACATTCTTCAAACATGTTGTGGCACAGATTAAATATTCTCATTCCCAAAGATATAAAGCCAAAGTATGACTGAAAAAAAAATGATTCAAAGTCAAATTCCGATGGTCACACTTGTTACTTAGCTCAAAGGCTCTCTCTGTGATGGTGCTGACATAGACTGCTGCCTAGAACACGTCTCATCCCCTGGCCCGCTGGTGCAGAACAGTCTTCCTCTATAGAGAGTTGCTTTCTGTAAGAGGATGACTGCCCTGCATGGATGGAAACTATCTCTATTATGGTCTTTTGAGATATCAGCTACAAACAGATTTCTAAGAAAAGGACAGTATAATGAGATGGAGGCTTACTCTACATTCTTGGGAGAACGACAGTACTATCACTTCTAATAAATATTGGCAAAAGACAGGTGAAGGGGGAAACACGTAGGTAAAAATGGATTAGGTTACAGACACACAGAAAATCTGAAGCAGTGCAGTTTTAATTATATATGGGAATATATCGGTATTCTCTCATAGACTTTGGAAAAGATGGCTTCTTAAGAAGAAAACACAGCCACACCTCTGATTGTCTCAACTCCTCTCATTTTTCTAAAATCTAAATAGGGATTTCTTTCACTTATGAAGAGGGGCCATAAATGCTGAAATATGTTCAAGAACACCTTCAATGCATTCTAAGTCTTCTAATAAACACTGCATACTGCTTTGATACACTGCTAGGTAGAGTCTTTCAGGGGCCTTCTGTGGTAGGCTCCTGTCCTGTTACTTGTTTTCTCCTATGTCCAATGCACATCCCATTTGTCTTTCTAAGTGAGGATTGATCATCTTACCATGGGTGCTCTTTCTTGCTTATCTTCTTTAGGTATATAGATTTCATTATGTTTATCATATCTTATAGGACTATATGAGTGAGTATATACCATGTGTGTCTTTCTCCTTCTGGGCTACCTCACTCAGAATGATCTTTTCTAGATCCCACCATTTGCCTAGCAGTGTATCAAACAAATACTAAGACTCATAACCAAACCTTTGGCAGAGTGCAGAAAATCATATGAAAGAAGAGGGAGTTAGCATGACGTGGAAAGGATAGGAGCTCCACAAGGACCAAATATATCTGGGCACAGGGGTCTTTTCTGAAACTGACACTCCACCAAGGACCTTGTATGGATATAACCTAGAACCTTTGCTCAGATGAAGCCCGTGGTAGCTTAGTAACCAATTGGTTTCCCATAGTAAGGGGAACAGGGACTATTTCTGACAGGCTCTATTTCAATGGCAGGCTCTTTGACCTCCCCACCCACCAAGGGAGGAGCAGTCCTGCTAGGCCACAGAGGAGGACTTTGTAGCCAGTCCTGAAGACATCTGATAAAACAGATGAAAGGGAAGGAGGTCCTCTCTAATCAGTGGACTTGGAAAGGGGCAGGGAGGAGATGAGGGAGGGAGGGTGTGGGAGGGAATGAGGGAGTGGGATACAGCTGGGATACAGAGTTAATAAAGTGTAACTAATAATAAAAAATAAAATAAAATAAAATAAACACTGCATACTGAAGAACTTCAAGCTAAAAACAACAACAACTCCTTGGATTGACTCTGTACATCTATGATTTTGACCCATTTCTTAGCCATTCAGCACTGGTTATATTATTTTAAGCTGCTTAAAAGAGATTCTGACATGTTAGATCTCTGTCTGTCTGTCTCTGTCTCTGACTCCCTGTCTCTGTATCTGTCTATCTTTCTCACCTTGAATATTCTGACTGAGCCATAGCTCCGTCTGCAGGAAGTGCATATCACTAGCAACAGCTAGAGACCAGGAGGCATCAAGACTTTGGTTCTCTAAACACTGATTCAATCTGATGCCCCCTTCTCCCCCATCTTCTTTGTTTCACTCACTAAGAGAGTTTGTTCGTGATTCAAGCCCAAGGAGAAGAGTAGAGGTCTCAGAAAGTCTTTAAGCACAATGGAAGGTAAGTCTGGAGCTTGTGATATACCTGTCCCCAAAGTTCCAGGCGGGTGCCCAGCACAGGTGACTGACTAGTGTACATGGAAAACCTGATATTAAAGTAACAAGTTCACAGATCATTGTATTAATCTTAGATTTTGAAAACAATCATTTAGTTCTGCTTTCCATCTGGAATGTAAAATTGCAATTTTTCCATGACACCTGAGTTCAGGCTTACAGTTTTTCACACTGAGCAGCTCTCTTGTTCCATTTTCACGTGAGAAAAGTAAGACATAGTTTTAAAAACTGTATTTCTAGTTTTGCATAATTATATGTTTCTTCCCAGTTTCAATGTGTCTTCTTGCTCAAAGGGTTTGTTTTATGGTTTGTATTTTATCCTATTCCATTTGCTTATCATATTAATTTTCATGCAACAGGAGAATCTTTTTATATAAAACCAGATTTTAATCTACAAATGCTTTGGCTGCTTTTCTGAAAGATTTATTTCTGTGTATGTCTATGTGCCTATGTGAGTATGTGGCACTCGCGTACAGGTGCCCACGTAAGTCAGGAGGGTTCAGACACACTTAAGCTAGAGTTACAAGCAGTTGTAAAACACCCACTGGTCCTGTGGAGAACTGAACGCTGGCCCCTGGTACAAGAGTAAATGTTCATACTGATGAGCCATCTCTCCAACCACTGGGTTGCTTTGTAAGAAATCATCATTAAAACAAAACAAAACAAACAACTTGGAAATACTTCCAATTTACAGTGTCTTATTATTTCTATGCAGCACACTCTGGCCTTGAAAATGTCCACATCCCTGCTTCATGCTCCCCGCTGCAGGCATGCAGACCCAAGATTCAGCCACACTGCCCTTTCTTCTCTAAATAACAAACACAAATTGACTCATTATTTGTTGTCATGTTGCTCTATCTTTGAGATTATTCAAGCTGTGTAAAGTTTAAGAATTCCAGATTATGTCCAAATATAAAACAGATCTCTTAGCTTCCTCAATCAAGTCTTGCACACCATTATATCTTTACTGTTCTACGTGGCCCGTGGATGGGTGCCAGGGGGAAGCATTATTGATCACTCGTTTATTTGCAAACACATAAGTGATAGGGCTTCTATCCTTTACTGTTTTGATTTTAGTTCTCTATGGAAATTGGACACCATTTGCCTTCAGCCAACTCCATGCTTTAAAGAATTATGCTAAATAGCGATACGGATCAGTTTACTATATACTCATTTGAAAACCCAAAACTACTCTGCAGACATACTAACAGTAGGTGAATCGAAGCTAACACTCTGATATTGATAAAATGAATGTAATATGCACTAAAACACACATCTACCTTACTTATTATGACTGAGCATATGACCCTTTGCGAGGTTGAATATTGTGAAAGCCCTAAAATTTAGCATATACTATTTAATTTAAAAGGAGTTACATGTTCACAATTACAGTTAATACATTTGGATGGACTGTGATGTAACATTTCGTTGATGTTTCAGAAAAGTATATTTTTAGGACTTTGGGACGTTTATGATGAACAATAAGTGTCATAACCAAACAATAAAAAAACAAAAGACATAAATATTGCATTAAGCTGGCTTGGTGGTGCATGCCTTTAATCCCAGCACTCAGGAAGGCAGAGGCAGGTGGATCACTATGAGTTGGAGGCCAGCCTGGTCTACAAAGTGATCCAGGACAACCAAGGCCACACAAAGAAATCCTGTCTCGAAAAAATAAACAAATATACAAACATATATGTAAATGATATTAATTTTGCACTGGAATCCAGAAGTTTTAGAAATATTTCTGCGTATCTATTTCAATGATTTCTCCTCCTCCTCCTCTTCCTCTTCTTCATGAAATCCAAGTGGAGAGAGTAAGTGTGTACATTTATTTTGCAGGGACAACCTGCATTGTATACAACATGATATTTTCATTGTAGTGAAAGATTGCACCTTGAAGTCCCCCCTTCTCTGTAAGTCCTTGCTTGATTAACAGACCTCATTCAAAGGCCATAAAGAAGCACATATTTGAGATTAGCATTTTCTGTGGGCTTTTTGATGATTGGCTTGCAGCCAAAGCACTTAGCCTGCTACTCAGGATATATTGTAGAAAACCATATAACTGCACCTAAGAGTCTTTAATTGCTAATTGTTCCTAATAACTGTTTAGTATATAATGCACACAATAATACATGATGTCAGTTTGAATTTCAAGGTTGTTATTCAATCTCAAGTTTCTGCTGTGTTATGTTCTCTTCCTGTGGTTAATGATGTCTAAAAACCCTCAGTGGAGTAACAATCTTAGCTTGGGCAAGGGGCAAGGTTTATATTAAAGGAATAACGACGAAAAACAGAAAATCCAGTCTTGAGTAATAGCCTACTCTTCCTACTCTTGTCAGAATGCAGTGACAAATTCTGTACTGAATGAACAGTTATTTTTGTGCTTCCAACAGTAAGGTACATCTGAATATCCACACAGCATCTTTTTTGGAACTTTGAATCTTAACCTACATTGCTATCTGCTTCCTTGGGTTCTAGGAACTGTTTTCTTATGGTCTGACTCTAAATGAACTGAGGTAAGCTTTGCTTCTTAGGAACTCTTAGATGCTCATTATCAACCTCCCCACCCACCCCACCCCTTCTTTGCACTAGCTCAAACAAAAATATGTAAATCTCCTGCTAATATGTATGGAAAAATAAGTAATGAGAGACCGTGGACAACCTCATGCTACCTAATAAAACTTCACATACTTTTCTCTCTCTCAAGTTCTGTTTGTAGCTTCACAAAGATTTCCGGCACTTGGGTTTAAATGTCCTCTAGCTCTTTAGAAGTTGGCAACTCATTGCTTCTTCAGGCTGCCAAATGACTGAGCGTTTTCTTCATTGACTTTGTTTCTGCCAGATTCTGGAATGGAGAGTGGGCGGATAGGAGAGACTGGGGAAATATAAAACTCACTCAGAGAAGGAATAGAGCAGATCTGGGAGTCAGTAAATGAGAGGAGAGAGAAAAAAATAAAAGGCCAAGGAAAAAAATTCTGAAGGATCTATAGATTTGGCTGAACAAAGAACAAAACAAAACCCAGAGAAACAGGACTTCAGTGAAGAAGCAGAGATCAAAGTTCTGTTCCTGTCTCAAGAGTATTGAATGGGAGCTTCTGCACATATGTGGTTGTGTTGACAGATGCAAAACAATGATCTTTAGCTTCACCCTTCATACAGAAAAAGATTTAGCCTTTGTACAGCATGCATTCTGCCTTATTCCTTTGTGTAATTTTGATAGATCATAAAACAGCTACTATTTTGCTGTTCCTATTTCTGTTCCATTTGGTCTTTGAGATAGATTCCTTCCCATTAAGACCTAGTCCCTCCCTTCCCCTTGAATCTGGGCTCCCTGGTGACTTTCCCTCCACCACAGAATTTGGTGAAACAATGTTGAGTTTTCTTGAATGCTACTGCGGGCTTTCTTGGAACCCTGCCCAGCTGCCATATGAACAGGCTCAGCTAACCTGCTGGAAGATGAGAGACCGTGTGGGACATGGAAGTTTTCCAGCACAGGTGATCCTGCACCAGCCAGCTCCCAGCCAACCTGCTTACTGAAGATACTGGAACAGATTCAGTAGCAGCTACCCAAGCCTTGCCTCATCCAGCCCAATACCCTCATCAATAGATTTAAGGGTTAAATAAATATGGATTATCTAGCTATTTGGGGGTGATTGTTCATACATCTAATGCTAACTGTAGTAAGGTTCTTTATATATCAGACAACTTATTTTCTCTGGAGTAGTAATAAGAGTATTTTTGAAAAGAATCCATGTTTAAAACGAAACTTTTCTTAAATCTTCTTATATGAATCTCCTAAGAAATTTACATGAACACCTGCCCATATTAATTTTATTTATGGTTCAAGGCACAAGACAGTTTGTAAGATTTTAATCTGTAATTCTGGCATTTAAAATAAAATTTACTGAGATACTCTCTTTGGTGCAGTTTAAACTCTAATGTATACTTGCCCAATGCATATCGTCAATAATATGAAAGACTTCCCCCCCCCTTCAAATCATAGTAGGTATTTTAAGACCTCAATATCAAGGATATCTCATTGCAGTGAAAATAAATATTAATTAATTGCTACTGGTGAACTACAGCAAATTTTTACCCAATTCCTTTAAATAAAGTACTATCTTCTGACAGAATTATTTAAGTTGTTCATCTAAAACAATTATGCATGGATCTGTCTTCTGTGTTCTTCAGAGCATCTGACTACTTTACGAACTCAGGAATTCCCTCCAAAATTATTAGGTCCACCAGAACCATGCACTCAGGAAATTTATTTGTCAACAGGATGCCCGTGACACTAGTGACTTCAACAACTCACAGAGATGCCACGGCAGTCTCTAATTTTAGCACAATTTAATTTTCCCTTTGATTAAAATAGGAATCGCTTACAACTTAGAATTGCTGTTAAGTGTAGGGTTATAAATTCCACCTGTTTTCAAAAAAATTATACCATATGCTCAAGATTAGAGAGTTGGTACAACTTTTTCAAGTTAAAAACAAAGTACAAAAAGTGGTTTTATATAGGGAAGTTTAATATGAAATGATTTACACTGCACTAAATCCCAAAAGTTTTTATGTCAAGCAGGATCTCAGCAGGAAATAGATGTTACAATCATACTGTATAACTGGACAGAGTGGGAGATGGCTCCAACGGCAGGAGCGTCAGTGAGATGCTCTGATATTTGTAATACTAAGAAGCAGTATTGAAGCCCCTTAGGGATAAAGTGGTAATGATGATGACCAGCAGCTGTCGTGTTCTCAGATGTCAATCCCACGATGAGATGACCTGTGATAAAAGGAACCACAAACCTTGACTTCATCTCCTACCCCCATGCCTTCCTCTTGCAGTGACTCAAACTGCTTAAAACTCATAACAAGCAACAGGATCCTACAAATCATACAGCTCATTCACAGGAGACTCCCAAGCAGAATGAAACAAAGGAAAAAGACAATGATTCGGTGGAACTCACAGAAATAAAGTCTCTGGAATAGCTCCTGCATAAAGACCTTAAGGATTCAGATATTTTTAATTCCTTGTTAATTTTGTGAAAATAATGGCATCACAAAATAGGAAACTACTAACATACTTTTTTCCTTTTGGAATTTATAAGAAAGTCATAAAAGATCAGAAGCTGTAAAACTACGAGAAGCTGCATGAAATCTGAATACTTGGTTCATACTTGGTCTAACCTTAGTGCTTTTAGCGACATCTTCCACCATCACTGCACTAATTCACCACTTTTTGACTCAGAGTCATTGTTTTCTGAACCTAAAATGGTATTAAAATAAATCCAATTAAATGCTTTCTGCTATAGAGATGGAATCAGTCATTTAAAACACTGGGATAAATTGAGTCAGCCTGTGTTTAATGTCAGTTTTGTTCAGCCTGTGAGAAACTGAACTACAAGAGAAATTTCTTTTTAAACAAAGTTTCCTTATTTATCTAGTAGTGATGATAACTGCTCCAACTTCACAAGGCAGATGGAAGATTAAAGAATATTCAACACACTTAGAAACTGGCCTGCCACATGGTAAGCATATCTTAACTACTGGCTAGTCAGGGTCTAACGTAAAGTTATCAATTAAAGTTGCTCCCCGTTGAGTAGTAATTTTACCTTATTGGTGCTCTGACTGGCTCTTAGTGTAATAGATATTTGATAAGTCGTTAGTGAAATTCAGAGAAAGGTGACAGAAATGAGCTTCTCTATGCCCCTTGAACAGGTGAAGGCCAAAAAGGTAGCAAGCTAAGGAAAGAAATTAATGCTTCTTCAGCAAAAGGAATATCTGCAAAATGTTAGGTTTTACATGATTTTACAATTTGTGTCGTTTGTCAGGAAGAACAGTGTGGAAGCGGCCATTCCCTGAAGGAAAGTTCACAGTTCACCTGAGGGTTTTTGTATTGTTTTGTAAAGTCGTGACAAAAAGATAAAAATTTAAAAAGGTACATCAACTTGAAAATATAGGCATTGATGTATGGTTCCAATCGGAGAATATGACTTTCTGATTATAAACTCAGTTCATCAGCAGCCACTGGGTGCTCTGACACCCCACCATGGCTTCATCTAAACTCTGTCTTCCAGCTGAGCCAGAGCCCCAGCTCTTTTCTGATGCTCTCTGCTTCCTGCAGACAAAACAGCTTCCTTGATAAAAATAGATTATTAGCTTTCTTTGTTTGGAGGCAATCAAACACTATAAGGAAGTGAAAGAAATGTGCTAAAGACAGATAATCGGCTAATTGAAGCTTTCTCCACTGAATAAGAGAAGAAACCAAAAGAGTATTGATTGAGGCAGAGGAATGAGGGTACATGCACAAGTGTTTTATTGAGATTGGAATTCCCTGGGTGGGGCTATTGTGAGAACAGTATCAACTTGTTTGGGGATCATCTATACTTCTTACCCAAATCAGAGAAAGTTGAGTACACTCTGTGGAATTCTCACTCAGGTATAAATATGCCTTTTGAATGTTCCTTTGAGCTGTAGTCATCTGCTCCAGGAGATTGGAAACCTCAAAGCATCTTTGTTGCTGGTGAAGTTTTTGCAATTTGCTATCTAATCTATCTCTAAAACTATTGGTGCCTGTCTTTTGTTAGACAAACTTGATGAAATCAGTACTGGCTTAGCTGTGACCAGTGCTAGTGATGGTTCTTCCAGACTGTCAGAAATGCAGAGGGAGAGTATGTGGAAGAAGACAGACATGGAAGAAGAGCCAAAAAATTTCCAATATAAGCTGTAGGACATTTAGATATGCAAACAAAGAACATGGAGCAATAGATAGCCAATCGAAGTGAGAAAGTAAAAGTTGAAAATTTTACATCTCCAAGTTTTGCATAATCCACAATCACCACTAATCTTTGTTGCATAATAAGAATAAATGACCCCTTCCTCTTCTTATCTCTATTAACAACTATAACAGCCCTGTGGTAGTTTGGAGGAGGATGGCCCCCATAGGCTCATAGATTTGAATGTTTGATACTAGTTAGTGGAATTTTTTGGGAAGGATTAGGAGGTGTGGCCTTGTTGGTAGAAGTGTGACACTGAGGTGGGCTTTAAGCTTTCAACGGCCCATGCCATCCCTTCTGCTTGTGTATCAGATGTAACATCTTAGCTACTGCTCTAGCATCTGCTTTGATGCCCCCAACATGGTGGGGTGGATTTTAACTGTCTGAAACCCTGAGTCCCAAATTAAATGTTTTCTTTTTTTTTCTAAGTTTCTTTAGTTGAGGCATTTTGTTATGGTAATAGAAAATTAGCTCTGGCAGATTCTATTAATAGTTTCCATTTCTATACCATTTACTATATGCCAGATATTATTGTGATTATACATCTAAATATTTCATCTTCAAAACAAATCACAAAAACCATTAATTTCCTATACTATAGCTACAGAAACAGAGCTACAAAGAAGCAAAGAAACATCCTAGAGGTCTGAGAATTGACTTTTGGTTATAAAGTCTCAATAATAATTTATACTGTTTTCATAAGCATAATAATATATTCTAAAACAAGGGTAAGGTGCTCTAGTGTGTACTGTATATGAAATAACAAGAATGAATAGCACAAATATGTGTAGCTTAAATACACGTGTGAGTAGAAAAGAGACAGAAAGTAGAGTACTTTTTAGATAGAAATGTCAAAAGCAAATATTTGAGGAATTAAGAACTAACACAAAATAAAATACTAAAAGATCCTGGAATAAAAGATGTTCAACATATTATATCCAGCCCTGTCTCAGAGAAAGATATGTGATGAGGTTAATCACATTGGAATCAGGGAATCATATGTTAAAAATGCCATACAGAAAGGTCAAGTAAATGGTTGATGATAGTGTTCAGAAGTGCAGAACAGTCATGGAGTATGAGGGCACCCATGAGAGGATCATGGTCTCTGTTTTATAATCAAGGATGCATTTAGAGAACATCTGATTTGATTTCCAGATGTGTATGTGTGTGTGCATGCACACGTGTGAGTATGTTTGTACAAGTGTAAGTTCATGTGTAAATGAAGGCAGAAGTCTTAGATATTATTAGATATTATTCCTGAGCAGCCATCTACCATGAATTTGAGTCAGGCTTCCTGTCTGGTACCTGAGGCTATTCATACAAATATATGGATAGGCTGACTCACCACCAAGTCCTGGACCCTCTTGTCACTTTACTGTTGGTGCTAGGATTACACGCATGCCACCATGTCTAGGTATTCACATGAATGTTGGGGCTTAAACTTAGGTGCTCTTGGCTGTGTGGGAAACACATTACCTACGTAACTATATCTCCAGCCATAATTTGAGATGTTTTAACGTTGCTTTGGAAAATGTATCTACATTCAGGAAGTTCTTAATTTGTTTCTCATGGGACAAAAGTTCCTCTCACATGGATCTATTCTAGAAAGTGGAGAAGTGTGAAACTGGAAGCATCACCCAACAGCGGATTGAAGCAGATGCTGAGACTCACAGCCAAACTTCAGGCAGAACAAACGGAGTCTTATGGAAGAAGTGGGGAATACAAGGACGTGAATGGGACAGGAGCCCCACAAAAAGATCAACAAAGCTAAAGTAAAGTGAGTCCAGATGGTTTTGCAGAGTCTGATGCACCAACCAAAGGAGAGAACTTAGACCCCCTGCTCAGATGTAGCCCATGGGCAGCTCAGTCTCCATGTGGGTTCCTGAGTAAGGGGAGCAGGGGCTGTCTCTGTCATACTCAGCTGGCTCTTTGATCACTTGCCCCTGGTGATGCAGCCTTACCAGGCCACAGAGGAAGAGGATCTAGGCTGTACCGATGAGACTTGATAAGCTATGGGCAGAAGGCAAAGGAGGAGAACTCCCCTTTCAGTGGGCTAGGGGAAGGGGACAGTGGGAAAGAGGGACAGCAGGGGGACTGGGAGGAGTTGAAGGATGGAGGAGTTGAGGGGTGGGGGCGTCAATTGGGATATATAATGAATAAACTGTGGAAAAATTAAAATTAAAATTAACAACAGCAACAACAACAAAAACCTGGAAGCACTGGTAATCCTCCAAACTTAGATGAGCTCCAGTTTGAAATGCCTTTTGTACTGATATTAACCTTAACCTCCCATTTTAAAAAGGGTTTTCAGTGTTAAAACATTTAGATGTTTACTTAGAATGTGACAATCATAGACTCATATTATCTTCAAAAACAAAGAATCACAGAAGATACATAGTTCAGCCTTGGGCTCTGCATTCCTCCACCTTTCCCAAGGAAGATGTGGTAGCCTTACAAACCCTTTCACTTACTCATTCAACAAAGGATTAGAATGAAGGCAGAAGTCACACTTAGATATCATTCCTGACCAGAAGTCTACCATGATTTTGAGATAGGCTACCTCTACCCCATGCTGGAACTTAAGGATATACTACTTCAGCTCAGTGTGTTTTCTAGTTTCTTAACGTTATCATTTTTTTTTTCATGACCAACATCCTCTTAGTAATTCCTGTCATGGTAAATTAAGAGAAGAAGATTTTTAGAAATAACATAAAGATGGAAATCTAGAAAGAGCCCAGTGAAGTAGAAGGAAGGTCAGCAAGGAAGAAAAATAAAAGCTAAGACCTGAGCTTGAGGGAGGTACTGTAATTTCCTGTCCCATATTTTCTGAGGTAAGTCCTGATTAGTCTATGTACCAGTATGTAGTTAATAAAGCCACCCCCTTTCTCTCTCAAAAACATCTCAAATGATTGGGAAACAATGTGACCAAGACGAAATAAATATTGTGAAAAGAGAACATTAAGTAGAACAATTTATGGAGCTGTAGGGAGCAAAATTGACTGAGCTCATGTGAAAGACGGGGGTTTGGTGGGGATAAGGAAATCACCACGCTCTTTAAGAGAAGTGTGGTAGGGAGGAAGCGGGAAGTAGCAGTTCTCTTAGAGGGAGCCTGGAGAGAAGTGGAGACCTCAGAGAGAGAAATGACTGACAGGAGGAAGAACCGGAAAGAAGAAAGACTGAAGTTTCGGCATTGGGCTAACCAACAGGGTGACATCACTGAACTAGACAGATGTGAAATGAAGAAAAGAGGGTGCTTGACCTAAAGGATAACACTTCCTCCTCTCTACCTGCAAGGGGTCAAGAAGGAGGTAACACTGAAGAATCAGGCTTGCACATGTAGCGGCAGGGAAACAGGGTGGTTTCCAACATACAGTTACTCCAGGACAGTTTCTATCTCCGTAGCCAGATTACCTGGTTATAAAAACGCTGGGGCTCTCAAAAAAGGCAGAGTCCGTGTTTACAGAGCCAACAACAAATTCTAAAATAAAAAAAAAATAAAACAAACAAACCCTTGAAGACAATTCATTTTATTCCTCTTTAAATTCCCCAGGTTCTATTTTGTACATGTAAGAGTTTGAATGGATTTGACGGAAAATATCTCAAACTCATCAACCAGAACACAATTTTGCTTAGCTCTTTAAAGTTCTGCATAGCGAGTGGCTGTTTGAAACAAGGATGTAGATAATGCTTTCAAGGGAGTCCTTTACTAACCTGGGCTTTCTGTACAGCTCTGAAACCAACAGTCTGGGTTCTGGAAGCCCTCGTGTGTTTTGTGAGTACCGAGGCATACTTTCAAGACAGCTGCTGTACTGTACCACAATCATGTAGTCCAGGCTTCTCCTCTGTCATTAGATTGTGAGCATTTTGAGAACAGTGGTTACACCATGGAGTCAAATATTAGCTTTAACTTTCTCATTTAAACACCTCAACTCCATTTTAATTTTTAAAACATCCCAGTTTACTCTTGGAATTCAAAGCTCATGAAACAATCAAGAGACTTCTCTATATTCCTACAACTATAAAGAATTTGCTCTCCAATCCAGGATCCTTTGACTTCCAATTGTGTGGTATCAGTTACCATACTTTACTTCAGTCTTTTTTTTTCTCACTCCTCCCCTCCCTTTCTCTCTTCTCCTCTGCTCTCTTCCCCTTCTCCCCTCCCACTCCCTTTCTTCCCCTCCCACTCTCTTCCTCTCCTTTCTCTCCCTGCCCTCTTTTCTTCCCTCCTCTTCTTCTTTGAATCCTCTCTGATTGTGTGTGTCTTTCCCTCTCTTCTTTTTCTTTCTACCCCCTTTTAATGTTTATTTTCTGTTCAACAACTAGCATATTGCCCTGCATGTAATGGCATTGTGATAACACCGAACGCACGCTTGCAGGAACACCAACTGGATAAGGAGTAATCAGGACAGGTTCCAGCCTTCTATTGATTGTTATATCACATCTCACAGAGCACACATTCCAACCCTCCAAGCACATGTCACTTTAAATGCCAATAAAACAAATCAAACTATATTCTGCTCTACGTAAACATGTTTACATAAAACTGTTTTTTCAGGTAACATTGCAGAGAACGACTTTAAAGTACCCACATTTTTCTTGCATAATGTGAGAAGGATAAAGTGCGAAACCATTGATGTTATCCTTGGTTTTCCTTCCACTTGTGATATGGATAGTAAAACTCAAGTGCAGGTAATAGTAATTCTCATTGACATAAATTACAGCCAAAGTAAAAAAAAAAAAAAAAAAAAAAGTGGGGGGGAGAGGATTACATTTTGAATCACAGAGCTACTGAAATATGAGGCAGGGTATGTTCTTAGAGTTTATCTCGCACTTCTCTGCATTTAATTTATGAAGAGAAAAATTCCTGTGATAGAGTAAGCTGGCAGTTGGGATCATTAACAGAAAGCTATTGCCTGTGGGTATGTAATAAAATGCAGTACATGTTGATTCCTTTTAGTGTTAACTATTTTGAGGTTGTGATTGAAAATTACTGTTGAGCTGCTGATAACACTAGCTGTGTTCTACCAGCGATAAATATAGTAAACTGGTTATAAAAGCAGTTACGGTATTATTATGTTTGTGTCATTAGATTTACTTTACTGACATAAACAGTTCACATTTATATGTAATTTAAGTACTATCTATTCAAGTTACTTTAACAAATAGCACCATACACGGCTCTTTAGGCAGTTGCAAGAATCCAGACTTCTTTCAACTTGACTGAACAACTGTCTCTCTTCTATTAAGTGGCTTTTCATATCGCTTCAGTAGCACCCTCTGAAAATTAACTTCTTTGTGTGTTAAAGGAATTGCTTTTCCAAGGAGGAGGAAAAGAAAAATATCAAGCAGAAAGAAGGAAGTTATGTTTATTGGCCTTTGTATTGTGCAAAATAGATTAAATAAATTCACAGTCAAACATTAGGTTTCATCCAACCTTGTGGCAAACAGCATCTCCTCAGCACCTGGATGAGATCTATATTTAAAATCAATCAACCAATTCTTTTTGTTGGTAGCATCTATATTAACAGGATGCCTGAAGACTTTTAGAGGAGATTTAGAGGCACAACACTGGATGGAAATCCACTTATGCCCCTCAGACCCTGTGAGGGACTCTGTCTTATCAGAAGCAATTTTTGTTGTGCACATGCTATGAAGATTTTGTGGGGAAAATATTGTTTGTTTGTCATGCTTTCCAAGCATCCACAACCATTCTAAGTTCTTATGTGTATGAAGTGACTGAAGAAGGCATTTGTCAAATAGCCATTCATATTCTCAGATCATATGGACAAGATTCATGTCACACTTTGTTGCCATCGGAGATACTATTGAAATCTTCTTTTTCCCATGTTTAGAATTTATAAGGGAATTATTTAGGTCCCCGATATTCTCCTTATCTTAGAATAGTTTGTCACAGGGTACGCTAATTAATGCAGGGACCAAATACCCAAAAGAAATGACTTAGGGAAAAGTTAACTATCAGAGCTTAGAGTTTCAGGGGTATCTGTATCTCTAGTGGGAAGGCAGATGTGGAACAAATGAGTTCACACCACAGTGAACAGAAGAGAGACAGGGATTCCTAAAGAAGCACAGACAAGTTATATCCCCAAGGATATCTGTCAAGTGACCACTTCCTTCAAGTTGGTCCCACCTCCACCTTTTGCCATCTCTTAATACTTTCATCATATTAGGCACCATGAAATGTATCCACCCATAGGGTACAAATTCCCTATGATCCAGTTGTCTCTGGAAATGCCTCATAGATGTCCTCAGAGGTGTGCTTGACTAATCTCCTAGATGCCTCGCAATCTAGTCACCTTGATGAGGTTGCCATAATAAAATGAGACTAGTTACCTCTCTAAGTGGATTCTCCATTGAGATTATAATCTACCGTCATATCATTAACCATTCATAGTGTCAACCAAATTCTGAATGTGATTTGTGAGTGTAAGGCATGTTATAGTCCCAGCGCAGTAGTTATGGAAAAATGATGTTAGATATCCCTGTTGGAGGTAGTCTGATGCCTGTTACTGGCCCTTAAAAATCTAGTTTTTGTAAACCTACCTAAGACATACCTGATTGGTTGATTAAACAGCCTATCTCTGGGGAGAGAAGAATGGGTTAGGTGTGGCTAACGTTCCTGGGCTTTGGAGGACAGAGAAGATCACAGGAAATGGACAGATGGGCAGAGGGGAAGAAGGAGGCGGCCACCATAGGTTAGTGTGGAGAAAAAGCCATTTGGGGCTGGAGAAAGGACTCCAACGATGGCATGGAAAGGCCCAGATAAAGCATGTACCATGGGATTATGGATGAAAGGACTCCTAAATAGACTCAATTTAGGAGGATTAAGGTGGATAACATTGGATAGGGGCTGGGAGATGGATGGTGAGGATATTGAGACAGTGTAAATGAAATATTTGCCTGGCCCAAGGTATATAAGGCAAGTATAAATCTAACAGGTGCCTGTCTGTGTCTTGTTATTTGTGAGAGCAGGTTAACTAAGACCACGGTGATAATCTTAGGGCTAATAATAAATAATACATAGCCAAACGCCTTTCTATTAATTACTACAACAATTCCCTCAGCGAGAAAATAGTACATTTTCTTCTATAAATGGTCTCACATCTGTTAAAGCTTGACTTTTCGCAACACAGAAATGGGAAATTTATATTCTTTTGAATGAATATAAATGGTAATGTGTGGTTATAATCCATAATTAAAACTCTCTGAAAGAAAACGCTGGGAAACGCTGGGAAACATTTGCATAGACAGCAGAGCAACACTGCTGCGTTTTTGCAGTCAGGAGAGAAAGTCGGTTGAATTATTGAAGGATTCAAGTAGAAGCACCACAAGGGCACACTCCTGATGTGCCCCTTTCCAGCATGTTCAGTGCCCAGGGCTAGACATATAGCCATAGACACACAGTATATACCTTTAAGGAAAAAACAAAACAAAACAAAACAAAACAAAACAAAAAGACAGTATTCTAGAGATAAATGAGTGTTTTCTAAATAAAAGCTATAAACTCAGCATCAAACAGTTAGTTTCCTTTGACTATGGCAATTTTTGTAATGCAGTACAAAGCTTATGTTAGATTCACATGCGTGTATTTTGGTATATGGCTTCTGACTACCCTTGTCAACATAAGGACCTGTTGCAGGATCCTTGCTAACAAGTGTCATACTTTTGTATGTTTTAGTTAGTTCTCAGTTCTCATTTGCTCACTGTTGACTGTTCAGCGCTGCATGGCATCTGAATTAACTATGGCTTTTCCACATTATTCAAACGTGTGTTCACTGTGTCCTTGAAGCATTTCTTTTGTCCCTGTTCAGTCAGAATGCCCATCTTCAGTTGCCTACTTGGAAATTGCTTTGATAACCTGCTGTCAGCTGTCCTCTTTACATGACCAATGTATTGAAAATGAATTACCATAAGTATGACTTTCTTTCTCATGTGCTTGACAGTGCTTTGGGCCCTCATTAATGCAGATCATTTTGCCACTTAATTTTAAATATAGCATACAGAGGAAGATTGCCTAGGAAGTGGATATGACATTACTGACAGGCCTGCCTGACCATAGCTCCAAGAGGTAGGATCCTTTACTGGTGACCATGCCTTGAGTTCTCAATTAGTTTTATAGAAGAAGCCAGAATGGTCCTATCATAGCCAGTGTCTCCCTTTTCCCCTACTGCCATTTTGCTATACTCCAGTTCTATCTTTCATGACCCTTTTCTCCCTTCTTACCTTGCCACCTGTCTTAGTGATGGTTTTATTGTTGTGAAAAGACACCATGACCACAGCAACTCTTATAA
This sequence comes from Psammomys obesus, assembly GCF_907164565.1. Lineage (NCBI taxonomy): Eukaryota > Metazoa > Chordata > Mammalia > Rodentia > Muridae > Psammomys > Psammomys obesus. Next base: position 10,069,481 of record NW_026596147.1, read on the forward strand.
AGGAAAACAGTCAACTGGGACTGGCTTACAGTTCAGAGGTTTAATCCATTATCATCATCATGGCGGAAAGCATGGCAGCATGCAAACAGACATGGTTCTAGAGAAGGAGCTGAGAGTTCTATATCTAGATCATCGTGCAACAGGAAGAGACAGTGAACTGTTAGGCCTGGCTTGAGCTTCTGAAACCTCAAAGCTTTCCCTCAATTCTAACACACACTCTCCATGATTCACTTTATTCAACAAGGCCATACCTACTCCAACAAGGCCACATTTCCAATAATTGCATTCACTGTGTCTATGGGAGCCACTTTCATTCAAGCCCACCACCCACCTGAGGAAAAGAGAAATGTGCTGTCACTATATGTGTGGTCTTCATAATTAGGGCTAGTTCAAGAATCAGCTTCTGCCATTCCAATAACATGTTCTCCATCACAGTTCAATAACCAGAAGGTTCTTAGATTGAACACACTGCCACACTACTGCACTATTGATCACAATCTGCTTATTGGCTCTGTTCAACTCTCTGTATAGTTTTTACGTTTTTTTTTTTTCCGCTGTTGTTGAGTGTGTGATGTCTATATGAGAATGAATGTGTACGTGTGGATGCATGAGCACATGCAAGCCTGTGTGTAAAGTCCAGAGGTCAACATTAGTTGTCTTACTCTATAACTCCCTACTTCATTCATTCATTCATTCATTCATTTATCTATTTATTTATTTATATATATGTTTATTTATTTAATTATTTATTTATTTTTGAGGTGGAATATCTTCACTGGACATGAAGCTTACCAGTTTGTGTAGACTGGTTGCTCAGAGAACCCTGGAACTTAAGCTTTCTTTGCCCTCCCAGGGCTAGGATGACAGGCTTGTGCCTACACAAGTGGCTACTTTTTTTCAGTGCATGAGATTCAAGCGTAGATTCTCATGCTTGCACAGTAAGAACTTTATCCACAAAGGCATATCTGTAGATTCCTATCTATGGTTGGTTTAAGAATTTATTTCTATACTGTTATGCTAGGAGCCAAGACTCTTACCTGTCAGCGCAACACTCTCATTTTGCTTAGAAGTTAAGAAAGAAAAACTAAACGATAATCTTGCCTCATCTCCAATCTAATTGAGAGCATGAAATCAAAGGCTTGAGGTGTCTATCCTCAACTGTGATAAATGGAAGCTAGGGTGTTAAAAATATTAAAAAGGCAAAGCCACGGTTATCTAGCATCAATGAAGAATACCATTCTAAATAATAATAATAATAATAAAAAAAACCTCCTTTCAAATAATTGAAGGTAAGCTTCTTTGAGCCCAGCCATTCTTTCATTTTAATCACCTGTAATAGCAATCTTCTTAAGGTGCAAGGACATGCCCCGGTCTCCTTAAATAGAGAATACATAACATAATTTAACCTTTCCCTGATGCCCTGGGGTTATCTCTATGAACATCAGCAGCTGCATTTTGTAGTAATACGATGATGCCCTCAGGGACTACTCAATGCACACAGGTCTGTCTGACTTAACATGAAATGAGTTCAGAGGAGTGATCTCTTAGGATTAATTTTTTAACCATCGCAGGTTTTAGGTATTTTGTTGTTGTTGTTGTTGTTGCTCTCACCTGATCTCCTCACATGTAGGAATGTCCCTCATTTTGCAGTTTGTTGTGGATTGATAAATGTCACCAGAATATATGTGTGGGTTAAGTGCACACATACCAGTGGACAGAATACACGTAGTCACTCCAAAAGTGTGAAGTTTGTCATTTAGAAAGGGATAGAAGGCTCCCTGCGTTTTACCCAGTCATTGGTTGTAGGTCTGAATCTGTGCCCATCAAGTGCTGTGTGGAGCCACTCAGAGGACAGCTATGCAACTATCTGCAAGCACAGTAAAGTGTCAATCATGTCAGGCACTGGCTCTCTCCTATGAGAGGAGTCTCAGTTTGGGCCAGCCATTGGTTGGGCATTCCCTCAATCTCAGCTTAATTTTTTTGTCCTTGAACATCTTACAGGCAGGGTAAATTTTGTGTCTAAGTTTTTACGGTGGGTTGGTGTAGAGTAGGGGAAGGGTAAAAGGACCCAGAAGGGACAAAAGCTCCACAAGAATACCAACAGAGCCAACTAACAGAGGGGCCTGTTGAGACTGAAGCACCAACAAAGGACCCAGCATGGACTAAATTTAGACCCACTACATAGATGTAGCCAATGGGTAGCTCGTTCTTTTTATAGTTTCACTAGTAAAGAGAATGGGAGCTGACTCTGACAGGGACTCTATTGCCTGCTTTTCGATCACTTTCCGCTGGCAGGGACACCTTGACAGGCCACAGGGAAAGAGAAAACTTGGTAATCTGGGGTGAGTAGGTGGGAGCTCCCCTTCTCTGAGTCATAGGAGGGGGCATAGGAAAAACAGGAAGGAAGGTTGGAACCTGGAGGGAGAGGTCTAAGTCAGGGATGTTAAATGAATAAATTAAAATTAAAATTAAAAAAAAAGTGAAGAGAAAGGGATAGGAGATCTCTCATTAATAACTGGTGGTCACATGGTGGAAGGAGAGAAGTGACTCACAAAACATCTACTTATTACCAGTTTCCTCTTGCAACCACACAGATGCTGTGGCATGCAGACCACCTCCCCAAATGAATATATGTAATTCCAAAAGCATTTACATGACCTTATTTTAGCATGTTTGTGTTTGTGTGTATGTGTGTCACTGTGTGTGTCAGAGTGTGTTGTGTGTTTTGTGTCTATGCAGATGTATGCCTGTGTGTGATATACAGGTAGAGCCACATGGATGAATTCATGTAAAGGTCAAAGGTTAATTCTGACTGTCTTCTTCAATCAGTTTCTATCAAATTAAATTGGTAGGATCTCTCACTGAACCTGAACGCCCCAATTCAGAGAGCCTGGCTGGCCAATATACCAATATATCTTTCTCTCTGCCTTTCCCTGTGCTATAGTAATAGATATATGCATATGTGCCTGCATATTTTATATGGATGCTGGGGATCAAAATTCATGTTTGTAAATCAAGTGCTTGACGCACTGACTCATGTCCCAAATCATGGGTTTGATAAGTATCGTATTTCATTAAAATCACAAATTTTACTCCCTAAATAAAGAGATTTTAAAATAATAGTGAACCTTAAACTTATCACTTACAGTCACTGTGATGAATAAGATTCTAGATCTAGTGTATGTGTTTTAATTATCTTTAGCTATATAAAAGATATTTGTGGCATTTACAGCTTCTTAAGTCTTTCTTTATTAAATACATAGACATACAGGGATGTTCTGGGTTTATTTCTTACCCTTCCCACCAAAAGAACTAGGAAAAGGCAGTCCTAACCTTCAGAGTCGCAATGGAGAAGCAACCTCTACACCCATTTTACATCCATCTCATAAGACTTCCTGTCAGAATTAACTTTTGTTAGATGACACGTTAACATCCTTTATACAGAAATATAAACAGAAAAAAAATGTATTTGAAAGAAGAATATTGGCAATGTTTTCACAGCCAAATTACGTGCTAGTGAATGTTCTCATTATTGGAAATGAGATTTATTATTATTATTTTTAAATTTTAAGTAGAATCTTTTGAAAGGGTCCTTCAGTGCTATTTTCAGGAACTAGGTCTTCCTGAAACTCAGTCAATTAGTTCACTCATGAAGGCTGTCACTATTTTTGTGCTTGAGATAGACTTGTTTGAACTTGACTTGAGTAACTGGCATTTACCCTTCTGGATCTTGCAATTTGCTAGTCTTTAGCACAAGTACATCTCTAAAAGATACATTTCTATTTCCTCATAAGTAGATTCCTGTTGTCTTTTTCAAAATTGTCTATTTATTTCATAGAGAAAAGAAATGAGGGGCTGGATTATCTGGTTGGAATTACTCTGTATGTTAAATACTTCTAAGTTTCCAGGGAACTGTTCCATTTGCCTAGAATCCTGCCCTCTGTCAGTCTGCCTTTCTCTAATCCTGGGCCATCATCATCTACTCACTTTCTGCTACCCATGGCAAAGACTAGAAAGCTGTTTAAGACATGTTCTTTTGCTTCAGGGTACACATCTAGATTACACTTTCCAGTACCCTTTTATACAGTATGGTTTGTCCAGATGTGATGTTTATTTACATCCATACCTTATCGCATCCTTTTCCAGTTTCCATGTGTTAAAGTTTTTGGCCATCCATTGGACAAATGAGAATGATTCCTGAAGGAGGCCTCTCTTATGAAATAGTAGCTAGCTGGATTCCTGAATCATAATTTAGACAAAGCATACATGAGACATATCCTTCCAAGAATAATTATTTTGGACTATTGTTTAAACAAAGCATACAAAGCAATATAAATTAATAACAACAATAACAAACAGTAATAAAATAAACTTAATGAAAAATTTGAGAAGACAGATTTTAATACTTTCAAATTCAATGCCTCAAAGCAATTACCATTTATTGTAATCTAGATTCTCTTTTAGAAAAGACTTAGGTAACAAGGAGGCTCGTGATTTTAACAAACAATAGTCCATTCTGCTCCAGGTTCATACAAATGGCTCTTGGCAGGTCTTGGTTCTCTGCTACACAGGCCTTTCTTTAGGGCAGAGCAGCCTACTCTTCCAGAAAAAAAAATGAAGATGGAAGGAAGGAAAAAAAGGAGAAAAATGAGGCAGAAATAGAGATATATAGGTATACAGGAAAAAGCTCTAGGTTTTTTTTTTTATAAACTTCATTTTAGAAGCAGTCTATTGTTTAAGCTACATTATTTAATATTTGCTAGAACAAAGGATTTAGGTCTAGCTAATACTAGACAGAAGGGAGGTAGGGACTAAACAAGGCTTAAATTCATAAGATGAGGACCTCTGAGACTCATGACTTAAGCTAAACTTTACACAGTATGTGCTTCTCTGATTATTTCTTCTCATGGCAAAGCTAAGCTTATCTTCTGTATAATTGTGATACAAAACCATGCTTAAGGATGGAGTGAATGACTGGGGATATTGTGTGTTAAATGAGAGTATAAGATGATATCTTTCTTTTTTCTTTTTATTTATTTATTTATTTATTTATTTTTACTTTTTTTTCTTTATTAATTACACTTTATTCCCTTTGTAACCCCCCTGTGGTTTCCTCCCTCCTCCCGTCCCAATCCTTCCCTTCCTCCCCCCTCTGCTGCATGCCCCTCCCCAAGTCCACTGATAGGGGAGGTCTTCTTTTCCTTCCTTCTGATCCTAGTCAAGTAGGTCTCATCAGGAGTGGCTGCATTGTCTTCTTCTGTGGCCTGGTAAGGCTGCTTCCCCCTCAGGGGGAGGTAATTAAAGAGCAGGCCAATCAGTTCATGTCAGAGACAGTCCCTGTTCCTATTACTATGGAACCCACTTGGATACTAAACTGCCATGGGCTCCATCTGTGCAGGGGTCTTAGGTTATCTCCATGCATAGTCCTTGGTTGGAGTATGAGTCTTTAAGGAGCCCACATTCCTTTACAATGACAAAACCTCACAAACACATTTTGTAGCCTGATGTATGGGGTGAATGTGTCCCAGAGTACCGAGGAATGTGAACAAACACAGCTCTAGAAGATGTGATGTCATAATACAAAGTTAAAGGATTAGACTCCATTGCAATTTGAAGTCTTTGATGAAGTTATAGTAGGAAAGAATCAGATATATATGTATTTCATTTTTAAATGAACAGTTTGTCACACAAGTTACAATTATAATTAGTGTTGTGGTTATATTTTTATATATTGTTATATATTTTTGCTGCTTGAAGAATGAGTAATTTTTGACATGTCTTACATTCAATATGGATATTGTGTGTTCAAAAGTCTCACTGGACAAAAATGACCATAATTTGTTTCCAATAATGCTTGCAAACACTAAGTACTGATGTATGTCTCTAGATCAAAGCATGCAAGGAATTTCTAAAACTAATTTCTTTCAGCAGAGTGCATATTAAGAAATATAATTATGCATGCCCCTCCCCAAGTCCACTGATAAGGGAGGTCCTCCTCTCCTTCCTTCTGATCTTAGTCTATCAGATCACATCAGGAGTGGCTGCATTGTCATCTTCTGTGGCCTGGTAAGGCTGCTTCCCCCTCAGGGGATGGTGATCAAAGAGCAGGCCAATCAGATCATGTCAGAGGCAGTCCCTCTTCCCATTACTATGTAACCCTCTTGGACACTAAACTGAGGGAAGGAGGAAGGGCTTTATGGGGGGGATACAAAGTGAATAAAGTGTAATTAATTAAATAAAATAAAATTAAAAAAATAAAATATATACATTAAATGGGCAGTAACATTTTAATAAAGAGGTGATGCTGTCCCTTAAAAAAAAAAAGAAGTATAATTATTTAGTGAATAGTGAGTTTCTGTCATTTTAATTGGTGGAATATGATGTTAGTCCTTAAAATAAAGAAGAATTTTCTGGAATAATGCAGAAGTTTTCAAAGACAGCATTTCCTGTCATCTATGCTTATTCAAGATATATTATTCCCATAAACTAAAGCACCTTCCATGCTTGAATTTAATCTCTCCTTTAGATAATACATAAATTCAATTAATTCTAGATATTTGGATGAACTTTGTGGTGATATATTCTTTGGTGAATATTTTTATAGCTGGGTGGGGAAGAGTCAACTAGAGAAAGGTATATATGGACATCTGAATAAAGATGGAGCATGTCGTCCTCCAGTGTTCTATTCATTGAACTCACTCTATTCAAAAGAAAATATTGATTCTCTCTAAAGACATTGATGTTTAAAAAGGTCACAGAAAACAAACATCAATACATTCTCCCAACTATTGAAAATTTCTAGTGCAACAGATGCAGTTATAAAACTTTCCACAGAAGTTTTAAAACATAACACACCATTTAAAATACAGTCTCTTTGTAGCTATTTCCGTCAGAAAAAGTAGATGAAATCACTGTTCATTTTATTTTTTAGAAACTCGGTATTTTCTATGTTGGTTTTATTTTAGTTGATGATTAATTTATAAACATTCATGTATTGTTGAATCCTGAAAATTTAAGAAAAAAAGTTCAAACTAGACAAAAATATTAAAAATTGTAAAATTTAGCAAGCAAAACCTATACCAATAAAAGAAAAGATAATTCTTCCACTTCCTTTATTTCTAAACTAGACTTAGGATATCATAAATTTCATCACATATGTTTAAAACTTTCTCTAATGACACCCATAATAAATAATACATATTCTTATAATTGTGCTATTGAAGATCTTAACCACAACACTAATTGTAAGGTTATTAATCTGAAGGGTAGCATCTATATTTTTCTACCAAGATGAGAAGGGGATGTTGTAAATTGCTTTGACTTCTTTCAAAAAGATAAGCATTTGAGATAATGACAGTAGTTCATTAATTTTTGATTCTATGATGTCTGACACGTAATACACTTTCATAAATATTTCTTCGATAAATGAAGGGAACGAACGGAAGGAAAAGGAAGAAAGTGTAAGTAGATGAAGTATATTTTTTAAGATAATCATACACTTGATGAATTGGGCAAGGATTCTAAGATTCTAAAGTAGTTTCTTTTTATTTTATTTCTTTTAAATATTACTACCTAAAAGAGAAACAAATAAACAGAAAGTCTTGCTACCTCTACGTGGTGATGTTTGCTTATTGCCAGGTAGAATGGACTATTATCCTAAACATCATGTATGGTGCATCTTACTGAGTATTTTTCATACACGTACACGTATTTCCCACGCACGCCATAATTTCTAAGTACATTATGTATTTTGGGCAATCAATAAATAATGAAGAATAACAATAACAACAACATCAACAGAGCCCTTGGGGACTATGAAGCTTTCACTCAGGCAAAGGTCTGAGCTAACAGATGGTTTCTTCATTGTGCCTTGAAAGCAAGCCTCGTTGCCTTTGAGAGAACTGCTAACAGCACTAAATCCCTGAGCAATTGGCCTTCCATCAAAAACAGTCTGTATCCTGTCTCAGGGAGTTCACAGTGAGGGACTTTTGGCAATGACGTCTCAGTTGATCACTCCTGTAATGGGGCAATTATAGTCGGAGAGGTTGTCTGTGATGTAACCCAAGCCCTCATTTCTACACAGCTGTGCAGACCATCAACTGAAATTGTACCAAGAAGTCAATTGGGAGCCTGTTCAGAATATGGGATATTTATTGGCTGAGGATGAGGAAAGCCTATTTGTTCAACCACAGTGGAATTTGTCTTTGTCAGCTCTGGGCCCAGACATTAGAATCTGAGCAAATAGCAGCACCATCCCTGCCAAACGAACAGTTCTGGACTCTGCTGCTCTGACCTAACTGTCTTGGACCATGCTTGTCCCTCATGTCTCAGCCCATCCTCATCCAGGGATTCTTTTGTCCACCGCTTGACTCTGTGAGCTTATAATGCAACCCATTAACTTCTGTGACTCTCCAAATGGATTTTTCAGAGTTTTGATGTTTAATCAATATATACGGGTAAAAGGATCGCCAAATAGGCAGAAGGGTTGACACAAGACAGTATGATTGTTAAATAGATGTTTTCTTGACTTTCTTTGATGACCTTTGGCTGCTTGAAAGGAAAACAGAACTACTTGTGAGAATCCCTAGAACAAGAGGCTGGAACTTTGGTAACTCAATGAACCATAGGTATCGGATGAATTCTTGTGATGTCTGACCATGTGTCACTAATTCTGAAAGGAACAAAGGGAAAAAAGGCAAAAAGATGATGGCCTGGGAACACAGGGAGTTATTATGCTTTAAAACTGCTTTTGCACTGCTTAAAAGTGATTCTCTGAAGCTCATGTGCAAAGGGCCTTGTCCACAGGGCAAGGTACAGTCTTTGAGAAATGAGTTGATCACAAAGGCTCTGACCTTGTCATCAGATTAATTCATTGATCTCTTCATAGCTTAATAGGCTCTCTGGAAATGGTAGAACATTTAGGAGCTGGGCTTCGGGGAGGGAGTAGGTCACTGAGGTGCACTGTTAAAATTACATTTTTGTGCTAATTGCTTATTCTTTTTCCCTTTGCTTTCTGGCAAAAGGGAGTGAGCAGTCTTCCTCCACCAAGCACTTTCTCTAGGACTGACTATCATGTTACAGCTGAAAAAATCAACCTAGCCAAATGACTATGGACTGAAATATCTGAACTGTGAGATAAAACACAAGTTTCTTCTTTTAATTTGTTTGTCTTAGGTATTTTGTCACAGAAAGGCAAATGAATAATAAACAGATATTATGATAAGGATATAGAATAGAGGTACGAAGTGTGAAGTCAGAAGTTAGAAAGATATGGTTGTAATCAGAGAAGGAAAATAAAACTTTGAAAATCTGTCTCAAAAGAGCTAAAGATATGACTCAGTGATGGAGCATTTGCCTATCATGTTTGTGGCCATGGACTCATACCACAATACTATAAAATAAATAAACACACAAAAACAAATGTAGTGATAATAAATGAAAAAAAAATTGCTTCAATGGCATTTCCAACTCAAAAGGATCTAAAATTATGTGATAAGCCTAGATAATGCCTGAGGGAGATTGGCTGGATTATGATAATTGAAGTGGGAACATGGACCTTAACCATATATGACATCATTCCCAGAATCCAGACCCTAGACTAAATAAACAGGAAAGAGAAAGCTGAGCAGGGGCAGAAGTTGATCTTTGTTTTGGGACTGTGGACATGTGATCAGCTTCTGATCACATGACTTTCCCACCACAAATGAGTGTTCCCTGAAACTATGAGCAAAACAAACTCGTTCTTCCCTCCTTTGGTGGCTTTTTGGGTGATGGGGATTTTCATCACAGCAACAAGTAACTTATAAACTTGGATTATTTTTTTTAAGTCTATGAAAACTTAACTCAAGTTCATTTCCTTATTTTTAGTGATGAGAAAATGGGATCAGGGTCCACTAGGGTAATGTATGTAGTTTGTTGATCAAATACCCACAGCTACAAATGAGGTCTTGTGGATGTACAGGTCCAGGTTCTTTTAACTACAGATATAACATGAACACCAAATTTACTTACTGTCAACTGACCCTACCAAATATTTGATATGATATGATATATAAGCAATGGACCATATGTCTATTCTGGAAAACCATCAGTTGCTCTTTGAAAACTCTCATCTTTATTTAGAATGTAAAGGAAAAACACATTGATCTGCTGTGTGTGACTTTCATAAGTTTTAAACATTCTGCAAGAGACCAAGAGCATGAATACATTGGTGTAACTGGGGAGTCAATTTAGATCTTAATTTTAAAAGAATGTAGACCAAACAGAAAGAATCAATCCTAAACTTCAGCTTAATCACAGATTGGGAGAAAATAAGCTGACTCATCTCCAGGGCAATAATGAAAACAATTAGTGATAATGTTTCTAACTTGAACTGTAATTTATGGACTAATCTAATCACCATTTATCGAAATTTTCTAACATCCACCCAGAGACAGTGGGCCATGCTCACAGAACATCAACAGATGTTCATAATTCCTTTAATTATCAAAAAGACATGGGCTACATTTCTAACACAACACCAAGAGGCAGCCTGAAGAATTGACCAGTAATTAAGTTATTCTTAAATAAATGAAGATTTTGTGAGCATTTGTCTCTTTACATGATAACCTATTGATGTTGAAAAGTCATATTTGTATGAGTTCTAAATTATAAACCCACATATTAAAAATATACATTACAGTTGGAAACAAAGATTTGACCATGTAAAGTCAAACTAGAGGTCTAGAGAGTGTATCTGGTTTTAAGCATTTATACTATCAATATAGAAATGTAGCTTTAACAAATTTATGTCTGCCATTCCTTTTCCAGCAAGCTATTACTGACATATGCTTTTTAATATATCAAATTACCGACTGGCCAGCATCAATGTGTACTTTAGCACAAAGAAACATTATGTAGATTGTTAAGCAATTTGAGAACAGACTATATATTCAAATTTCAACAGCACCCTGAGTGCTGCTTTAATTGGGAATATTTCAGCCCTAGTTATAATGATGTGTTAATTTCATTATGAGAATAATGTTGTCAAATGTGATCACCTGTTTGATATTTATTTGTGCTGTTTAAAGTGACAAAAATATAATTATGGCTGTATACCAAAGCTGACAAAAATTAATATGCTATTAATTCAGATAAACATGAAGATGTTAATGCAATAAGGGTGATCTTATACATCTCAGTCTGTTTTTCCAGAGCTGATCCCAAATACAAGGACTTTTCATACTTTGAGTCTTTATTTCTAATGGTATATCCTGTATTTCACGTTATCCTCACCTTTAAGCCACACTATTATTAAAGACTTCAGCTTTCTGGTTTTGTTTGTTTGTTTGTTTGTTTGTTTGGTTTATTTTGTTTGTTTGTTTTTCCTGCTTCTCAAAATCCATTCTACAATAGCATGCTTGGAATCTAACTCACTCCAGTTCATGAATGAATATATTTACATTTTCAGCAACCTTTTTGAGCTCTTTGTTTCAATGACTTACGATATAACAAGGAAACAAGCTGTGTTCTCTTGGGCTCCTTTTCTCTTGTTGGTTTGTCTTGTCCATATTACATTTTATTATTATCTTTTTAGAAGCCTGTTTTGTTTTCCAATAAGAGACATAAAGGTAGCGGATCTAGAAGGGACAGGAAATAGGGAGGGATTGGGAGGAGTAGTGGGATGGAAACCATAATCAGGATATATTATGTGAGAACAGAATCTGTTTTTAATAAAAGAAAAAAATGGATGTTTACAATTAAGTTATGTTATAAACAAGATTAGTCGTTGAAATCTCTACACTGATGCCTACTATTTCTGCATGGTGCAGTGGCATACGAAAAGCAGGCAATGATGGGCATCTTTCATCTCCTCATTCAATGGTATTGTTGTGGTTGCTCAAAATTGGCCACTGGGAGGACATTTACAGTACAGAAATTTTCAAAAGTCACACATTAGACCTGGCCTGCTTTTTTGTTGATTGTTTAAACATGATGAAATCAGTGGAGACAATATTAATAAAGACAATTCTATATAATAATGTCCTAAGTGTAGAGCCACTTTGTTTTCAGTAAAAACAAAGTAAAAAAATAAAAACAAACTCTGAAACAGTCTCCCAGTGTCTGAGAGCTCTTATGTCTCAGAAAAGAAGATACAAAGTTGGTAACAAAGTGGCTTCCACATATCTTTGCTCCTTCATCTCTGAGCTGCACATTACTAGAAATAAAAATGTCTCTAGCCTCATGTCAGGATGAAATGTTTGGGGAATGTTTCTTGTATCTCTGAAATATTGTAGGTGCTCAAATAAATCTCTTGAATGAACTCGTGAACAAAACCTGATGTCTGACAGTATCCATTTTCCTTATGAGCATCAAGAGCTTGTCTTGGCTTCTGGTGACTTCGGGAACTAGTGGCACAGCACTACCATTGGCACACAGCTGTCCTTTCAAAGGCTTTCTTTAGTATTTAAATGTACTTGCTTTATGTGGGTATTTTAAGCTAAGCCTGGGTCCTCTGCAAGAGCGGTAAGTGCTCTTAACCTTTGAGCTTATCACTCCAGCCCCAGTTCAACATTTCTAGAAATTATTCTGAGAGTTGAAAATGAAACTGAAAATTGTGTGTATTGTTTCTCTCACAAGTGTCTGAAAGCTTTAGGGCCCTTTAACATACAAAGTTTTGTTTCGTACTTAAGTGAGTTGTGGTGGAGACTTCTGTTAAATTGTGGATGCCAATTAAAGTTTGATGGTTAATCTTCAGGAAGTAAGAATTGTTTCATATAGTCTTCCATGGCATTAACAAAAAATATTAGTTAACTAGCCAAACAGATTAAACACGGACTTTCCGTGAGAGGGAAAATGAATAGGCTTTGACTTTAATAGTATGGAATATTCTTTCACTTAAATTTTATGACTCTCATCTAGTTTCATTTAAAATGTCAAAACTAGAATGGTAGTGACAATCATTTCATAATAGTGTTTGAAACATATGCAGTAAAGGGGGCTGTAATAATAATACTACAAATTACATGCTTATTTTTCCAGATCATACCTAATAGACTGTAATATCATTTTCAGTCACAGTTCACCGGAGTTAAATTTAAAGTGTAATATTAAAGTCAAGGTTCCTTCACATCTAATTAGACATTAGAAACAAATGTGGCTAGGTCCGCATTCTGTTAAATATATGCAAATAATCCCTCAGAGGCAATGGACAATTTAACAACATGAAAGGTAGAAGTCGCCTACTGTAAAGGTATACAATAAATTACAGCAGATTTACACTGAGCATTGTGCGACATGACATCTCAGTTGCTGTAGGACACACCACAGCATAAATTGTACCCGGCTTGTCTCACACCGCAAAATATTCAGGACAAACAGAGAATATTTTATGCTTTGAACTCTAACTTCTGGAAATTATGCCAGCGAGTAAGGCAGTTCAACAAAGCACCTATCACCGTGGTATGGATAGCACCGTTGCAAATCTTGGCAGAGTCATTTATTTTCAGAGACAGTGGGGAAACATTAAAAAGAATGCATTTGTTGGTTCGCTGGAAATCCACATAAATAAGCAGAGCTATAGACTGCATTTAGAAGGCAGTCCTCAAGTATGTGTGTGTATGTGTGTGTGTGTGTTGATAATTCAAGTCCATCATTGCTAATGGTTTTTCTGTATATTCATACTCAGAAATGGATAGAGAATGATACATCCCTGAGATCCTATCAAATAAGATCACAGTTAGATTTTTTCTTTACTTTTGTTTTTATCATCTTCCTAAAAATGAGATGAGAATTAAATGTGTTTTTATGATGCTCACCAGCCTACCATGCAATTTGACACGCTGACTGGAGTTTTCCAGTCAAATTTCTGATTGGCTCACAGACAGCCAGTTTTGTTTCTGTCCTCTCTTCAAACATCTTTGTACTCCATTAAAAAAGAAAGAAAAAGAGAGAAAGAAAGAATAGGTTCAAACAATAAAATATTACTTGAAGATGTTTGTCTTATATAGTCTTGTAATAATATAAGTAAAATAAAAATTTCTTTCCCCTTCTTAACCACCATTATGTAAAAATTGAAATCATTGTAACAATAATCAACAAGTTAATGAATCATTGCAACTGATTTTACTGTTAACAATTACTATCTCTATGCAATATGTTACAGAGTTGTTTTAGGAAAGAGATGTTTTCACTTTATTTACAAACTGTAATTATAATCAGTTAAAGACAAAGACCTTAAAATATGGTCATCATTCTCTGAGTGGCATGTTTTGAAGGATGTAGCAATTTCATTCCTCCCCAAATCTTTTTTTTTTTTTTTT
>NW_026596147.1:10083790-10098381 GCF_907164565.1 Psammomys obesus
TTTTTTTTCATAGTGTCTGTCAAAAATAAGAGACAGACTATATTGTCTATAATTATCCAGTGCCCAATGACCAACTTCATATTTGGAAGTAGGAGTATATCAATGTAGTAACGGTATCTACCCTTGTCTGATAGCTTCTTTATAAACTACTTCTATGTATGTGATACACCATTTGCAGCCTTTGCTGATAGAGAAGGACATCAAGGATCAGGGAGTTTAAGTATTTAAGCCATAGATATTAATTTAATATCTGGGTCTAGGCTGCAAATGGTCTATCCATTCTTCTCTATGCCCAATCTTCTGGCCGCTGTGTTTCTGGTTCTGATTTTCCTAACACTGCTGTGTCTGTTTTATGTACTTTTGAAGGTAAGTGTATAGTATAAACCATAGTCTGATTTTACAACTCATTTAAAATTGACTTTAAATTTCGATACTAGAACACTGAAAGGTTAAAGTTTTTCTTTTTAATTATTTTTTTTATTAAAATTTATTCACTTTGAATTTCAGCTGGATCCCCCTTCTCATCTCCTCCCAGTTCTGTCCTCTGTCCTTGTTCTCCCCCTCTGCCCCTCCCCTTGTCCACTGATAGGGGAGGTCAGATAGCATTAACATTTAAATCTGAAAGACTGAGAAAAGAATTGTCTAAGTACTTACATATGTCTAAATTCTTTTTGTAATAAAGGAAAGTCTTTTTGAAAGCACTGCCCATTTGAGTAACTCTCACCATAGCGCCAAGAAAAGAAGAGTGTTTATTTGGACACATTAAGCAAACATATTCTTCTTTTCTGCATGCCATATAAATGTACCAATAACATATTTTCGCTAGATTAGTTAGAAACACTAACTTAAAGAATAATAGTCTAGAATTGTGTTGTTCAATACAGCAGAAATCTGTGCAGGTTATAAGCATTTGGAATGTGTCCCATGACAAGTGAGATATACTATGAATGTAAAATCCAGCAAATTTTGAGGACTTCATCAAAAAGAACACAGCTGGATACTGGAACATGTGTCTCCAGTCCCAGCACTTGGATGGTAGAGGCAGTATACTATTATACTTTTGAGACTTGTCTGAGCCTCAGTGTGTGACTCTGTCCCTGAAAATAAACACAACAGAAGACTAGAAAACATTTCACTAATAAAGTTTACCTTGATAATATCTTGAAATAATATTCTAGGTATTTTGACTTAGGTAAGACCTACTGTTGGTTCTTTAAAAATAAACAAATGTAACTACTAGAGAAATTTAACTTACATTTACATTCCTATAGCAAGGCCCTGCGCTAGAGAATATCATCAATATCTAACTTGATTTTTGTCCTTGTTGGAAGAAGACAGGCTTATGTATGGGAATCAGTGGCCAGCGGCAGCGCATGTCTGTTTAAATGATTGGTTAAAGAAAATAATGCCTTTGGATAGAAAAAAAAACAAAAAAACAAAAAACAACTAGGGAAATCGGTGTGGTTCTTAGTGCCAGAGAAAATGTGATCTTAAAGGTTATGACTGTCTGGTTGAAACAGGCAAAGAAGGCACTTATGCAGTGAAAAGAAGAGGAAAGGTACAGCAACGTAAAAATGACAAGTGTGCTTCCTCTGAGTTCGGGAAAGATAATAACTGATCAGGAAGTACAGACTTTTTCTGATTTCCTCATCAAATCTATATTAATCATATGTTGTCAAGTAAAACACAAATTTTAGAAAGCCATGTGATACAGCTTCTGTTCCCTAAAGAAAATGTTTGTTAGCCACAAATGGTTGTTTTATGCTTGTTTCTCCCCTCCAAGTTCAATTTACCCTTTTATTTCTACCAAATCACCCTGTATGAAACAGCTTTGCAAATCATTACGGACTCTCAGTGTTACATGGCTCATTGCCCCGTGCATTTGTCAAAATTTCTGTGAGTCGAAAGATAACCTAAGGACATAAAAAAATTAACACATGTAAATTAATCACTCATTCTGGTCTCAGTTATGAAATCAATATGAAAAATACATCCATTTCTAAACTTAAATTAAAAAAGGCATACCCAGAAGTGGTGTAACTGATAATCTGGCTGGTTTCAACGAGAACATGTGCTGAAACCATATGTCAGAGAGAACACCAGAAACATAATTCATAGGAGATGATTTGTCTTAGAGTTTGGAATCAAAATGGTAGAGTGAAAGCCATGGTTGTTTTTCTTTTCGTCGTTGTTGTTTTATTGTTGTTGTTTTTTGTTTGTTTGTTTGTTTTATTTTCCCTACTCAGAGCAGTCTAATTTATATGAAATGCCAAAATAACTAAGTTGTTTCTGGGTTATTGGCCTCTTAATCTTGTATATTAATTCAGGTAATGCACCACTACCCCACTCCCCTATTTAATTATTTTTATTTATGTACCATTAAGCTCTATTTCCATTACTTATGCAGTATAAAAAAAAAAAAGGAAAGGGAAAGTAAAAGGAGAGACCAGGGGTATTTGGGCAGTGCTAACAGCCCAGTTTTTAATACTCAGAAGACCTCTTTCTTGGTGGTGAATAAAATGACAATCCTTGACATTATTTAAAAGCATTTTTTTTATTATTTCTTTAATTAGGAGTTTCAGGCAAGCTGTTCTATTTGAACCTTTAACATTTCCAGACACTCCTGCAGCACTAACCCAGTGACTCTTCCAAAGTTTTTGTTGAATACATTCTTGATTTGCAGGAAAGCTGCTTTCAGGCCCTTCTATATTCGACTATAATCCCTTGGTAATTACAAAGCCTCTCTCTGCAACAATACGTAAATCCAGGAGGAATTCAGCAGTTATGCTTCACGTGTGAAATTGTACTTGGACATCTTATCTGAACTCACCCTCTGGGGACCCTTACTTAGGAAACAGTCCTGTTAGGAATGCCAAAATAGAGGAGCTCAAAGGTAATATAGAAAATAACTCTGCACCAGTGAAAAACACTGTTTAAATAAAGTAGGGTGCATCAAAATTCAATAAAATGACCCAGTGGTGCATGAATTCTAGCTACAAAAGATCCAGCTTTAACGGAGTCTGTCCCAGGCACTGTAACACTCCAAAGATAACAATGCCTCATTCTAATGGGTGTTAGCCATAGGGAATCTATACTTCCTTTTCTTTTCTTTCCTCTAATTATTTACACTCATTTCTTCTTTGTTCCTTTGAGTTACTGACATTAAAAACCATATTAGAAACTCATTAGCATGACTAAATCACAATTTGCAAAATAATATTTCTCTAATTACTCTGTTTGGCTATTTGCAATTTATCTTGAGACTAAGCATCAGTAATTGGTCATAATTATTGATTTAGTTTCCAGCTTTGCAACAGTGGCTTCCCTTTTCTTTTTCTTGGCCATAAATCACAATGAAGTAAACATTTCCAAGCACTTCAATACATTTTAATTTTGGAAAGTTTTAAGTGTTCATTCTCCAAAAGAATGCAAAATATCCTTGTTTTTTGTTTTTGTTTTTCCTAAGGGCAAGGATGACGCGTTTCCTAGAAGAAAACTAATAAATGAGGTAACATAGCTGGGATGTAAAAAGTGTGTGGTCTTTGCTTCCTACATCCAAGAAAATTGCACTCTTATAAGAAAAGACTGGCGTCAAAGCAGATGCTGAGAATCATAGCCAAACTTTGGACAGAGTACAGAGAATCTTATGAAAGAAGGGGGCAAAGAAAGACTTAGAGGGGACAGGAGCTCTACAAGGAGAGCAACAGAACCAGAAAATCTGTGTCCAGGGATCTTTTTCTTAGACTGAGAGACTGATAATCCAACCAAGGACCATGCATGGAGATAACCTAGAACCCCTGCACAGACATAGCTCATGGCAACTTAGTCTACAAGTGGGTTCCCTAGTAAGGAGAACAGGCTGTCTCTGACAAGAACTCAGTGGCTGGCTCTTTGGTCACCTCCCCCTGAGTGGGGGAGCAGCCTTACCAGGCCACAGAGGAAAACAATGCAGCCAGACCTGATGAGACCTGATGTTTTAGGGTCAGAGGGAAGGGGAGGAGGACCTCCCCTATCAGTGGACTTGGGGAGGAGCATGGGAAGAGATGAGGGAGGGAGAGTGGGATTGGGAGGGAATGAGAAAGGGGGTTACAGCTTGGATACAAAGTAAATAAACTGTAATTAATAAAAAAACATAAATGTTTTTTTAAAAAGAAAAGACTGTCAAAATCAAGGGAGTAAAATAAAAAAAAAATGGATATACATTGTTTCATTCTTCAGAAGCAGATTGACCTTTGTGAGGAACTCATTAATAATATCTTCTGTTCAGTTGTATACAACATCTATGCACTGAGTATTGAAAAACAATGCTTCTTCTTGCTTTCTGACACCAGAGACTTCAACTGAATGACATTTTATACTCGTTGCATATACATATCAAAGCCACACTTTGTAGAGGGCAACAGCTAAGTAGTCAGGAATAAGTATGACCAAGGGGACTCCAAAAAGAGTTATTTGCCTCTGAGTCACTATGGACACTGATGTTTTTATTAGTCATTGAGCTTGCAGCCTCAGTAATCATTAACATGTTAGAGGTCTTCTAACAATGT
The DNA here is from genome assembly GCF_907164565.1 of Psammomys obesus. Taxonomy (NCBI): domain Eukaryota; kingdom Metazoa; phylum Chordata; class Mammalia; order Rodentia; family Muridae; genus Psammomys; species Psammomys obesus. The sequence goes on from NW_026596147.1 coordinate 10,088,338, forward strand.
CAATAGAGTTAGGATTATAGGACATGAAACCATGCAGCAGTTAGAAAGCTGATCTTTTGTCTCACTTTGCTTTACTTGTGTTAGAGTCTAACTATAAACTCTAGGTAAGTCACATATTTGCAATCCTCCTGCCCGTTTCTCTGCCCTTGCCCTTGTCCCTGCCTCTGCCTCCTTATTATTGCTAATAAAGGTAAGACATGGCAGGAACTGGGTTCTTTGTATCACTGAAATTTCTGGGTTATCATACAGTTTCCTAAAAGGATTTTGAGATCAACTGTAGAGTGGATGATTCTAACTTTTCCTGAATGACCCATACTGACCTTGAATCCATCTGGACCCTTAGTTCTAAGTCTCTGAATAGAAGAACAGTAACTACAGGCCAGTGGTATTTCTAGGGCTAGGTGTGAACATTTTCAGCAACTAAGGTGATATATTAAGAGGAAAGTGGAGAAGGGCAAAGGCAGGAAGAAAACGAATAGGAGGCCTGTAGGAGGATGGCAAGGAGGAAGATCAGTACAAGGATGAGTGGGAGGAACACTGGAATCTCAAGCAAGTATAATCCCAAAGAAAGAGTTAAACAGAACTCTTCAACTTTGAGTGATTTAATGTAAGGGGCAAAGAGGGGATGCTTCACTATAAGTACTTATATATTCAACCCATTGGGCTTTTCAATAAACCATTCAAGAGAGGGAAAATGTACAAAATATTTTCCATTGGCAAATGCTTGTTAAATCTCCTAAAACAACTTTTTCCTTACCCCCTGCCTCCAGAGCACTCAGCTGCATCTATAAATTGGTTGAGGTGGGGAAAACGTTAGTTCCTAAGGTCCTTGTAAACATCTCACTTTTATTTTTAGAAGAAAAAAAAATATTTTTCAAAAAGTGCAGGTATGAGAAAAATAATATTGAAAGGCTCTTGTGAACAGTTTTACATTTCACCCCATCAGAGAAGCCAAACACTACAACAAATTGCATGAGAAACATAAACCTTGTAGTTTCAGATACTCAAAAGCTTATTAGACCTGGAAATGAGTATAGTCTTGGAGTCACCGTACCTATTAGAATAGAAAACAGATCTTCCTTGTGCTCATAGATAAAAGTCACCCACTGTAGTTTCTGGAAGCAAGCAGGCTGTGCTCCAGGATTTGACTCTGGCTCTTACTGAACTCACAGACTAAAAGGAAGTCTTGGAGTATCTCTCAGTCTCAGAAAAGACCCCTGTGCCCAGAATTTTTTTTTCTGTTTCTCTCCTTGTGGAGCTACTGTACCCTCCAGGTCTTCCTATCTCCCCCTTCTTTCATAAGATTCCCTGCACTCTGCCCAAAGTTTGGCTATGAGTCTCAGCATCTCCTTCGATACTTTGCTGGGTAAACTCTTTTAACGGCCCTCTGTGGTGGGCTCCTGTCCTGTTGCCTGTTTTCTCCCTCTTTTGATTTCCATTCCCTTTGCCTTTCTGCATGAGGAGTGACCGTATTACCCAGGGTCCTTCTTGCAAGGACCATGTATGGAGATAACCGAGAACCCCCAGAACCCCTGCACAAGTGTAGCCATTGGCAGCTCAGTGTACAAGTGGGTTCCCTAGTAATGGGAACAGGAACTGTCTCTGACATGAACTCAGTGGCTGGCTCTTTGATCACCTCCCCCTGAAGGGAGAGCAGCTTTACCAGGCCACAGAGGAAGACAATGCAGCCAGTCCTGATGATACTTGCTAGGTTAGGGTCAGGTGGAAGGGGAGGAGGACCTCCCCTATCAGTGGACTTGGGGAGGGGCAAGGGAGGAGAAGAGCAAGGGAAGGTGGGATTGGGAGGGGATGAGGGAGGGAGCTAGAACAGGGATACAAAGTGAATAAACTGTAATTTGTAAAAAATATAAATAAATTTTTAAAAAGTGAAAAAAATAAATAAAAAGAAGTCTTAGGTCTTAATCGTAATTACTGGCTAGAGAACAAAGGAAGTCTTTATTTTCAGGGAAAAAATGGTTAATTAAGAAGATATGTTTATTGAATTAATTTTTATTCATATGTAAATAATACAATGTCTCTTAAAATGCTATAAAATTCCATTGAATTTCAGTCTAGAAAACTCACTGTTCATTAAATATCTCAAAACCAGCACCTAGAGATACTTCCACTTTACGAGAAGTACAAGACATATGTTACCTGCTTTCTTTTATGGATAACTCTCAATCTTTCAATTTCCTTTCCAAATTAAACAGAAAATTATAATAAATATATGTGTTCATATATTTTGGTCAAGCTAAGATCCCAGCTAAAGAACAATGCTAGAGTCTGGTAGAGTCCTTTGTGTTATTCTGATAAATGTAAACTCTGATTTCACAAGGAAAATGCCTACGGGGACACATTCCTTCACAGGAACACCCTTCATACATAATTTTTTCCTAAATAAGCATAGGAATGATGATAAATGATATTGATGATTTCTGCTCAGGTTTGCTGCAGGTATCTAAGAAATACAAACACGGCAAAGACTTCAGGTTTTAGCTTAGGGTGTAAACCAAACATTGTTCTTACAGTCTCCATTTTTATAAAGACTTCTCCACAATCTGTGCAAAAGTGGATGCAGAAAGATGGAAAGACTCTTGAGTTGGTAGGTGACTCAAAGGAAACAGCATCTTCCAGACACAGCAGCCTAGATGTGCATATGTAGGCACAGAGACTGCGGCAGGACGCACAAGGCACGCAATCTCAGAGCAGACAAAATCCCAGCACTGAGAAGGGGTAGTGTACGTGCACTTCCACACTTATAACACCTAGTTCTCAATAACTGAGTGTTTTTATTGTGTTTTCCTTGCTTTCTCAAAGACATGAAATCAGTTTTAATCACAAATGTAAATTCATCCCTCATACTAATAAAAAGAAACCTATGAATTGAGACATGTTATATCCTGCATATGAATTAAAATTAGAAAATACAATAATTAGGGATAAATTTCAAACATTTTATGTTGAGGTGAAGAAAATAAGCCTTAAGGCCACCAAGTGACTTCTCAAAAATTTTTGGAGGAAAGGAGAAAAATCATAAAGATGTTTTGACTCACTATTGCATGCCATTACTGAATATCAAACATTCATCCATAAAGCATCTCATAAATACAATGTATAATTTTTACCTCTAGGTTATTAGTTGAGCAAAGTATCCTTAATCATATAAATATTCTTTCATTGTGCCAAACTTCATGTGATAGGCTCTCTACAATAAATCTTTCTTGATGTATACAATACCATGTCTCAGAGCTATATAAAAGTGATCACCAGATTGTTCTGAAGTTCTCTTTGTTGGGTGTTTGTGACATTAAGGTATCAAGGTGACTGTGGCCTCATAGAATGAAGTTTGTAATGTTCCTTCTGTTTCTATTTTGTGGAATAGTTTGAAAAGTATTGATGTTAGCTCTTTGAAGGTCTGGTAGAATTCTGTGCTGAAACCCTCTGACCCTGGGCTTAACAGAGGATTATCAACAGAGAAATATCAAATGGCAGAGAAACACTTAAAGAAATGCCCAATGTCCTTAGTCATCTGAGAAATGCAAATAAAAATGACCCTGAGATTCCACATTGCAGTCATCAGAATGGCTAAGATCAAAAACTCAAGGGAAGACACATGTTGGAGAGGTTGTGGAAAAAAGGGGAACCCTCCTCTATTGCTGGTGGGAATGTGACCTTGTACAACCACTTTGGAAATCACTTCTGAAGCTTTCTTGGAAAATTATGAATAGTGTTACCTTAAAATCCAGCTATACCACTCTTAGACATATACCCAAAAGATGTTTAACCATTCAATAAGGACATTTGCTCAACTATATTCATAGCAGCTTTATTTGTAATAGCCAGAACCTGGAAACAACCTAGATGTCCCTCAGGTGAGGAATGGATACAGAGAGGGTGGTACATTTACACAATGGAATACTACTCAGCAATTAAAAACAAGAAAATCATGAAATTTGCAGGCAAATGAGGGATCTAGAAAAGATCATCCTGAGTGAGGTAACCCAAGAGCAGAAAGAGACATATGGTATATAGTCTTTTATAAATGGATATTAACCATATAATATAGTTTAAACACACTAAAATCTATAGTCCTAAAGAAGCTAAACAACAAGGAGGTTGGTAGGGAAGAGGCTGAAACCTCTCTCAGAAGGGCAAACAGGATAGGCATCAGAAGTAGGGGAAAACAAGGAACAGGACAGAGGATCTCTGAAAGACTCTACCCACCAAGGTATAAAAGGAGGTACTGAGACTCATAGCCAAACTTGGGCGGAGTGCAGGAATCCTTACAGAAGAAGGGGGTGATAGAAAGACCTGGAGGGGACAGAGACTACACAAGGAGAACAACAGAGCCAAAATATCTGGACCTAGGGGGGCCTTCAGAGACAGATACTCCAACTAAGAATGGTGCTTGGAGAGGACCTAGAACCCCTTTACAAAGGAAGCCCATAGCAGCTCAGTTTCCAAGTGGGTATCCTAGTAAAGGGATCAGGGGCTGTCTCTGACATGAACTCAGTGGCAGGCTCTTTGATCACCTCCCTCTTGGGGGTAAAACCTTGCCAGGTCAGAGAGGAAGACAAAGCAACCAGACTTGAAGAGTCCTGAAAGGCTAGAGTCAGATAGAAGGGGAGGAAGGAGGTCCTCCCCTATCAGAGGAGTAGGAAAAAGACAGTAGGAGAGAAGAGACAGGGTGGGTGGGAATAGGAGGAAACTGGGTAGGGGGCTACAGTGGAGATAGAAAGTGAATAAATTGTAATGAATTGTAAGAAACAAATAAATAAATAAAAGCAAAAAAAGAAAAAAAGTGATCACCATTTACATTTGCTAAAGATGCACGTTATTACATAATTTTTATGCACAATCCCTCTTCTATACTAGTAAGTATATCTTTTTCAAGCTTGCTTTGTACAAGGTGTGATTGGAATCATTTGCAATATCATCAGGGGAGCGAAGCCACTGAAAACACTATAACTACATCTCACACACTGTAGCCCCATGGGTAAAAGAGATCTTTTAATTCTTTGGCAATTTTCCCCACTACCTCTGAAAGGAATTCACCTTTGTAAATTTTTTTTTCATTTGAGTATAATTTGCCAATATTTTTTTTGCTCATTATTTTCCTTGTCACATTTCGGGTTCACTACCAGGAAAAGGAGAAGAAGGTCTGGCTGGGGAAGTGAGAGAGACTCTCCCTGCTTGTAAGAACCTCCAGGGAAGAGCTCTACTAGTGCAAATGAGACAGTGTCGAAGGTTATATCCAGCATTTCTCTGTTTTTAAAGGGAAGTAAAGCTTCAACTGAAATCCGAAGACTGTGTGCGGAGTTAAGAGGCTGAGAACCATGGAGGCCTAGCTGGAAAGAGAGACTAGAATGGCAACCAAGCAAATCCTTACAGCAAATCACCCTCTGGTGAAGCATTTTCTTGTCCTTCAAGCAAGTTGGAGTGTTTCATCTAATTGGAGACTCCGGATGGGTCTCCATGGAAACATAGAAGGGTAAAATACTGGTTTCAGCTTAGTGATGGATGAAGCAGAATGGGAAAGGCCAATCCACACATAAACAGTAGTGAGACAATGTCTGGGGCTAAAAAAAATAATAAGGGGGAACAGAAATGAAGTGGAAATTTGTAGCAAGTATTCTTGTATTAGTTTCTCACTGCTTCTGTAACAAAAGACAGTACACACTGTTTATCCTTACAGATGAGAGGCTAGTAGAAGATGGAAGCTTGTCTTAGTGGGAGAAAAATAAATCAAGAGTTTGACAGGGTTTCATTTCTTCTCAAGAGACTAGAATTAAATGTATTCCCATGTTTTCTATGGCTTTAAAATTTACCCACCTTCCAGCATATCTCCACTTTCTATTATTGAAGCCATAATCACGTGAATCTTTTCACTTCTCCCCATTCAACACCTGATCTTCTTGCCTCTACCTTTCACTGATAATGACCTTTGCTATTACTTGGGATGCAAGCAAATAATCCCACGTAATATTTCAGTCTCAAGAAACTTACCTAAATCCAATCCGTAAAAGCTAAATACCAACCACGGAAAACATATTCACATGTTCTAAGGAGCCAGGCATGTATCCTTCTAGAGGGGAATGTTCAGTTCTCTACAGCATTAGATGGAATGCAGGTGTCCCACAAAGATTTTACATAATGTGCCAGTGATTTACACATGTTGAATAGGAAATTTTCACAGAGAATGCATGTATTTGAAGAGAGTGGAAGGTGGATTGTAGGAAGTGAGAAACTTGGAATTCTTACATCCCTTGCTTCCTTGGTAAATATACAATCTTCTGTGCAAGAAGATTGGTCTGGCATTTCTAGACGTTTTGCTTGATCCCAATAGTTTATACTCTTTCTGTGCCCACGAAGATTGTATTTCTGTGCCTAGGCAAGTACTAAGACTAAACTTTGTCAAAAGCTTCCTTTTTATGTTCTCTTCCTCTGAAGACAGTTTCTTTTGTTTAGAGTACAAACAATCTTTTCACTATGAACAAGGCCTGAACACTATCATAATTAGAAATCCTGTTTAAATACAACTTACTGACTTCTGGAATCAACAAGGACTTTCATCATCTGGCTGTGTTTATCCATAAACACTATTTACACAGTAAACACCTCCTTCACTGGTATCTTACTTCTAAGCCTTCTACAAGACCATGATCAAGATGGGGTGAAACGAGTACTACAAACTTGGATTTGCTCTGGACTCTTAGGCTCAACAGTCTCCAGGGAAGGTGAAGGCATAGAGCATATACGAAAATGGATTAAAAGAAATAATAAAATGAATATATAGTATAAGTTAATATCATTGATTATATATATATTATATATAACTGATTCATTCATAGTAAATATATATTATTAAATAATACATCTTGACCACAGTTTTCCTCCCTCAACACTTCCCAGCCCCCTTCCCATCTCCTTTTTCCCTCAGACCCACCCACCCTCACTTTCCTTTCAGAAAAGAGCAGGCCTCCGGGAGACAACAACCAGCCAAACATGTCAAAACAAGATACAATAAAACAAGGCAAAAGGCCTCATATTGAGGCTAGACAAGGAAACCCAATAGGAGGAAAGGAGTTCCAGCTACAGGCAAAAGAGTCAGAGATACGCTGGCTCCCACAATGAGGAGTTCCACAAAACAGCAAGCTAACAGCCGTAACATATCCACAGCGGACCTGGTACAGAATAAGAACCCTACTTAGTCTATTCGGTGGGCCATGTTCTTCCGGCGTCCTCCATTCCTTCTGACTCCCACAGTCTTTCCTCCCTCTCTTCAGTGGGCTTCACTGAGCTCTGAGAGGAGGGACCTGATGGAGACCTCTAATTTAGAGTCTGTCTCTTCAAGTAGTTTTCTGGAAGAACATTTCTTTTGCTTTGTGTTTTGTTCCCTGAGAATGTCCACATACCCCTGCAATATTTGTTGTGACCTAGCCTAATTTCTGAGCTAATTGCATCCCCAACTGATCTTCAGGAGTCTTATTGACCTGATTTCTGGAACAATTGTATTTTTATTTTTTTATATTTTTAGCTTTGTCGGTGCATTGGGGATTCTACCTATAGCAGATTTTTTTTTTTCAAATGCAAGTGTCATAAGGAAATTTTTTCTTGCATTTTAATTGTTATTATTTATTATTATAATTTATTCACTTTGGATCCCAGCTGTGTCCCCTCTCCAGTCTTGTCTCCTCCCAAACTCACCTTCCCTTCCTCTTCTCTCCCTAGGTCCACTAACAGGGGTCCCCTTCCCTCTGACCCTAGCCTATCAGGTCTCATCAGGACTTGCTGCATTGCCTTCTTCTGTGGTCTGGCAAGGCTGCACCCCTAGAGGAAAGTGATCAGAGAGCCAGCTACTGAGTTCTTGCCAGAGACAACCCCTGCTCCCCTTACTAGGGAACCCACTTGGAGAATGAGTCTATGGGCTACATCTGAGCATGAACTTTACAGGCAAATGATAGGAACTAAAAAGGATAATCTTGGGTGACTTACCCCAGAAGCAGAAAAGCTCACATGGTATATACTCACTCATCAGTGGTCGGTTATTAGACATGTAATATAGGATAAACATACTGAAATCTATATTCCTAAGAAGCTAAACAACAAGGAAGACCATAGGGAAGATGCTCAGTCCTCATTCAAAAGGGCAAATGCCATAGACATTGGAAGCAGAAGAAGTCAAGGAACAGGACAGGAAGTTACCACAGAAAGTCGCTGAAAGACTCCATTGACAGAGGTATCAAAGTAGAGGCTGAGACTCATAGCCAAGCTTTGGGCAGAGTGCAGGGAATTTTATGAAAGAAGTGGGAGATAGAATGGCCTGGAGTGGACAGAAGCTCCAAAAGGAGACCAACAGAGCCAAAATATCTGGGCCCTGGGGGCTCTGCAGAGACTGATACCCCAACCAAGCACCATGCAGGGAGAGGAACAAAAACCCCTGCTCAGATAAGGAAAGGTTTTTCCTAAAGTGTCATCCATAAAGGGTTGTAAAATGGATTCTATATGTGCTTGCAACTCAAATTTACAGGCAGTATCTATTAATGTTTGAGGATTTTAGGCTTTTAAACAACAGCTAATATTTTTATAGTGCCTGCTGTATGTCAAGCACTGTTCAAGGACCAGGATGTAGGAAATGAGATATTTATAAATGAGGAAGATGTGGTCACTGCCATCAAGGAAAAAAAAATTCAGAAAGGACACAGATATGCAAATAGTTCTAATGCAATGTGATAAGTTCCTTTACAAATGTATGAACTAGCTCCTTTGGGAACATAGATAAAAGAGCAATTAATTCGGCCCAAAGAAATTCATGGAGGCTTCTGATAAGAGGTCACATTTCATCTAGGCCTTGGAAAAAAAACCCCAGGACTTCACAGGGGAATTAAGGGCATTGAGATGGTAGAGAAGGAAAGGATGGGGAGGGGGGTGTAAGGAGAAGAAGGATCAACATAAACAGGTTTACAAAAGTTCATGGCTGGGTTCCTGGGATAAAATAAGCTCCAGTAATTATTTTTGAATGAAATGCTATGTAAATAAAGACATATCTGAAGACAGAGTACAATTTTAATACCTCTTATATTTCAAAGTTCATGTAGTGGGCTGTAAGAAGTAACCTTAATGATTACCAGTAGCAAGCATTATCAGTCCATGTTCATCTGTGAGGGCTACCCCGATGTTCATAGAGATGCTGTTTTCTTTCAAAATTTTTCCTTTTATTTTGCTCCATGTAAAGGAATAAGGGGAGGATGGTAAGGGATGACAGCCTTGATATTCTTTAGCCAGCACTCTCTGGCCTTGTTCTATACTCTCTGATAACTGAAGGACAATCAGTGCCCTGGACATGTGGTCAGATATTGTTAACTTGTTAAATATTAAGAAATGAAAACTATTTCAGATGACCAAAAAAAAAAAAAATCAACAACAAGAAGCATCCTCTGATAAAGGTAGCTCCTGGGATGGCAGTCATGATGGGCTTTAGAGAATAAAGGACAAAATATACAGAAATTCCAGAACAAGAGCCTAAGGTCAGAACCCAAGGTTAAGACATTGTAGAACATGTTAAAGTTGAAATATTACGAAAGATGTAGGAATTAAAATTGGTTAAGCTTCATAAAATACACTACATGTGTTAGTCACAAAACATTGAGAAAACAAGCTGGTAATCACCCAGAAATTTCATCTCTACTAGCTAGCTTTTATTGTGCTGGCGGGGGCGGGGGGGGCGGTGCTAGCCACAGTACTGGCAGAGAAACGTAATCATAAATTATACAAATATGAGAACTCTGTGAACTACAGTAATCACTGACCTGGCAAGACATGTCTATCTCTGCAATAGTGGCAGAGGACTCATGGGAGGATGGATTGCATTCAAATCTTGATCCACAAGATAAAACCCATACTTGCTTTCATTATAAGCCCAAGACCCTATTGCTAGATGGATCATAAGCATTATGGAGAACCTACTACCAATAGTCTGCTAAGTTTATTATCTATCTATCTATCTATCTATCTATCTATCTATCTATCTATCTATCTATC